>NW_025533618.1:180000-535000 GCF_020615455.1 Coregonus clupeaformis
TGTTTGATTTGGTAACTGGTATTAGGGACCACATTTCTCAGTCTGCTGCTGTGGCTGGTAAGACAGAGCAGCCAGGGTCTTAGTGTTTATCTGCCTGCCTTGCCTCCATCTGAAACTCATTTACACAATGTAAATCCACTGGCGCAGAGAATTGCCATCCTGAATATTGCTGACCCCAGAAATAACGTCGCTTTTAAACAAATCTCTCTCTCTCTCTCTCTCTCTCTCTCTCTCTCTCTCTCTCTCTGGAGTTGAGGCTATTATGGATTTCTGCAGATTTGACTTAAAGGGGTAATCAGAAATGTATTTCTCAGCCAAAGTGTTGCCAATTGTGCTATAAAGCTACAGTAAGTATCCATCTCAAATTCTGAGATGTAAGATATGGGTGCAAGGGGGGGTGGGTGGGGGGGGTTTGCATGGTAACAGTTCAAGTATTCCATATCCTGTTTACATGGCTAATGGGGAGAAGAGAGGAGAAGTAAGGAAAATGTGCTGATTCATAACTCTCTCCTTCATGCATTTCTCTCCTAGAACATTTTGTGTCAATGTGGCAATGTTTAGAATACATTTGAGATGGATTATGCTGATACACAGCTTTTAATACCAGCATACATTACAGTAAAGCATGGAGAGTTTACATCTCACATAGTTGAGGTATTATCAAGTAAAACTACCTGAAGCAGAATCATTTAAGCGATGGAAGTTGAAATAAAACTCTGCAGACTACGCCACCGTTGATGAATGGATGGGATTCTCATATTGGACCTTCTGTATTTAGTCTCTAAGACAAGTCTAATTAAGGATCTTGTTTCTACCACTCTGAAGTGATACCATACTGTACTCCATCGGTTTCCTGTTTATTTTCTCTCTGAGTCATTGTCAGTCCCATACATTGGAGGAGGCTGTTTTGTAAGAAGATGCAAAATGCACTCTGCCTATCTGCTGTAGTAGAAAAACCCATCAGTCCTCACACGGTTAGAAATCGTGGGATGTCTTAAATGGGAAAAGCAAACAACTGAAGCGCTGCATATTGCAGTAGAGAGCAGCGAGGAGCGAGGAGGATGTCAGTGACACTCGCCGTTCGAATTAAAAACACAGCTAGCGCGCTGGATGAAATAGGCTAATACATCATGTTGGCACTCAAATTATATAACACAATTGATCAGAGGACCCATCTGACCCACAGGACTGAGTGTGTGTGTGTGTGTGTGTTTGTGTGTGTGTGTGTGTGTGTGTGTGTGTGTGTGTTGGGCTACATGTGTGTGTCTCTCCTCTCTCTCCTTTCCTCTATACTTCTAATCCTCCTCTCTTCACCGTCCCTGTCCTCCTCTCTTCACCGTCCCCTCCGTCCCTGTCCTCCTCTCTTCACGGTCCCCTCCGTCCCTGTCCTCCTCTCTTCACCGTCCCCTCCGTCCCTGTCCTCCTCTCTTCACCGTCCCCTCCGTCCCTGTCCTCCTCTCTTCACCGTCCCCTCCGTCCCTGTCCTCCTCTCTTCACCGTCCCCTCCGTCCCTGTCCTCCTCTCTTCACCGTCCCCTCCGTCCCTGTCCTCCTCTCTTCACTGTCCCCTCCGTCCCTGTCCTCCTCTCTTCACCGTCCCCTCCGTCCCTGTCCTCCTCTCTTCACCGTCCCCTCCGTCCCTGTCCTCCTCTCTTCACCGTCCCCTCCGTCCCTGTCCTCCTCTCTTCACCGTCCCCTCCGTCCCTGTCCTCCTCTCTTCACCGTCCCCTCTGTCCCTGTCCTCCTCTCTTCACCGTCCCCTCCGTCCCTGTCCTCCTCTCTTCACCGTCCCCTCCGTCACTGTCCTCCTCTCTTCACCGTCCCCTCCGTCCCTGTCCTCCTCTCTTCACCGTCCCCTCCGTCCCTGTCCTCCTCTCTTCACCGTCCCCTCCGTCCCTGTCCTCCTCTCTTCTCCGTCCCCTCCGTCCCTGTCCTCCTCTCTTCACCGTCCCCTCCGTCCCTGTCCTGAATATCATCATCAAGGCCATGGGGTTCATCCCTTAAACTACCATCCCTATTCATAGCCACACTCAGACAGACATACACATCCACAGCAGAGATACTGTCCCCATGACATTGGTCAGACTATGAATGAACACTGTTCGATTAATGGCCTTTGTCCCAAATGGCACCCTGTTCCCTATATAGTGCACTACTTTTGACCAGAGCCTTATTAGCCTCATCGACTCTGGTCAAAAGTAGTGCACTATATAGGGAATAGGATGCAGCCCAGGCCTTGTGGATACAGTGTTAGTTGGTAGACTGTTGAACTTCTCTTGTTCAGGCAAAACATTTGTTGTTCAGGCTATTGTTGGTTTTAAAAATGGTTCTCTCTCTTGCAATTGTCTTTGGAGGCTGATATGCTGTCTGTGTGTTGGGTTAAGTATATCTCTAAACCCACAACAGTAGTCCTGGGCAGTGTCCCAAATGACACCCTATTCCCTATATAGTGTAATGGGCTCTGGTCAAAAGTAGTGCACTATATAGGGAATAGGGTTCCATTTGGGACTGAACCTTGGATCCAACCACATAACACAGGCAGGCAGGCAGCTAGGCTTTGACACGTTCTGACATATAGAAACAAAATCATACCCAGTGAACTGGAGAAAATAGTTTCACTCCCAAGAACCCATTAAAACGACCATACAGAGTATTACAGACGTCACAGACCGCCCAAATGGATTCTGTTTCTGACGCACAAATATGAACTCTGTCTAACTTCAGATTAGCCTCATCTCGTTACTGTGGGGCTCTGGTCAAAAGTAGTACCCTGTGTAGGGAATAGGGTACCATTTGGGACGCGGCTATTATGATTACGGTTGTAACTCGGCTTTGTATCCCAGAACAGCAGAGGAGCCTGTCTGGGAAACCTGTGATTTATTGTGAATTTGCTACAATACCTTGTGACAAGGAGAAAGTTGATAGGTGCGCATGGCAGGTAAATCTTGCAATATTTATTGAGAAACAATTTCTTGAACATTGTTTTTGTTTTGAGGTGATTCAACCCAGAGATTTCACTCAAAATGGGCATTACACCTGTGTTTTTTTATTACGGACAACAGTTCTCATGGGTTGGCCCTGCTCACAGCCAATGGATAGGGTTGTGACTAGATGGGATACAGCTACGGACGGGTTTACCATTGAACTACTGCCAGAGTTTGGACTTGGACTTCGACGCCAGAGAATGAGTCGGAGTTGGATTTGTTTTTACATCAGATAATTGTACACTTTCAGTTAATAAAACTGACTGTTGTTTATTTTGATGAAAGTGCTGATGACTTGATAGGTCTACTATATTGTCCACTCACTGACTGTTAGGAGACAGCATTTACTCTCTGGATGATAGTTATACCATATCTGGCAAAGCACCACATGCAAGGACCTGTTATACGACCCTTATACAGTATGCTTGCTTGACATTTGCTTATAGATGATTTATGAAGCATCTATGTAGGCTTTGTCTAGAATATACTTTATTTAAAGTGTGTCTGTTAATGCTGTGGTTGGTTTCAGTACGTTTAAAACATGGCGTTCCATTCTCCTCTCCCCACAGACTGATAATGCTGTGGTTTGTTTCAGTACGTTTAAAACATGGTGTTCCATTCTCCTCTCCCCACAGATTGATAATACTGTGGTTTGTTTCAGTACGTTTAAAACATGGTGTTCCATTCTCCTCTCCCCACAGACTGATAATGCTGTGGTTTGTTTCAGTACGTTTAAAACATGGCGTTCCATTCTCCTCTCCCCACAGCTCCACATGACGGTCAGTAAGACCACAGCCAGGGTGGTGATGGACTGTAAGGTAGTGGGAGAAAAGCCCATCAACGCGGCTGGCAACATCAGTATAGACGGGGTGGAGGTACTGGGACGCATGGTACGATCCAGAGGGAAGAGGAACAACTCAGCTCCGGTAAGAACGATGGAGGAAACTACCACACATTGTGCTGCTAATGTTTGTCTCTTTTTTGAAGGTTGAAAGCCTGAAACGTTAGCACAACAAACAAGCATAGTTTGGATAAGAGTTTATTTTTCATTTAAAGTACTCTTACACATCTTCCAACACACCTGCAAGACAAGCGACCTCTAGATGTGCAAGACATTTCACTTTCAAAGCATGACATGGCGTATTTCTCAATATGCATTCTACCGTGCTCCACACTCTCCTGCTCTGAGCGCATTCTCAGAGGACGTTTATTTTCTCTCGCTCAAATAATTGCCGCCATTGATTTCGAGAAATGTTGCGTAATTTTTTTAAGTGGTTGTGTCATATTTCTGTGCATACTTTCCGTTGAAGCTGGCATCGACGGATGCTTCAAAATATGTACAAACGGAGTACGCATTCGAGAAGTGCCCTCCGTGCTCCGTTTCGCATACTTTGATTTAGACTCATACTCTGACTCTCCCGTGCTCCAATTTGCGTGCTCGGAGCACGGTAGTATGCATTTTGAAAAACACAGAGTGCTGTCTGACACTCTGCATCACCCTCTGAGCTGGCTGTCCTTTAGACCTACAGCTTTCAGTCACACACTCTACAGCCTCTATAATACCACAACAACACCCTACAGCCTCTTTAAATACCACAACAACACTCTACAACATCTATAATACCACAACAACACGCTAAAACCTCTTTAAATACCACAACAACACTCTACAGCATCTATAATACCACAACAACACCCTACAGACTATATAGTCTCACAACAACACTCTACAGCATTTCTAATACCACAACAACACCCTACAGACTATATATAATACCACAACAACACCCTACAGCCGCTATATAATACCACAACAACACCCTACAGCCTCTTTAAATACCACAACACCCTACAGCCTCTTTAAATACCACAACAACACCCTAGAGCCGCTATATAATACCACAACAACACCCTACAGCCTCTTTAAATACCACAACAACACCCTACAGCCTCTTTAAATACCACAACAACAGCCTACAGCCTCTATAATACCACAACAACACCCTACAGCTTCTATAAATACCACAACAACACCCTACAGCCTCTTTAAATACCACAACAACACCCTACAGCCTCTATAATACCACAACAACACCCTACAGCCTCCATAAATACCACAACAACACCCTACAGCCTCTTTAAATACCACAACAACACCCTACAGACTATATAGTCTCACAACAACACTCTACAGCCTCTTTAAATACCACAACAACACCCTACAGCCTCTATAATACCACAACAACACCCTACAACCTCTATAATACCACAACAACACTCTACAGCCTCTATAATACCACAACAACACCCAATCCCCTTGTAAATACCACAACAACACCCTACAGCCTCTATAAATACCACAACAACACCCTACAGCCTCTATAAATACCACAACAACACCCTACAGCCTCTATAATACCACAACAACACTCTACAGCCTCTATAATACCACAACCACACCCTACAGTCTCTATATAATACCACAACAACACCCTACAGTCTCTTTAAATACCACAACAACACTCTACAGCCTCTATATAATACCACAACAACACCCTACAGCCTCTATAATACCACAACAACACTCTACAGCCTCTATAATACCACAACAACACCCTACAGCCTCTTTAAATACCACAACAACACTCTACAGCCTCTATATAATACCACAACAACACCCTACAGCCTCTATAAATACCACAACAACACTCTACAGCCTCTATAATACCACAACAACACCCTACATCCTCTTTAAATACCACAACAACACCCTACAGCCTCTTTAAATACCACAACAACACCCTACAGCCTCTATATAATACCACAACAACACCCTACAGCCTCTATAATACCACAACAACACCCTACAGTATCTATAGTCCCATAACAACACAGTCCTGGTCCTCCTCACTGGGATCACTGTGACCCAAGATGTCAGAACAGGAAATAAGTTGAGGAGCAGTCTTTGTTAGATGCATAATAGTTATGTGATGATTTCTGTGCACCTCGGAGGGTCCATGAATTGACTGCTTTGCAACTATGTGAGAATGTATTATTATTGTATTATTTCTGGAGATTGTCTGATGGAAAGAAAGTGCTTTGTACAGCATTTTGGGGGAATTGGTGGAAAGTAAAAATGTCCCCCTAGATGTTTTTCCATTCATTCTCAGTTTATTGTACTTTAAAGTGGTGAGGCTTTGATATTTCCTCAGCAATTTTACTTGATGGTTGACAAATCAATAATCTTATCAAGGTGTAATCTCATAATAAATACATGTAATTTATTTTAGCTTAGTGTTTAAAAGTGCTTCAAATGTCTCATCTCATGTCAATGCATTCCCACTGGGCACAGATGTCAATTCAACGTCTATTCCCCGTTGGTTCAACAGCCTTTTGAGCAGACAGAGAGTCACCATTAAACAGCCTGTTGAGCAGACAGTCACCATTAAACAGCCTGTTGAGCAGACAGAGAGTCACCATTAAACAGCCTGTTGAGCAGACAGAGAGTCACCATTAAACAGCCTGTTGAGCAGACAGAGAGTCACCATTAAACAGCCTGTTGAGCAGACAGTCACCATTAAACAGCCTGTTGAGCAGACAGAGAGTCACCATTAAACAGTATGTTGAGCAGACAGTCACCATTAAACAGCCTGTTGAGCAGACAGAGAGTCACCATTAAACAGCCTGTTGAGCAGACAGTCACCATTAAACAGCCTGTTGAGCAGACAGAGAGTCACCATTAAACAGTATGTTGAGCAGACAGTCACCATTAAACATCCTGTTGAGCAGACAGAGAGTCACCATTAAACAGCCTGTTGAGCAGACAGTCACCATTAAACAGCTTGTTGAGCAGACAGAGTCACCATTAAACAGCTTGTTGAGCAGACAGTCACCATTAAACAGCCTGTTGAGCAGACAGAGAGTCACCATTAAACAGCCTGTTGAGCAGACAGAGTCACCATTAAACAGCCTGTTGAGCAGACAGTCACCATTAAACAGCCTGTTGAGCAGACAGAGAGTCACCATTAAACAGCCTGTTGAGCAGACAGTCACCATTAAACAGCCTGTTGAGCAGACAGTCACCATTAAACAGCCTGTTGAGCAGACAGTCACCATTAAACAGCCTGTTGAGCAGACAGAGAGTCACCATTAAACAGCCTGTTGAGCAGACAGTCACCATTAAACAGCCTGTTGAGCAGACAGTCACCATTAAACAGCCTGTTGAGCAGACAGAGTCACCATTAAACAGCCTGTTGAGCAGACAGAGTCATCATCATACGTCACAACCACTATTTCTCTGAAGCATGTAGAACACGGTGTAGAACACGATGTAGAACACGGTGTAGAACACGATGTAGAACACGGTGTAGAACACGGTGTAGAACACGGTATAGAACACGGTGTAGAACACGATGTAGAACACGGTGTAGAACACGATGTAGAACACGGTGTAGAACACGGTATAGAACACGGTGTAGAACACGATGTAGAACACGGTGTAGAACACGGTGTAGAACACGGTATAGAACACGGTATAGAACACGGTGTAGAACACGATGTAGAACACGGTGTAGAACACGGTATAGAACATGGTATAGAACACGGTGTAGAACACGATGTAGAACACGGTGTAGAACACGATGTAGAACACGGTTTAGACACGGTATAGAACTCTGAATACCGTAAGTGTGTTGCAATATCATGCCAATATTAACCCTTTCTCTGTGTTGTTGTTCCCTGTGTGGCTGTTCTCTGTGTGGCTGTTCTCTGTGTGGCTGTTCTCTGTGTGGCTCTGTGTGTTTGTTCTCTGTGTGGCTGTTCTCTGTGTGGCTCTGTGTGGCTGTTCTCTGTGTGGCTCTGTGTGTTTGTTCTCTGTGTGGCTGTTCTCTGTGTGGCTGTTCTCTGTGTGGCTCTGTGTGTTTGTTCTCTGTGTGGCTGTTCTCTGTGTGGCTGTTCTCTGTGTGGCTGTTCTCTGTGTGGCTCTATGTGTTTGTTCTCTGTGTGGCTGTTCTCTGTGTGGCTGTTCTCTGTGTGGCTCTATGTGTTTGTTCTCTGTGTGGCTGTTCTCTGTGTGGCTCTGTGTGGCTGTTCTCTGTGTGGCTCTGTGTGGCTGTTCTCTGTGTGGCTGTTATCTGTGTGGCTGTTCTCTGTGTGGCTCTGTGTGGCTGTTCTCTGTGTGGCTCTGTGTGTTGGTTCTCTGTGTGGCTGTTCTCTGTGTGGCTCTGTGTGGCTGTTCTCTGTGTGGCTCTGTGTGGCTGTTCTCTGTGTGGCTGTTCTCTGTGTGGCTCTGTGTGGCTGTTCTCTGTGTGTTTGTTCTCTGTGTGGCTGTTCTCTGTGTGGCTGTTCTCTGTGTGGTTGTTCTCTGTGTGGTTGTTCTCTGTGTGGTTATTCTCTGTGTGGCTGTTCCCTGTGTGGCTGTTCTCTGTGTGTTTGTTCTCTGTGTGGCTGTTCCCTGTGTGGCTGTTCTCTGTGTGGTTGTTCTCTGTGTGGTTATTCTCTGTGTGGCTGTTCCCTGTGTGGCTGTTCTCTGTGTGGCTGTTCTATGTGTGGCTGTTATCTTTGTGGCTGTTCTCTGTGTGGCTGTTCTCTGTGTGGCTGTTCTCTGTGTGGCTCTGTGTGGCTGTTCTCTGTGTGGCTGTTCTCTGTGTGGCTGTTCTCTGTGTGGCTGTTCTCTGTGTGGCTGTTCTCTGTGTGGATGTTCTCTGTGTGGCTGTTCTCTGTGTGTGTATAGTTCCAGATCCAGATGTTTGACATTATCTGCAGCACGTCCTGGGCCAGTCGAGACAAGTGCTGTGAGCTCCCTGGACTGGTAAGAACAACTGCCTTTTAACCAACCATTCAACCTTTCAACCAACCTACAGACCAACAATCAACAGACCAACAGACCAACAGACCATAGTGAAGATGGCGGCCTTAGGATAAAAACGTAATATTCAATATCTGTTAGACTAAATATTAACACTTCACATACTGGTGGGTAATAACCTTAAATCTGGATAACAACACAAAACAAATAATAAAGCAAGAGAAATGTATCAACAAATATTACGAAATCAAGCAACACCCAAACATGACGGAGAGCAAACAAGGAGAACCAATCTCCAAAAGAAAACGTGACTCCTCGACGGACACAGACGATTTATGCTTTTCACCACCGGGAATGGTAAGGGTGGAAACCGATCTGTTAAAATCAATAAATGACAAACTGGGCAGTAAAGATTTAGTAAAGATATAGAAGAGATGAAGGCCTCGAGATGAGTGACGATTAAGCTGCGACAATGTAGAAAGAAACAAACAAGCTAAAAGGTACAGTCAATAAGATTGAAACTGACGTTAATGAATTTAAAAAGGAGAACATCTTAGAGAGAGAAGCCTTACTTGACATACAACATCTGGAACTTACTGGTATCCAAGAAAAAGAAGGAGAAGTTCCTGAAAAGTGTGGTGAAGGAATTATTTCTTACAGTGCATCAGATCCCACGCGAAGCTGTTTACAAAATTCAACTCGAACGTGCACACCGTTTCGGACAGAGAGGACAGAGATATGGCCGCCAAAATCGTTGCCAAATTTGCTTTCTTTAAAGATAGAATAATGGTTAAAAGCCTGGGTAAAAGACTCGCTGGCGCGAAAAAAGGCATGAATGATCAGTTCCCGAAGGAAATTGCAGAATGGCGCAATGTTCTGTACCCAATCTTCAAGGAGAATAGATTAAAAGGGAAACGTGTAGCTCTCATAGTCGATAAACTGTATATATTGAACACCCAATACTAGCCATGGTAGGGATTGTAATCTTTAAAAAAACATATAGAAAAGCAATAAAATACAACAATTGTTAAAGAAATAAACTACAACTACACTATACCATTAGTATTACACTTTCTGTTTATAGTATTTTATAAATTGATAAGACAGCATTAGAAGAAAGGATAATTAGCTAAATAATACATCTTCAAATATAAGGAACTGGAACACAAAAGTACTCAATCAACATAGTGGAGATAAAACACAGCAAACAGAGGACATAGAAGGCACAGTATGTGTATTTGTATTTATTATGGATCCCCATTAGTTCCTGCCAAGACAGCAGCTACTCTTCCTGGGGTTTATTATGGATCCCTATTAGTTCCTGCCAAGACAGCAGCTACTCTTCCTGGGGTTTATTATGGATCCCCATTAGTTCCTGCCAAGACAGCAGCTACTCTTCCTGGGGTCCAGCAAAATTAAGGCAATTAATACAATTTGTAAAACATTACAATACATTCACAGATTTCACAACACACTACCACATATCTACAGTACAAAATCCATGTGTACGTGTGTGTATATTATTGTGTGTGTGTGTGTGTGTGTGTGTGTGTGTGTGCATGTGTCTGTGCCTATGTTTGTGTTGCTTCACAGTCCCCGCTGTGGTGTTTTTTTAATCTGTTTTTTAAATCTAATTTTACTGCTTGCATCAGTTACTTGATGTGGAATAGAGTTCCATGTAGTCATGGCCTTATGTAGTACTGTGCGCCTCCCATCGTTTGTTCTGGACTTGGGGACTGTGAAGAGACCTCTGGTGGCATGTCTTGTGGGGTATGCATGGGTGACCGAGCTGTGTGCCAGTTGTTCAAACAGACAGTTCGGTGCTTTCAACATGTCAATACCTCTGATAAATACAAGTAGTGATGAAGTCAATCTCTCCTCCACTTTGAGCCAGGAGAGACTGACATGCATATTATTAATATTAGCTCTCTGTGTACATCCAAGGGCCAGCCGTGCTGCCCTGTTCTGAGCCAATTGCAATTTTCCTAAGTCCTTTTTTGTGGCACCTGACCACACGACTGAACAGTAGTCCAGGTGCGACAAAACTAGGGCCTGTAGGACATGCCTTGTTAATAGTGCTGTTGTGGGTATGTGCGAATGTATTGTGATGGAAGGTGGGGTGTGTGTTTTTTTGTTTGGAAAAGTGTGGAGTTAAGTGAGTGAAAAAGGAAAACGGTTGCAAATCCCAGAGCCCATGTGTGTCTGTGAGCAGGGGTTGTGAGAGAGAGCTTTCAATTTTGTGCAGATATGGGATATACATTTTAAAATAAATTATAAATATAGTTTATTTATTTATTGTCCTATCATGATGGAACAGTCTCCAACCCTATGCCCTAGACACCCACCTGAGCGACCCGTACACTAAGGAGACGTCCTTATCTGTTTAATGGGTCTACTGTAAGTAGCCAATACACAGCCAAAACAGAAAGATAAAAGTGATCAGATACCCACTAGAGCAGCACCGACCCCTCAAGGTTGCTGTTGACGCATATCCCACGGTAGTTATTGGGGTCAAATTTGCCTCCACTTTTGTGGATTGGGGTGATCAATCCTTGGTTCCAAATATTGGGGAATATGCCAGAGCTGAGGATGATGTTAAAGAGTTTAAGTATAGCCAATTGGAATTTGTGGTCTGTATATTTTGTCATTTCATTTAGGATACCATCAACCCTACAGGTCTTTTTGGGGTGGGGGGTTTGTATTTTGTATTTTTTTTTTTTTTTAAATCAAAAAGGAAATAAAATAAAAATAAAAATAAAGATAAAAAAAATATATATATATATGTATTCACTAACTGTAAGTCGCTCTGGATAAGAGCGTCTGCTAAATGACTAAAATGTAAAATGTAAATGTAGTAACACCGCTACAAAACACTCCCAATACCCCATCCTCTCAGATACAGTCCTGCCCACCTCACTACTCACAGACCACTAGCCTGTATTTATTACCTACTACCGGCCTCCCTGGCTCTTTCAAAGCACGTTTTATCATTGGAAAAGGATAGGACAATTATTTTAATGATAAATGTGTTTCTAGCTAGCCGGACCCAGGAGATAGCTGTGATGTATGGTGCTGCTGCGAGGCCAGGAGATAGCTGTGATGTATGGTGCTGCTGCGAGGCCAGGAGATAGCTGTGATGTATGGTGCTGCTGCGAGGCCAGGAGATAGCTGTGATGTATGGTGCTGCTGCGAGGCCAGGAGATAGCTGTGATGTATGGTGCTGCTGCGAGGCCAGGAGATAGCTGTGATGTATGGTGCTGCTGCGAGGCCAGGAGATAGCTGTGATGTATGGTGCTGCTGCGAGGCCAGGAGATAGCTGTGATGTATGGTGCTGCTGCGAGGCCAGGAGATAGCTGTGATGTATGGTGCTGCTGCGAGGCCAGGAGATAGCTGTGATGTATGGTGCTGCTGCGAGGCCAGGAGATAGCTGTGATGTGTGGTGCTGCTGCGAGGCCAGGAGATAGCTGTGATGTGTGGTGCTGCTGCGAGGCCAGGAGATAGCTGTGATGTATGGTGCTGCTGCGAGGCCAGGAGATAGCTGTGATGTATGGTGCTGATGCGAGGCCAGGAGATAGCTGTGATGTATGGTGCTGCTGCGAGGCCAGGAGATAGCTGTGATGTATGGTGCTGCTGCGAGGCCAGGAGATAGCTGTGATGTATGGTGCTGCTGCGAGGCCAGGAGATAGCTGTGATGTATGGTGCTGCTGCGAGGCCAGGAGATAGCTGTGATGTATGGTGCTGCTGCGAGGCCAGGAGATAGCTGTGATGTGTGGTGCTGCTGCGAGGCCAGGAGATAGCTGTGATGTGTGGTGCTGCTGCGAGGCCAGGAGATAGCTGTGATGTGTGGTGCTGCTGCGAGGCCAGGAGATAGCTGTGATGTGTGGTGCTGCTGCGAGGCCAGGAGATAGCTGTGATGTATGGTGCTGCTGCGAGGCCAGGAGATAGCTGTGATGTATGGTGCTGCTGCGAGGCCAGGAGATAGCTGTGATGTATGGTGCTGCTGCGAGGCCAGGAGATAGCTGTGATGTATGGTGCTGCTGCGAGGCCAGGAGATAGCTGTGATGTATGGTGCTGCTGCGAGGCCAGGAGATAGCTGTGATGTATGATGCTGCTGCGAGGCCAGGAGATAGCTGTGATGTATGGTGCTGCTGCGAGGCCAGGAGATAGCTGTGATGTATGGTGCTGCTGCGAGGCCAGGAGATAGCTGTGATGTATGGTGCTGCTGCGAGGCCAGGAGATAGCTGTGATGTATGGTGCTGCTGCGAGGCCAGGAGATAGCTGTGATGTATGGTGCTGCTGCGAGGCCAGGAGATAGCTGTGATGTGTGGTGCTGCTGCGAGGCCAGGAGATAGCTGTGATGTGTGGTGCTGCTGCGAGGCCAGGAGATAGCTGTGATGTGTGGTGCTGCTGCGAGGCCAGGAGATAGCTGTGATGTATGGTGCTGCTGCGAGGCCAGGAGATAGCTGTGATGTATGGTGCTGCTGCGAGGCCAGGAGATAGCTGTGATGTATGGTGCTGCTGCAAGGCCAGGAGATAGCTGTGATGTATGGTGCTGCTGCGAGGCCAGGATATAGCTGTGATGTATGGTGCTGCTGCGAGGCCAGGAGATAGCTGTGATGTATGGTGCTGCTGCGAGGCCAGGAGATAGCTGTGATGTATGGTGCTGCTGCGAGGCCAGGAGATAGCTGTGATGTGTGGTGCTGCTGCGAGGCCAGGAGATAGCTGTGATGTGTGGTGCTGCTGGGAGGCCAGGAGATAGCTG
Source organism: Coregonus clupeaformis (assembly GCF_020615455.1). NCBI lineage: Eukaryota > Metazoa > Chordata > Actinopteri > Salmoniformes > Salmonidae > Coregonus > Coregonus clupeaformis. The sequence continues at coordinate 193,552 of NW_025533618.1, forward strand.
TGATGTGTGGTGCTGCTGCGAGGCCAGGAGATAGCTGTGATGTGTGGTGCTGCTGCGAGGCCAGGAGATAGCTGTGATGTGTGGTGCTGCTGCGAGGCCAGGAGATAGCTGTGATGTGTGGTGCTGCTGCGAGGCCAGGAGATAGCTGTGATGTGTGGTGCTGCTGCGAGGCCAGGAGATAGCTGTGATGTATGGTGCTGCTGCGAGGCCAGGAGATAGCTGTGATGTATGGTGCTGCTGCGAGGCCAGGAGATAGCTGTGATGTGTGGTGCTGCTGCGAGGCCAGGAGATAGCTGTGATGTGTGGTGCTGCTGCGAGGCCAGGAGATAGCTGTGATGTATGGTGCTGCTGCGAGGCCAGGAGATAGCTGTGATGTATGGTGCTGCTGCGAGGCCAGGAGATAGCTGTGATGTATGGTGCTGCTGCGAGGCCAGGAGATAGCTGTGATGTATGGTGCTGCTGCGAGGCCAGGAGATAGCTGTGATGTATGGTGCTGCTGCGAGGCCAGGAGATAGCTGTGATGTATGGTGCTGCTGCGAGGCCAGGAGAGCAGAGGAGAGGAGAGAGGTTCTATTTTCTCCTGCTGACAGACTGATGGAACAGGGGAGATAGCAACCTGAGGCCTTGCAGCACTCCAGCCACACACTCAACACTGGGGCACAGGACAGAAGGAGCTAAACTGATAGAGAAACCTGGAAATTGAAAAATTGAAAAGCTTATCTACCAACTCCAGGCATTTAGTCTCACCAAGAGACATACAAACTGTTTCTTTCTTGAACATTTACATAATATCTCAAATTCTCACCAAGCTAAGCATTTACATAAGTATCTCCCATTTCAAACCGGATGGACATCATGAAGTGGTCCTCTGTAGCTCAATTGGTAGAGCAATGGCGCTTGTAACGCCAAGATAGTGGGTTCGAACCCCCGGGACCACCCATACGTAAAAATGTATGCACACATGACTGTAAGTCGCTTTGGATAAAAGCGTCTGCTAAATGGCATATTATTATTATTATGAAAATTATTCGGAGAGGTTGAGAGTAGAAGAAGTTCAGGAGAAGTTCAGGAGAAAAAACAAACAAAATATAATTATTGTAAAATTGACTGTGTCCATAAAATGTATATAGTAAGTATAAGCTGGAAGTAGAGGCCTAAGCGTTGTTGTTCACTAGTTTACGCCAATTAGGGAAAGGGTGGTGGTGTTGGAAAGTAATAAAGGGGAATATATATTTTTTTTAAGGATATGTATGTATGTGTAGGTATGTATGTGTGTATGTATGTATGTGTGTATGTATATATGTATAAATGTATATGTATGTATATATATGTATATATATATATATATATATATATATATATATATATATAAACATGGGGGATTGGAAGTGATGCAGACAATTACATTGATAGAAGATACAATCTATCTGCAATATTAAGCTGATCTACCCCCTAAAAAAATAAAAATAAAATTTAAAAAAAAGTTAGCCACCCGGTGTGACAATAGTTTTGTTTACTTTAATTCACAATGTTGTGTTCGGTCCTGATATGAATCACAAATAGGAAATGGAATTGAGTGTGTTATTGTGTGGGTTTTGAATTGCCTCTATTGTCTGTTGTTTCCTGTTGTTCCACAGAGGCTGGAGGAGGACTGTCCTGCCATGCCCCATGCCTGTAGCTGTTCTCAGGACAGTAAAGGACCTCCTGGACCCACGGGACCCCCCGTACGTCCTACTACTGTCTTTATTTACTGTCTTAGGGAATAGGGTGCCGTTTTAACACAGCCTCAACTCTCCTCTCTATTGGTTAGTGTTTTATGCAGCAGCTAGTCTTCCTGGGGTCCCTACTAAACACGATACAAAATAATCCTAGACAGAAACAACACCCAGAGACATCATTGCTCCAGAGTGCCGTCAAGCAGGCAGGAAAAGAGACTCCAGGGGCCGACAGAAGGAAATCCAAACCAGCCACCAAAAGTAAATTTGGTGAAACATTCCCGGTCTGGGGAGGGTCAATGTCACACAGTACTGTGGACGTGTCTCCGCCACAGGTGGACATTGTAAGGGGAAGGACCCCAACAGCGTGAGAGTCTTCATACATTCTGCTGGAGAGTGAGGGAAGAGAGAGAGAGAGAGAGAGAGAGAGAGAGAGAGAGAGAGAGAGAGAGAGAGAGAGAGAGAGAGAGAGAGAGAGAGAGAGAGAGAGAAAAACGGTTCCAGAGCCACTACGGGGCCAACGCTGTATCAACAAACAGACATGTTTGAGAAAGTCATTATATGGATATCGATTTATCAAAGCAGAGTAGTCCTCTCTCTACTGTCTACACATGTACATTTCCAGTTTCCAGGTGGAGCCTATAGGCAGAGTTTAAAACCACAATGGAGGAAGATTTAATCTGAGGTTCCTCTATAGCCATCCTCTTGATGTTTATGTGGTCGTTGGCTCTGATCACTGTTGAATTACTAAACCCTTGTTATAACATTCAAGCTGTACGGGAGTTAAAGTGGGGCTTTATCAAGACACAATAGTCCTCGCTGAACGTGTTGAACCCATAGTAAAACTGTTCCTGCCCTTAATTCTATTATTCTTCAGTGTGTCTTTAATCACTGCTATTATTGTAACAGACTGGGCGTGTGAAGGACGTTCATCAAATGCACTTGTCCTGCCTCTGCCTCTGCTATCATAGCCTCCAGCCAGAGGAACTATTAGTACCTGCCTCCACGTCCCCACAGGGGTGCCATTAAGGCAAACACAGGAAGAGGAAGGAGGCCATTGAGGCCAGATGGGACAATTACCTCCAGATGCCTTCATCAGTCAGTCAGTCAGAGCAGAGTAGGGAGGGACAGGGAGGGACGGGGGGAGGGACAGGGAGGGACGGGGGGGAGGGACAGGGAGGGACGGGGGGGAGGGACAGGGAGGGACGGGGGGAGGGACAGGGAGGGACGGGGGGGAGGGACAGGGAGGGACAGGCCTGGAACCTGGGTCAACCCCAGTAGCCAGTGTCTCCATCTGTATAGTAAACACAGTTCTCAGTTCTGTATTTTATGAAAGGAAAAGACAGTAGCCCCAACCTCTGTCCCCAGATGCAGTAGCTACATGTATTCATTTAACCAACGTTTCAACTACAAGCTGCCTTCATCAGGGTTCCAGATGAAGGGTTTACAGCATGATTCCCATTCAGATGTACAGTATGGTTATCATGGTGTTTATGGTGTCCTTCCATCCTTCCTTCCTTCCTTCCTTCCTTCCTTCCTTCCTTCCTTCCTTCCTTCCTTCCTTCCTTCCTTCCTTCCAGGGAGGTGCTGGTATCAGAGGGGCCAGAGGAAATCAAGGGGAGCCAGGCAATGTGGTAAAGTATACTATTCAACCTCCATCACACTATACTGCTCAGTGCTTACACAGGTTGTGTCCCAAATAGCACCCTGTTCTCTGTATAGTGTACTACGTTTGATCAGGGCTCTGGTGAAAAGAAGTGCACTACATTGGGAATAGGGTGCCATTTGGGACACAGACAGAGGGACTCCATCACAATACAGCTCAGTGTTTCCACAGTAACACATACTGGGGGACTCCATCCCAATACAGCTCAGTGTTTCCACAGTAACACATACTGGAGAGACTCCATCACAATGCAGCTCAGTGTTTCCACAGTAACACATACTGGGGGACTCCATCACAATGCAGCTCAGTGTTTCCATAGTAACACATACTGGAGAGACTCCATCACAATGCAGCTCAGTGTTTCCACAGTAACACATACTGGGGGACTCCATCCCAATACAGCTCAGTGTTTCCACAGTAACACATACTGGGGGACTCCATCACAATGCAGCTCAGTGTTTCCATAGTAACACAGACTGGAGAGACTCCATCACAATGCAGCTCAGTGTTTCCACAGTAACACATACTGGGGGACTCCATCCCAATGCAGCTCAGTGTTTCCACAGTAACACATACTGGGGGACTCCATCACAATGCAGCTCAGTGTTTCCACAGTAACACATACTGGAGAGACTCCATCACAATGCAGCTCAGTGTTTCCACAGTAACACATACTGGGGGACTCCATCCCAATACAGCTCAGTGTTTCCACAGTAACACATACTGGGGGACTCCATCACAATGCAGCTCAGTGTTTCCATAGTAACACAGACTGGAGAGACTCCATCACAATGCAGCTCAGTGTTTCCACAGTAACACATACTGGGGGACTCCATCCCAATACAGCTCAGTGTTTCCACAGTAACACATACTGGGGGACTCCATCCCAATACAGCTCAGTGTTTCCACAGTAACACATACTGGGGGACTCCATCACAATGCAGCTCAGTGTTTCCATAGTAACACAGACTGGAGAGACTCCATCACAATGCAGCTCAGTGTTTCTACAGTAACACATACTGGGGGACTCCATCCCAATGCAGCTCAGTGTTTCCACAGTAACACATACTGGAGAGACTCCATCACAATGCAGCTCAGTGTTTCCATAGTAACACAGACTGGAGAGACTCCATCACAATGCAGCTCAGTGTTTCTACAGTAACACATACTGGGGGACTCCATCCCAATGCAGCTCAGTGTTTCCACAGTAACACATACTGGGGGACTCCATCCCAATACAGCTCAGTGTACAGAACATGACATAGACTGTCCAGGTGAATCCAATTGAAAGCTATGATCCCTTATTGATGTCCCTTGTTAAATCCACTTAAATCAGTGTAGATGAAGGGGAGGAGACAGGTTAAAGAATGATTTTTAAGTCTTGAGACAATTGAGACATGGATTGTGTATGTGTGCCATTCAGAGGGTAAATGGGAAAGACAAAATATTTAAGTGCCTTTGAACAGGTTATGACAGTAGGTGCCAGGTGCACCAGTTTGTGTCAAGAATTGCACCGCTGCTGGGTTTTTCATGCTTAACCGTTTCCCGTGTGTATCAAGAATGGTCCTCCACCCAAAATACATCCAGACAATTTGACACAACTGTGGGAAGCATTGAAGTCAACATGGGATGGGGGGATACTCAATATTAGGAAGGTGTTCTTAATAATATGTCATTTAGCAGACGCTTTTATCCAAAGCGACTTACAGTCATGTGTGCATAAATTTTTGTGTATGAGCCTCTGCCATGTTGGCTGTATGTTTTGTATGTGATGGGTGATTTGAAGGAGTCAGGCGCAGGAGGGTAAATCACAGTATACAGAGTTTATTCCGTAGTACAGTTACGCAGAAATGCTTCAAACAGTCCAGTGCGCAAAACAGGCGCACTGGAACAAAACAGGCACACAGGGAAAATATACCCCGGTAATAGAAAATACACTGAGCTCAACCGAGCTACTCTCTCCTCACATTAAACAATCACCCACAAGGACAAGGGGGGCAGAGGGAACACTTACACATGTACTAATGAGGGGATATGGACCAGGTGTGTGTAATTGACAAGACAAAACCAAATGGAATGATGAGATGTGATGCGGCAGTGGCTGGAAGGCCGGTGACGACGAACGCCGAAGTCTGCCCGAACAAGGAGAGGAGGCAGCTTGGGAGGAAGTCGTGACACTGTAGCAGCTCAGTGCTTCAACAGTAACACATACTGTACAACAGGACGTGAGGGGGCCACCCAGAACTTGGAACATAAAGAATACGATGCAATGTCTTCCAAAAAAATGGCCTGAAACAACGGCCGAGATGTGGAAATACATAAACATGCAACGTAATGTGCAATTCTGTTATTTTTGGAGGATGTCACTGTTTTCACACACTAAGTAAACCTTGCCGTGTCATTCTTGCTTTTATGCCAGCAGTCTTCATGTTGACGCCAAGAGAGGCTTGTGTAGGTTATAGTTAAACAGAATCATATTATAGCTTATTTGGACTGTAGTTTTAGGAGTACGCTGAAACTTTGTTATTCAAGTTCGCTCTGTGTCTGACTCAGACCTGGGTTCAAATACTATTTGAAATAATTTCAAATACTACAGCTGTGCTCGATTGAACTGGCCTGTTGCAATGGAACTAATTAGAAAAGTGCAAACCCCGCCCACCTGGCATTCAAACCCCGGCCACATGGCATTCAAACCCCGCCCACCTGGCGTTCAAACCCCGCCCACCTGGCATTCAAACACCGCCCACCTGGCATTCAAACACCGCCCACCTGGCATTCAAACCCCGCCCACCTGGCATTCAAACCCCGGCCACATGGCATTCAAACCCCGCCCACCTGGCGTTCAAACCCCGCCCACCTGGCATTCAAACACCGCCCACCTGGCATTCAAACACGCCCACCTGGCATTCAAACCCCGCCCACCTGGCATTCAAACCCCGCCCACCTGGCATTCAAACCCCGCCCACCTGGCATTCAAACCCTGCCGACCTGACACTAAATCAAACACTCAAAGTATTTGAAAGATTTTAAATAGTGTTTGAACCCAGGTTTGGTATTTTTTTCCGGTATGGAGCAGTCCCCTCTCTCCGTCTGTATGACTGTTTTATTAGCCTCTATGGCTGCCTGCTTCGGCCCCTCCAGTCCCTCTGCTATAACCCAGTTTCACGCTCGCAGCTCGCTAACATAGTTACAACAGATGTGAACGGCGAGGCCATGCTAGGAACAGATTGCGTTATGGTGCCAAACAAACCCAACACAGGACGGCTGTAATCTCATTTCAAATGTACTGTTGGGTAATGGCTAAAATGCGTCCTGATTTGCACCCTATTCCCTAGAGAGTGCACTACTTTTGACCAGAGCCCTGTGGTGCCATTTGGGACACAACCTAAATCGATTTCCTAGAGCACAGGCCCCAATGGAAACTCCATGCTGGAGTATCCTCGGAGAACAGTCATGTGGGCTACCCGCTGTACTTTGTCTTCACTTTTATGAATATCACATTTATGTGTGGCTGCGAGGGACCCAAGGCATTGGCATTGTGTTTCAGAAGGAAGGCTGACAGGCATTAGCTCTATACACATATTTATCACCAGAGTGAAGACCTAACAAACTTGTAGTTCAATTCCATTTTATGTCATGTGATAAACAGGGCGGTTAATCACTCTGTTGTTGTAACACTTTACATTAAAGTGTGCTTTATGAATGTCTTCTAAAGGTTTTTAAGTAGTTTATAGACTATTAATCAGTTTATTAGTTTATATATAGTTTATGAATCAGTAGTAAACAGTCATGAGTCATTGGTAACATTGTGTGATTAAATAAATGGTCTGTGTTCTTCAGGGGCCTCAAGGACTAGTTGGTGATAAAGGCCCTCCAGGACCACAGGGCCCCCCTGGTCCTCAAGGGCCTAGTGGACATTCCATCCAGGGACCACCGGTAAGATATGATATATGACCTATAACCCTAACCCTGGTCCTGAGGGTTCAAGTGGACATTCCATCCAGGGACCACCGGTAAGATATGATATATGACCTATAACCCTAACCCTGGTCCTGAGGGGTCAAGTGGACATTCCATCCAGGGACCACCGGTAAGATATGATATATGACCTATAACCCTAACCCTGGTCCTGAGGGTTCAAGTGGACATTCCATCCAGGGACCACCGGTAAGATATGATATATGACCTATAACCCTAACCCTGGTCCTGAGGGGTCAAGTGGACATTCCATCCAGGGACCACCGGTAAGATACAGTATATATAATATCTTATGTTCATATATATACACTCAGAGTATATATGAACAGAAGATATGATACAGTATATAACCCGTATATGAACACACATTTTTGCCTTTGGTTAAACTGTGTGCCATAACTGTGTGCCGCATATGATATAATGTACAGTCAATAATTTGCTAACCATTCCACCAACCCACTGGCTTTGTATGAAATGACAAAATGACAAAGGAATGATTCAGAGGAAGTCGTTTTTTCTGGTGTCCGTTTCTCTTTCAGGGTGGTAATGGTGAAAAGGGAGAGAAAGGAGATATTGGTTTCCCAGGACCTCAGGCGAGTAAAGACACACATTCCTCAGCTCCATTTTCTTTTCCTCTCCTGACTCCCACAGTAACCCACTGTGTTGTGTTGTGACAAGTGATTACTACCTCCACAGAGACACTGTGTTGTGACTAGTGATTACTACCTCCACAGAGACACTGTGTTGAGACTAGTGATTACTACCTCCACAGAGACACTGTGTTGTGACTAGTGATTACTACCGCCACAGAGACACTGTGTTGTGTTGTGACTAGTTATTACTACCTCCACAGAGACACTGTGTTGTGACAAGTGATTACTACCTCCACAGAGACACCGTGTTGTGTTGTGACTAGTGATTACTACCTTCACAGAGACACTGTGTTGTGTTGTGACTAGTGATTACTACCTCCACAGATACACTGTGTTGAGACTAGTGATTACTACCTCCACAGAGAAACTGTGTTGTGACTAGTGATTACTACCTCCACAGAGACACTGTGTTGAGACTAGTGATTACTACCTCCACAGAGACACTGTGTTGTGACTAGTGATTACTACCTCCACAGAGACACTGTGTTGAGACTAGTGATTACTACCTCCACAGAGACACTGTGTTGAGACTAGTGATTACAGAGACACTGTGTTGTGACTAGTGATTACTACCTCCACAGATACACTGTGTTGTGACTAGTGATTACTACCTCCACAGAGACACCGTGTTGTGACTAGTGATTACTACCTCCACAGAGACACTGTGTTGTGTTGTGACTAGTGATTACTACCTCCACAGAGACACTGTGTTGTGTTGTGACTAGTGATTACTACCTCCACAGAGACACTGTGTTGAGACTAGTGATTACTACCTCCAGAGAGACACTGTGTTGTGTTGTGACTAGTGATTACTACCTCCACAGAGACACTGTGTTGAGACTAGTGATTACTACCTCCACAGAGAAACTGTGTTGTGACTAGTGATTACTACCTCAACAGAGACACTGTGTTGAGACTAGTGATTACTACCTCCACAGAGACACTGTGTTGTGACTAGTGATTACTACCTCCACAGAGACACTGTGTTGAGACTAGTGATTACTACCTCCACAGAGACACTGTGTTGTGACTAGTGATTACTACCTCCACAGAGACACTGTGTTGAGACTAGTGATTACTACCTCCACAGAGACACTGTGTTGTGACTAGTGATTACTACCTCCACAGAGACACTGTGTTGTGACTAGTGATTACTACCTCCACAGAGACACTGTGTTGTGACTAGTGATTACTACCTCCACAGAGACACTGTGTTGTGACTAGTGATTACTACCTCCACAGAGACACTGTGTTATGACTAGTGATTACTACCTCCACAGAGACACTGTGTTGAGACTAGTGATTACAGAGACACTGTGTTGTGACTAGTGATTACTACCTCCACAGAGACACTGTGTTGTGACTAGTGATTACTACCTCCACAGAGACACTGTGTTGTGACTAGTGATTACTACCTCCACAGAGACACTGTGTTGAGACTAGTGATTACAGAGACACTGTGTTGTGACTAGTGATTACTACCTCCACATAGACACTGTGTTGTGACTAGTGATTACTACCTCCACAGAGACACTGTGTTGTGACTAGTGATTACTACCTCCACAGAGACACTGTGTTGTGTTGTGACTAGTGATTACTACCTCCACAGAGACACTGTGTTGAGACTAGTGATTACTACCTCCACAGAGACACTGTGTTGTGTTGTGACTAGTGATTACTACCTCCACAGAGACACTGTGTTGAGACTAGTGATTACTACCTCCACAGAGACACTGTGTTGTGTTGTGACAAGTGATTACTACCTCCACAGAGACACTGTGTTGTGACTAGTGATTACTACCTCCACAGAGACACTGTGTTGTGTTGTGACTAGTGATTACTACCTCCACAGAGACACTGTGTTGAGACTAGTGATTACAGAGACACTGTGTTGTGACTAGTGATTACTACCTCCACAGAGACACTGTGTTGTGACTAGTGATTACTACCTCCACAGAGACACTGTGTTGAGACTAGTGATTACAGAGACACTGTGTTGTGACTAGTGATTACTACCTCCACAGAGACACTGTGTTGAGACTAGTGATTACTACCTCCACAGAGACACTGTGTTGTGACTAGTGATTACTACCTCCACAGAGACACTGTGTTGTGACTAGTGATTACTACCTCCACAGAGACAAACACTCGGATTGCTGTGGCCTCTGTGTATCCAACAAGGAAACAGCTTAATTAACTCTGTCCATTAGATCAACCTTCCACTGACTGGAAAACCTATTATAGTCATAGATCAACCTTCCACTGACTGGAAAACCTATTCTAGTCATAGTTGTGGATGTATCATGCTCTACATGTGGGGCTTGGTGCGCAAGGCAGGCACAGTAATTACAGTGTGTGTGTGTGTGTGTGTGTGTGTGTGTGTGGTGAGGGAGAGATAAGCCCAGACACACAGCAGCTGGGAGAAGGTTCCTGTCTTGGCGTCGCGTTACATTTACATTTACATTTTAGTCATTTAGCAGACGCTCTTATCCAGAGCGACTTACAGTTAGTGAGTGCATACATTTTTCATACTTACGAGGCGAGGCGAGACCTACGTCCCAAATGGTACCTTATTCCCTACATAGTACAAAATTAGTGCACTACGTAGGGCTCCCGAGTGGCGCAGCGGTCTAAGGCACTGCATCTCAGTGCTTGAGGCGTCACTACAGACCCCCTGGTTCGATTCCAGGCTGTATCACAACCGGCCGTGATTGGGAGTCCCATAGGGCGGCGCACAATTGGCCCAGCGTCGTCCGGGTTTGGCCGGTGTAGGTTTCATTGTAAATAAGAATTTGTTCTTAACTGACTTGCCTAGTTAAATAAAGGTAAAATAAATAAAAAATGGAATCAGTCACATGTCTCTGACACCCTACCCCGACACATAGGGCTTCCCCTTCTGCTACCAGACTAATGGAATCAGTCACATGAGAAACACATGACTAACTAACATGATTAATTACTGAGCCTAGTCTGCTTAGAGGACAGAGCAGATAACTAATTACCTTCTATAGAAGTCTGTGTCTACAGAATGCCATTTCTATAGAAGTCTGTGTCTACAGAATGCCATTTCTATAGAAGTCTGTGTCTACAGAATGCCATTTCTATAGAAGTCTGTGTCTACAGAATGCCATTTCTATAGAAGTCTGTCTACAGAATGCCATTTCTATAGAAGTCTGTCTACAGAATGCCATTTCTATAGAAGTCTGTGTCTACAGAATGCTATTTCTATAGAAGTCTGTGTCTACAGAATGCCATTTCTATAGAAGTCTGTGTCTACAGAATGCCATTTCTATAGAAGTCTGTGTCTACAGAATGCTATTTCTATAGAAGTCTGTGTCTACAGAATGCCATTTCTATAGAAGTCTGTGTCTACAGAATGCCATTTCTATAGAAGTCTGTGTCTACAGAATGCTATTTCTATAGAAGTCTGTGTCTACAGAATGCCATTTCTATAGAAGTCTGTGTCTACAGAATGCCATTTCTATAGAAGTCTGTGTCTACAGAATGCCATTTCTATAGAAGTCTGTGTCTACAGAATGCCATTTCTATAGAAGTCTGTCTACAGAATGCCATTTCTATAGAAGTCTGTGTCTACAGAATGCCATTTCTATAGAAGTCTGTGTCTACAGAATGCCATTTCTATAGAAGTCTGTGTCTACAGAATGCTATTTCTATAGAAGTCTGTCTACAGAATGCCATTTCTATAGAAGCCTGTGTCTACAGAATGCCATTTCTATAGAAGTCTGTGTCTACAGAATGCCATTTCTATAGAAGTCTGTCTACAGAATGGCATTTCTATAGAAGTCTGTCTACAGAATGCTATTACATAGAAAGTCCTGACTCCCCCACCACAAAGGGACAAAAACAGGACATAGAAAGCATCTAGACAGGGGACTACTACAATATCATTACAGTATTCGCACCGCTGCTGCCTGAAACCCCCTTACTCATGTGGTGGAGGAGTCAGGACTTTCTATGTCCTGTTTTTGTCCCTTTGTGGTGGAGGAGTCAGGACTTTCTATGTCCTCTTTTGTCCCTTTGTGGTGGAGGAGAAGGGACTTTCTATGTCCTGTTTTTGTCCCTTTGTGGTGGAGGAGAAGGAAGAGAAGGCCACAGACATGACAGGTCATCCCAGGTACATCAGACAAGGAAAAGGTTGATGTCCATTGTCCAGACTACTCTCAACCTTTCATTCTACTCTTAGAAATACATGTGGCCCAGGATCCAAAATACACTTTTGATAGATGGCCTAAACTCAACTTCTACAGCATTATTCCAAGAAGAGGATTTACTGGAACAGGATAGGCATAAAAACCTTGTGATTATCCTACCCAAGTAGCAATCCAAATACAATCCAAGTAGTGAGTGGAAGAGAATATCATGTCGCACATTAACTACACAAAACATGGAATTGCTCATTTGCCTCTGGCCTTGTCCATGTCTTTTACAGAGATCGATGTGTCCTTCACATAATCATTCAGAAACACATACTTACTAAATTCCAAGTAAATACCTTATTCAACTGGTTTTACATGTCATACTGATTTTACACATCACCAGCGACAGTTTCTTTTTGAATTTGAATCCATACATTCTGACTGTTCTGTTTCCACTAACGACTGGTTAAAGCCAAGGTCCCCTGGGGCTGTTTCCACGCCTTTGAAATAATATCATCCTGTGACTAGCTGCCAACATCCACAAGGCCTTGCCAGGGTATAACAAACCCATCCAAGGCCCACTGTAGAGAGAGGGTGTCAGGCAAGGACCAGGCAGGCTAGTCTGTAACAATAACTGTAATCAGACTGGTTGGCATCTTCCAATAAACAACAGTGATAAGGAGATAAGAATAGAGATATTGTAGGGATAAATCAACTTGGTTCTGTGTTGGCATCATCCTTGCCCCACTGGACCCGGGATTCAAATCCACGTCACAACACTGCAACATATTCCAGAAGCTAGCTCCTAGTGGCGTGTCGGGGGAATTGCCGTAGGGTCGCCAAAATATATCAAATAAAATAAAAATTAAGAGTACAGATTATTGTGTGGGACAATATACAAATAAAATAAAATAAAATGTATTGAGTAAATGTATTTATTGGTTTCTTTTCATTTTGATAGGAGATGAAAATGTAATAATTGAAGGTTATTTGTTGATGTAAAAATCAAAATGTACAGAGTTTAAGGTTGTGTCATTAGATTTGGGGTGGGGTGGCATCGGAAGAAATTCTGCCGGAAAAAATGGGATCCCAGCTTAAAAAAGTTTGAATACCACTGACCTAGCTCGACCTAACTGCTGCATTGACAGTCAATACATCTCCAGTAGGGTCTTTCTCTTTACAAGGCACTGTGCCATCAATAAAAGGGCACGACGCCCCTCGCCATACTTACATGTGGATACAAAGTAATACTGCGTTTTGTCAGAACCCCTAAGAGTATACAGTATATGGGGTTCTTCTGGAAGGTTCCTTCAAGGACCTGCTGTGATCTACAGCAGCCACAGAGAATATGCCTGCATCCCAAATGGCACCCTATTCCCTGAGTGGTGCAGGTAGTGTGCTGCATAGGGAAAAGGGTGCCATTTGGGAAGCACACCATCACATCATCCATTACAGAGCTATTTTCCTCTCTCTGTCTCTCACCACCACCAGCCACACTATGCAGTAAAGACAATATAACCCCTGTCATGAGCTCTCCCCTCTCCTCTCAGTTTCAACCTGACAGTGAAAAATGCATGGGGGGGGCCACTTCAATGAATAGCAAAGGATGTGTGTCTGAGTGGTGGTGGTAGTGGTGATGGTAGTGGTGATGGTAGGGGATGGTAGTGGTGATGGTAGTGGTGATGGTAGTGGTGATGGTAGGGGATGGTGGTAGTGGTGATGGTAGGGGATGGTGGTAGTGGTGATGGTAGTGGTGATGGTAGTGGTGATGGTAGTGGTGATGGTAGGGGATGGTAGTGGTGATGGTAGGGGATGGTGGTAGTGGTGATGGTAGGGGATGGTGGTAGTGGTGATGGTAGTGGTGATGGTAGTGGTGATGGTAGTGGTGATGGTAGTGGTGATGGTAGGGGATGGTAGTGGTGATGGTAGGGGATGGTGGTAGTGGTGATGGTAGTGGTGATGGTAGTGGTGATGGTAGGGGATGGTGGTAGTGGTGATGGTAGTGGTGATGGTAGTGGTGATGGTAGTGGTGATGGTAGTGGTGATGGTAGTGGTGATGGTAGGGGATGGTGGTAGTGGTGATGGTAGTGGTGATGGTAGGGGTGATGGTAGGGGATGGTGGTAGTGGTGATGGTAGTGGTGGTGGTAGTGGTGGTGGTAGTGGTGATGGTAGGGGTGATGGTAGGGGATGGTGGTAGTGGTGATGGTAGTGGTGATGGTAGTGGTGATGGTAGTGGTGATGGTAGGGGATGGTGGTAGTGGTGATGGTAGTGGTGATGGTAGGGGATGGTGGTAGTGGTGATGGTAGTGGTGATGGTAGTGGTGATGGTAGTGGTGATGGTAGTGGTGATGGTAGGGGTGATGGTAGGGGATGGTGGTAGTGGTGATGGTAGGGGATGGTGGTAGTGGTGATGGTAGTGGTGATGGTAGGGGTGATGGTAGGGGATGGTGGTAGTGGTGATGGTAGTGGTGATGGTAGTGGTGATGGTAGGGGTGATGGTAGGGGATGGTGGTAGTGGTGATGGTAGTGGTGATGGTAGGGGATGGTGGTAGTGGTGATGGTAGTGGTGATGGTAGGGGATGGTGGTAGTGGTGATGGTAGTGGTGATGGTAGGGGATGGTGGTAGTGGTGATGGTAGTGGTGATGGTAGTGGTGATGGTAGGGGATGGTGGTAGTGGTGATGGTAGTGGTGATGGTAGTGGTGATGGTAGGGGATGGTGGTAGTGGTGATGGTAGTGGTGATGGTAGGGGATGGTGGTAGTGGTGATGGTAGTGGTGATGGTAGGGGATGGTGGTAGTGGTGATGGTAGTGGTGATGGTAGGGGATGGTGGTAGTGGTGATGGTAGGGGATGGTGGTAGTGGTGATGGTAGTGGTGATGGTAGGGGATGGTGGTAGTGGTGATGGTAGTGGTGATGGTAGGGGATGGTGGTAGTGGCGATGGTAGTGGTGATGGTAGGGGATGGTGGTAGTGGTGATGGTAGTGGTGATGGTAGGGGTGATGGTAGTGGTGATGGTAGTGGTGATGGTAGGGGATGGTGGTAGTGGTGATGGTAGTGGTGATGGTAGTGGTGATGGTAGTGGTGATGGTAGGGGTGATGGTAGTGGTGATGGTAGTGGTGATGGTAGGGGATGGTGGTAGTGGTGATGGTAGGGGTGATGGTAGTGGTGATGGTAGTGGTGATGGTAGTGGTGATGGTAGGGGTGATGGTAGTGGTGATGGTAGTGGTGATGGTAGGGGATGGTGGTAGTGGTGATGGTAGTGGTGATGGTAGTGGTGATGGTAGTGGTGATGGTAGGGGATGGTGGTAGTGGTGATGGTAGTGGTGATGGTAGGGGATGGTGGTAGTGGTGATGGTAGTGGTGATGGTAGGGGATGGTGGTAGTGGTGATGGTAGTGGTGATGGTAGTGGTGATGGTAGTGGTGATGGTAGTGGTGATGGTAGGGGATGGTGGTAGTGGTGATGGTAGTGGTGATGGTAGGGGATGGTGGTAGTGGTGATGGTAGTGGTGATGGTAGTGGTGATGGTAGTGGTGATGGTAGTGGTGATGGTAGGGGTGATGGTAGGGGATGGTGGTAGTGGTGATGGTAGTGGTGATGGTAGGGGATGGTGGTAGTGGTGATGGTAGTGGTGATGGTAGGGGATGGTGGTAGTGGTGATGGTAGTGGTGATGGTAGTGGTGATGGTAGTGGTGATGGTAGGGGATGGTGGTAGTGGTGATGGTAGTGGTGATGGTAGGGGATGGTGGTAGTGGTGATGGTAGTGGTGATGGTAGTGGTGATGGTAGTGGTGATGGTAGGGGATGGTGGTAGTGGTGATGGTAGTGGTGATGGTAGTGGTGATGGTAGGGGTGATGGTAGGGGATGGTGGTAGACTGGGGGAGGGGGTATGATTGAAACTATGTTACTTCACAGATGTCTAACAGATGCATTGAGTAGCACCCCTTACCCACCATTCGCAGTCTCGAGGGGTTGATGGTGGTCTGGCCGATGGCAGAGAGCAGCAGAGTGACTGGTAGGGTCTGGCCGGTGGTAGGGAAAAAGGAACACAATCTGTTGGCCTTGCTGCGTCTGCTCTCTGCCTGTCTCTTCCTAGCCGCTACCACATCTCTCAGGGCCAGGATGGGGACTGTGTGTGTGTATAGCTGACAGGGAAGATATCAGGGCTGGTGGTTTTTAGTGCCAGGATCTAGTCTTACAACACAACATTAATCTCTCCTCTCCTCTCCTCTCCTCTCCTCTCCTCTCCTCTCCTCTCCTCTCCTCTCCTCTCCTCTCCTCTCCTCTCCTCTCCTCTCCTCTCCTCTCCTCTCCTCTTCTCTTTCTCTTCTCCTCTCCTCTCCTCTCTGCATAACATCCCCACCTTTCATTACTAGGCTTTACAACCACTCTTGTAATGTTGTGGCAAAAATATACATATTTTATAACCTCATAGCTAAGTTATGATTATGTTTGGAATGGGATGTGTGAGTTGTAAGAGACTGGATACACACAGCAGAGCTTTCGCTGGTGTTGAACTGTTCACCATTCATTCTGAATTAATAAAGTTTCTCATGTTGTAAATGAGATGTTCACCATTCAGTCTGAATTAATAAGGTTTCTCATGTTGTAAATGAGATGTTCACCATTCAGTCTGAATTAATAAGGTTTCTCATGTTGTAAATGAGATGTTCACCATTCAGTCTGAATTAATAAGGTTTCTCATGTTGTAAATGAGATGTTCACCATTCAGTCTGAATTAATAAGGTTTCTCCATGTTGTAAATGAGATGTTCACCATTCAGTCTGAATTAATAAGGTTTCTCATGTTGTAAATGAGATGTTCACCATTCAGTCTGAATTAATAAGGTTTCTCATGTTGTAAATGAGATGTTCACCATTCAGTCTGAATTAATAAGGTTTCTCCATGTTGTAAATGAGATGTTCACCATTCAGTCTGAATTAATAAGGTTTCTCATGTTGTAAATGAGATGTTCACCATTCAGTCTGAATTAATAAGGTTTCTCATGTTGTAAATGAGATGTTCACCATTCAGTCTGAATTAATAAGGTTTCTCATGTTGTAAATGAGATGTTCACCATTCAGTCTGAATTAATAAGGTTTCTCATGTTGTAAATGAGATGTTCACCATTCAGTCTGAATTAATAAGGTTTCTCCATGTTGTAAATGAGATGTTCACCATTCAGTCTGAATTAATAAGGTTTCTCATGTTGTAAATGAGATGTTCACCATTCAGTCTGAATTAATAAGGTTTCTCATGTTGTAAATGAGATGTTCACCATTCAGTCTGAATTAATAAAGTTTCTCCATGTTTCAATCACTTTGACTCTGTGTTTTGTTATTTTGTTTGCAGGGTATTGGTGGATCTCCTGGCGGACCAGGAAGAGATGGACAAGTTGGACAGAGGGTAACAGTCTATTCATGTTGTTCGACTTACAGATCGATTATTTGTATTATGTATTCTATGTATATTCTGTTCGTATGACCTATGACCTGCTCAATGCACGAGCACCCTGAGCTCTTTAGCTTAGTTTTATGGTTCCCATCTAATGTTAATATTAAAGCCAAAATAGTTGTTTCCATATTTTGAAGCCCATAATTCTGTTTCCTTCCTCACACGAACATAACACTGAAGTTTTTATGCCACGAAGCTTTAAATCACTGGTTGAATGCTCATGAGATGTTTACAGAGTGCTGTTTTGATTTCCCTATGAATCAATTTTATGTCTCATACTCTGACAACACGTGAATAGATGTGTTGATATCGAACCTTCGTAATACGCATTTTTATCCCAAAGACTGAAGAAAGCAACATAGGTTGCTACAGCAACAGAATGGTTTTAGGGTCAACTTGTGTGACATTAAGTCAACTCAATCCCAATGATGTTACCATATGACTTTCACTTTTCAACATACAGTAGATCTCCATCGGAATCTGCTTTAGTATCACACAAGCTTCTGCACTGATCGAACAGATACGGAAAAGAACACCATAGTATGAAGTGATATGGAATCTCCATCCTTGTTATCCACACATGGCCGGCTCCTCAACGACGGCCATAAGCTGACTGAGCACATTTGACCCCTCTAAGATCCTCTAAGATCCTCTAAGATCTTGTAAGATCGTATTCAAACCACTACAGCTCTTTCTATGACTCTCAGGGGTCAAAACTGCAATCTAGATTTATAGATGCCATGGATAATGATGGTGACGATGATGATGCTGCTGCTTACAGCTAAAATGTCATAAATCATCTTCATTTTCATAAATAATGGAACACTTTACTGTACCGTAAATGATAGTGCCAGATTGTTCCATTCACAAGACTGTAATATTGGCCAGTTGCCAAAGACTCTGATGGAATATACTTAACTGTACACCTCAGAGCAACACATCTGTGAATGTAGAGGACGGTCTGTGTTTGTAACATCTTTAAAGATGTCAAGAGAGATCAGAAAAGAAAAACAATAGACTCCTCTTGGGAACTGTACTTTGTTTCTATTAAATCGGTTAGAGCAACACAGGACATAATTAATCATGATAGCCTTCTCCTCTGAATTAACTATCTGTGACTTAACAAGACCAGGGATTTCCGTAGCCATTATTCCTTGGAGAAGGTCCCATTTTTTTGTGCGTTTAATTTACAGTCATCACAGTTTGACGCAGTTAGTTGACACTCTATGTGGACAGAAAGCGGCCTGCTTTTCTTGATTCTCCAGTGATAAACCACAGCTCTGGTTCCGCTCTTCTTTATGGACCCATAGGCCCAGCTCCAGCCCCTCTCCACAGCCCCCCTTGGCCTTCACTAGTCCCCATTCCAGCTCCACCCCTGCTTTCTGGCCTCTCCACAGCCCCTCTTGGCCTTCACTAGTCCCCATTCCAGCTCCACCCCTGCTTTCTGGCCTCTCCTCTTGCTACACTTGGCCTTCACAAGGCCTCACTCCGGAGCCTCGTAATGAGGTTTTACTGGGAGGTGTTTACTGCTTTCTACTGCTTGACTGGGGGTTGACTCCCACACTAGGGACTCTGGTCGACCCACTCTGGCAAAGAGAATGGGCTTTGAAGCAGCCATGCTGAACTACAGAAAACCGCAGAAAAGAGAACCCATAGCTCATTGATTAGTATTTGTGTTGGTTATGTGCCCTTGAGGAACACTTTCTCTAATTGGCTTGTCCTGAAATAGTCCTTGGGTTGTAGTGCAACTTTCAGTTGGTTCAATGTTTCCAGTCAAGCGTCCGTTTAGTTGTGATGTAAACCTCGACAGACATTTGAAGCAAGGACAGGCAAATGGTTGTTGGTATCACTCTGGCAATTTACAAGGAAATTGAAAATGAGAATTTAACTTTTGGAAGTTAAAACCATGTCATGACAGATTGCAGGAAACATTGTGTTTACGTTCCTTGTTTTCCTCCAGATAACTTTATTCATGTTCACTCCAATCCAAATTATGATGTCATTCTATCTTTTTTAATCGAGTTGAACCGCTATCTAAGCAGATTTGGGATTGTCCTCAGTTGAATCATTGACTGGAGTCGCGCAGCCATATGTGCGTGCACCCCAATAGCCTGGAATACAAAACTGAACATCGCTCTGTTTCACTATTATGAAACATTCATGAAATGGAGCGATATTTCGTTTTGAATACCAGACTAGCACCATAATGCCTTCTCATCTGTTTTCCTACTTGACCCATTCTTCTGTGTGTCTGAAAGCTTTAGAATAAGGCTGGTGGGTTGATTACAGTTGTGCGGTTAGTAGCTGAAGGACTCTTACAGTTTGTGAAAGTAAGTGTGGATACGGTAGCCAGCTCCCAGAGGTCAGCCAGAGGTCAGCCAGACAAACATAACAAACCATTTAAGCGCTGACTGGCTTACTCTTACTGTACTCATTATCCCACTATCATCATTAGTGTTGTTGTGGAGGGTTTCAGGCTATTGGGTTTCAATGAAGAATCTCTGCAGAAGTCATTGGTGTTTTGATCATGGGAGGTTATGTTCAGTGTTTATGCTACTGTCTGTTCTGACCTAAGGGCCTGCCTGGGAAAGCAGTAGTATGTGTTGATCCTGTCTGTTCTGACCTAAGGGCCTGCCTGGGAAAGCAGTAGTATGTGTTGATCCTGTCTGTTCTGTTCTAAGGGCCTGGCTGGGAAAGCAGTAGTTGGTGTGTTGATCCTGTCTGTTCTGACCTAAGGGCCTGGCTGGGAAAGCAGTAGTTTATGTGTTGATCCTGTCTGTTCTGTTCTAAGGGCCTGGCTGGGAAAGCAGTAGTTTATGTGTTGATCCTGTCTGTTCTGTTCAAAGGGCCTGCCTGGGAAGGATGGACCACAAGGACAGCAGGGTACTACAGGCCCCATTGTAAGTGAAATGGCATATTATAATTTATATTATGATATATTATATTATTATATATTATATTATTATATATTAAGTGCTGCTGTACTCCCTTTTCCTCCCTCTCGCTCTCTCTACAAATATTATGGTTCAATTCCAATTCTTATCCATGCATGAAATGTACATAACTTGAGTTACCTTGTAGTTTGTTATTTCATCCTTGATCATTTGTCTCTTTACCAGGGCAGTCCTGGAGCACCCGGGGCCCCTGGTGGAAGTGGCTCTCCTGGACCGCTGGGAGACCAGGGACCACCTGTGAGTAAACCACCTGATATTCTTCCTTACATTTCTACACTTTGCTTTGAACCCTTGGTTGGTTGATTGACTCACCATCAGACCACCCAGGTCTGTTGAAAGAAGTTAATCAGGTTACTGCAAGATTTGCATGGGTCAAAGTTTCCTGTCCTCTACCTGTCAATGATTCCACATTGGGGGACCTTACATGGTCTTCCTACACAATGGCCTCTGTACTGCACATCCCTGAAATATATCTCTGCTTGTCATTTCAAATGACCTTAAAGCCATAGAAGCCATCTTGGACTAGAAGATCTATATTGTTTATAGTGTCTTCAACGTCTCCAACTGTTGTTTATGGTGTCTTCAACGTCTCCAACTGTTGTTTATGGTGTCTTCAACGTCTCCAACTGTTGTTTATGGTGTCTTCAACGTCTCCATCTGTTGTTTATGGTGTCTTCAACGTCTCCAACTGTTGCTTATGGTGTCTTCAACGTCTCCAACTGTTGTTTATGGTGTCTTCAACGTCTCCATCTGTTGTTTATGGTGTCTTCAACGTCTCCAACTGTTGTTTATGGTGTCTTCAACGTCTCCAACTGTTGTTAATGGTGTCTTCAACGTCTCCAACTGTTGTTTATGGTGTCTTCAACGTCTCCAACTGTTGTTTATGGTGTCTTCAACGTCTCCATCTGTTGTTAATGGTGTCTTCAACGTCTCCAACTGTTGTTTATGGTGTCTTCAACGTCTCCATCTATAATGTCTCCTCTGCCTCCCGGAGCAGAGCGGAGGACCAGAGAGAGAGATGAGCCAACTGTTGGTGTGATTATGGGCTGAGGCTGGTGACAGTTAATTCAGCTGAATCCAGCCCATTCAGCCACTTCAGCCCTGGGCTAAAAGACAAGCACCGGTTGGCTCTGGAGCACACCATCAATCACAGACCTGGGGGACAAGAGAGAGAGAGAGAGAGAGAGAGAGAGAGAGAGAGAGAGAGAGAGAGAGAGAGAGAGAGAGAGAGAGAGAGAGAGAGAGAGAGAGAGAGAGAGAGAGAGAGAGAGAGAGAGAGAGAGAGAGAGAGAGAGAGAGAGAGAGAGAGAGAGAGAGAGAGACGAGAGAGAGAGAGAGAGAGAGAGAGAGAGAGAGAGAGAGAGAGAGAGAGAGAGAGAGAGAGAGAGAGAGAGAGAGAGAGAGAGAGAGAGAGAGAGAGAGAGAGAGAGAACCTGGGCTAAAAGACAAGCACCGGTTGGCTCTGGAGCACACCATCAATCACAGACCTGGGGGACAAGAGAGAGAGAGAGAGAGAGAGAGAGAGAGAGAGAGAGAGAGAGAGAGAGAGAGAGAGAGAGAGAGAGAGAGAGAGAGAGAGAGAGAGAGAGAGAGAGAGAGAGAGAGAGAGAGAACCTGGGCTAAAAGACAAGCACCGGTTGGCTCTGGAGCACACCATCAATCACAGACCTGGGGGACAAGAGATAGAGAGAGAGAGAGAGAGAGAGAGAGAGAGAGAGAGAGAGAGAGAGAGAGAGAGAGAGAGAGAGAGAGAGAGAGAGAGAGTTGGCTCAGAGAGAGACCAGTGAGAGACGGGAGAGAGAGAGAGAGAGAGAGAGAGAGAGAGAGAGAGAGAGAGAGAGAGAGAGAGAGAGAGAGAGAGAGAGAGAGAGAGAGAGAGAGAGAGACTTTTTTGACTTTTTGTCTTTCTTTAATGGTACATCCTCATCTAATTAATACCTCACCCCACCCCCCACCCCTTAAAATAAAGTACACAGATTACCAATATCCCCTGTACTGCATACTCACCTTTTCCTCTACCCCATGTTACAAAAACAACACCACACATCACAATAACCCAAACCTCACCAACTCTACAACCGTATATCCAGACCATCTTCCTCAGCTATACAGACAGCCCCCCAACACACCATATTTCTTGAAACATCTCCACACTTTTTATCATTTTATAAAACTCAAATTCCACCCTAAGGCGCGCAGAGACCATCCCATTAAATAATAGTAAAGGGTCTGTTATCCCCCCACCTTTGACCCTGTTCCTCCTTGTTAGCCAAATAGCTAACTTTGACTGAGCAAACAGAAAATTCAACAACACACATTTTTCCTTTTCCTTATTTGAATACCTGTACCCCATTATAAACATCCCGACAGTAAAACCCACCCCCAACCTCTCACACAGACATTCCAACTGAGACATTAAAGGCATTAACCTGGCGCACACAGAAAACACATGAATCACAGTTTCACTCATGACACAGAAAGGACACCCCTGTCTGACTCCCGGTTCAACCCGTGCTAACCAGCTGTTAGTGGCCAGGGCTCCATGTAAAACCCTCCACTGGAGGTCCCCTGACCTCTTTGGTACTGGGAGTTTGTAGAGCCCCCTCCATCTAAAACCAACCATACTTTCCGCTCCACATGCCCCCTGCCACTGATGTGCCTTCACTCCTGTTAGGCTCCTAATGTTCCTTACCTTAATGCAGAGGTTGTAGAGGGCTTTACCTCCCACCCCCTCAAACTCGCCCAGGCTCGGAGTGTTAAAATCTAACAAGTCCTCCAGCCCCCCTTGCCAGTCCCCAGTCTCTGCCGTCACGTGCAGTGGCGGAAACATTGGTGGCCCCTCCCCCTTTGGCTGCTCAAACACCCCCCCTTACCGGCTCGGACAGTGCCTCCTGGACTTCCCCCAGGAATCTCTCCAGCAGCCTAAGAGACGTTAGTCCTGCTTGTTTTGCTAGGACTTCTGGGGTTTTCCATCCATCCTCTCCCAGCAGTCGCAGGTCACCCAGCCTTAGTACTCCCGCTGCCATCAGTCGCCTCTTCAGGGTGGCTGACTGAACCCGATCTCAAAAGGATGACTGGGTTGTGGAAGATAGGCTCCTCCCACACCCACAGCCCAGGCTCCACACCCCCTTTTCGTGTGGGCCTTAGTAGCTGCCAGGCCCTCAGCACCGCAGAGTAAAAATCAGAGAGTCCTGCTGTACTCAGCCCCTCCAGCCTCATGAGGAATAGCTGCCGGTCCAACCCTAATCCGCCAGCTCTCCTCAGCAGCGCGCATGCTGGCTCCCTCCATCCGACATCAGTATGGTACAGCAGTCTCTGTGCCGCCTTTAGTCGGAATGCAGCCACCCTGCTCTCCAGTTCCACCAGGCCCTGTCCTCCTTCATTTACGGACATATACAACACTGCCGCCCTCAGCCAGTGATGGCCCGACCAGAAGAAATCCACCAGCTTGCGTTGCAGGTCTGCGAGCAGCCCAGCAGGGGGGTTGAGGACAGCCAGTTTATGCCACAGGGAAGATGCCACCAGGTTGTTGATTATCAGCACCCTCCCTCTATATGACACTTGGGACAGGAGCCACCTCCACCTGGCCAGTCTTGACACCACTGCCTGTGACAGCCCCTCCCAGTTCTTCCTGACCCACCTCTCCGAGCCCAGGTACACCCCCCAATATTTTAAGCCCTTCACAACCCCACTGCAACCCCCTGGAAGCAGAGGAGGGACCCTATCCCCCCATACCCCACATAACAGAGCTTTGCTCTTTCCCCAGTTTACCTTAGCTGACGAAGCTCCCTCGTACACCTTCAGACTATTCTCCAGTGCCTGCATATCCTGACCATCCCTGACCATCACAGAAACATCATCTGCATACGCTGACACTGCTATGCCTGTCCAGCACACTCCCTTCAGTCTCCTGCGTAGCAGGCCCAAAAAGGTTCAATGGCTAGTGTATATAACTGCCCTGATAGAGGGCATCCTTGTCTAATGCCCCGCCTCACCCAGACTGGCCTACTGAGCCCCCCTCCCACCTTAACCATACATGATGCCCCAGCATACAACATCTTCACATAGGCCAAAAACCTTTCCCCAAACCCAAACACAGACATCACATTAAACAGATACTCATGGTCCACTCTATCAAAGGCCTTCTCTTGATCTAAAGAGACCAGACCAAAGTTCACATTAGAACTTCTCGACAAGTCCAACATGTCCCTGATTAAGAACAAGTTGTCCGTGATTAAGCGTCCTGGTATGCAATATGTCTGGTCCTTGTGTACTATAGAGTCCAGATGGGACTTTAGTCTGTTAGCGAGGACCTTGGCAAATATCTTGTAGTCCGCACAGAGCAATGCCACAGGCCTCCAGTTCTTAAGTTCACACAAGTCCCCTTTTTTGGGAAGGAGAGTCAGAGCCGCCCGACGGCAGCTCATCGGCAACTCTCCTACCCCGACGCATTCACGCAACACGCGAAAGAAGTCCAGTCCAATTACTCCCCAGAATTTTTATAAAACTCCACTGGGAGTCCATCGACCCCGGTGCACGGCCGGGGACATCTGGGTTACGGCCTTTGCCAGTTCATGGGACAACAGGGGAATGTCCATTTCATCCCTTTGTACCAGAGAGAGCTTAGGGAGTTCGGCAAACAAAACCTGAGCACACATAGGATCACACAGTTCTGCCTTATACAATTCAGTATAAAACTCCACAGTCCGCTCCCGCATCTCCCCCACCACAGAGGTCACCCGCCCATCCGAAAGCCGTAGACAATGCATACCCTTGGCTTCACCGCTCTGTCTTTCCAAACCAAAGAAGAAGGAGCTGGGAGCATCCATCTCCTTGAGCATGGAGAACCTAGCTCTTACAAGTGCTCCCCTTTGCTTTAACCTGGAAAAAACTGCCCAGGTCCCTACGTAGTTCAGCTAGATTAACCTGGAGGCCTACATTGCCTTGCCCCACCAGCTCTACCTCCATCTCACTAATACTACGTTCGAGTTCCCCAATACTCTTCTAGCCTCTGAGGATGACAGAGCTGTATACTGTTGGCAGAAAAGCCGAATTTGGACTTTTCCCACATCCCACCATTGACTCAGAGACTCATACTCCTCTCTTCGCTGCCCCCCACCTTTCCCAAAAAGTCTGGAAGCCTGAGCAAAAAGTGGCATCTTGTAAGAGCTTTACATTAAACTTCCAATAGGATGCCTGCCGAGGCCCTGGTGAAATAGACAGCCGAGCCATGGTTATGTGATGATCCGAAAAACCCACGGGAGAATGGTAGCGCCCAACAACCTATTGCTCTGATTCCTGGACATGTACAATCGATCAAGTCGGGCTGCACTCACCCTAGCCCCAAAGACCTTCACCCATGTATACTGTCTTGTGTTGGGATGTCTAGTTCTCCAAACATCAACTAGGTCAAATTGATTAATAATGTCCCTTAACACCCCCACTGAGCCTGAATGAGGCTCCTCCCCATTTCTGTCTTTCGTAAAATCCATCGTACAGTTCCAGTCCCCGACGACCACCAGCGTCTCCTCAGGCGCTACCTGTGAGAGTTCCTTTCTAAGACACCCAAATAGAAGCCCCCTCTCTCTCCCTGTGTTGGGTGCATACACATTTATAAAGACAAAACCCCTGTTGTTAATTTCTGCCTTTACTACAAGCAGTCTACCTGTACACACCTCTTTTGAGGAGCACATTTTTACAGACAGACCCGGTACAAAATGGACTGCCACCCCTGCACTAACATTTGTCCCATGGCTCAGCACACTTGCTTGCCCCTTTTCACCAGAGCCCCCAATCAACTTCATTCACCACATCGCTATGCGTTTCCTGCAGAAACAACACTTGTACTTTTTTTTGTTTGACATATTCATCTCTGGTGCCATTAATATTAAGCGAGCCTACCCAAAGAGCCTCCATAAGAAGTGGGAGAAAAGCCAGCAAAGAAAGAGACCAATAGCAAAGCTCAAAAAGCTCCAGTGCCAGAAAGAAAACTTTCATCTAAACAGTGTCTGAAGGTAGACCTTTACGCACAGTTGTGACCCACTTCCTTAACCTAAACCGTTTCCTGGGTGAGAGGACACCATGCCCCTCATTTTTCATTGCATGTTGCACTGATCTTACAAACTTTCCCGGATCGCAAAAAAAAGCCTCAAGATTAACCTTTTTCCCCTTAGTCTCATTCAGGAACCTTGACAGTTCCCTCACTGTGTACTTTGACCCCTCTGACTGACTGGCTGTCAGCTCTGGACCCATTGAGGAGGAGTCTGAAAAGAAATCCTCCCTCATCGTCTTCTTCCTCAGACTCACCTTCCTCCTCCTCATCTCCATCTCCCATCCTGACCACCTGTCCTTCCTCTCTAGTCGGGGCCTCCCCCACCAGGCAACCTGACCACCTGCCCTTCCTCTCTAGTCGGGCCTCCCCCGCACCAGGCAAAGGTTCCTTGGTGTCTTTCATCACACCAGCCTCTGCCCTCCCACCTCCTTTCTTCTCCCCCCTTTTTTCCTCTTCCGCTTGACACCCTCCTCCACCCCTCCTAGTCGCTTACCCTTCCCCACTACACTCTCCTCATCCACTAACATAACCTGACTAGACCCAGCCTCGTCTACACCACCATCTATAACATGACTAGACCCAGCCTCATCTACACCACCATCTATAGCATGACTAGGCCCAGCCTCATCTACACCACACTCCATAGCATGACTAGACCCAGCCACAGCTACACCACCATCCATCACACGACTAGACCCAGCCTCATCTACACCACCATCTATAGCATGACTAGGCCCAGCCCCATCTACACCACCATCTATAGCATGACTAGACCCAGCCTCATCTACACAACCATCTATAGCATGACTAGACCCAGCCCCATCTACACCACCACCTATAGCATGACTAGACCCAGCCTCATATACACCACCATCTATAGCATGACTAGGCCCAGCCCCATCTACACCACCATCTATAGCCTGACTAGACCCAGCCCCATCTACACCACCACCTATAGCATGACTAGACCCAGCCTTAACTACACCACCATCTGTCGCATGACTAGGCCCATCCTCTGCTGCCTGCGTCTCATGGCCTCCTGCACGTTTACCTCGATTTCCTCCACTGGCGCTTGAACCCTCACCTTGTCTCACGGCCTTTATGTGGGCACGCAAAGCTCTTATGCCCCAAATCCCCACACTCAAAGCACCGTAGACTATCTGTGCTGGCAAAACCTGCGTAGAGCCCCTCCCCATGCCTCACTTTAAAGTGCACATTTAACTGTTGCTCATTGTTGTTCAGAAACATGAACACTTGCCTCCGGAATGAAACAACGTGCTTGACGGCATCTGCCTGAAAACCTGCCGACAGTACACGAAAACCACTAGCAAACTTACCAAAACGACTCAACTCCTTCCTGATTTGATCATCCGTAATAAACGGAGGCAAATTTGCAACTACCACCCTGGTCGAAGGGGTAGAAAGAGGAGAAATTGGCACCAACACATCCCTTACAAATATTCCGCTTGAAATGAGCCTACCCACCAAATGTGCCCTTTTCATGAACACAACCACAGCTTTGTTCATTCTGGACGCGGAATGTATAAATTCGGCTCCTACCTGTTCGCCGACCGCGAGCAGAACCTCCTCCACCTTAATTCCATTCTCAGGAACACACCTGAATCCATGCCGTAACGACAGCGTTTCCTCCGCGCTAGGCTGCGAAGCCATCGCTCACACCTCACCGTTCAAAACCCCAAGAAACTAAACCTCTGTCCTCTTCCTCTCTAACTTTGAAAAATAAAAAACAGTGGGTACCACTAAAACAAACAGTGCATTAACCCTCCACCATAGAAGAGAGAAAACAAGGAAGGAAAACAAACAAATTAGTTAGGACAAGCTCTCCACACCAAACACTCAAACTCCAAAAAACTCCCAGCATGCACAGAGAGACAGAGAGAGAGAGAACCTGGGCTAAAAGACAAGCACCGGTTGGCTCTGGAGCACACCATCAATCACAGACCTGGGGGACAAGAGAGAGAGAGAGAGAGAGAGAGAGAGAGAGAGAGAGAGAGAGAGAGAGAGAGAGAGAGAGAGAGAGAGAGAGAGAGAGAGAGAGAGAGAGAGAGAGAGAGAGAGAGAGAGAGAGAGAGAGAGAGAGAGAGAGAGAGAGAACCTGGGCTAAAAGACAAGCACCGGTTGGCTCTGGAGCACACCATCAATCACAGACCTGGGGGACAAGAGAGAGAGAGAGAGAGAGAGAGAGAGAGAGAGAGAGAGAGCAACATCCTTATCCCAGCTAGCTCTTCACATGAATATCATTAGCTTGTGACCAGCTAGATATCTGCCTCTTCACATGAAGATCATTAGCTTGTGACCAGCTAGATATCTGGCTCTTCACATGAAGATCATTAACCTGTGACCAGCTAGATATCTGGCTTTTCACATGAAGATCATTAGCTTGTGACCAGCTAGATATCTGGCTTTTCACACGAAGATCATTAGCTTTTGACCAGCTAGATATCTGGCTCTTCACTTGAAGATCATTAGCTTGTGACCAGCTAGATATCTGGCTCTTCACATGAAACTCATTAGCCTGTGACCAGCTAGATATCTGGCGCATCACATGAAAATCATTAGCCTGTGACCAGCTAGATATCTGGCGCATCACATGAAAATCATTAGCCTGTGACCAGCTAGATATCTGGCTTTTCACATGAAAATCATTAGCTTGTGACCAGCTAGATATCTGGCTTTTCACATGAAGATCATTAGCTTGTGACCAGCTAGATATCTGGCTCGTCACATGAAGATCATTAGCCTGTGACCAGCTAGATATCTGGCTCGTCACATGAAGATCATTGGCCTGTGACCAGCTAGATATCTGGCTATTCACATGAAGAACATTAGCCTGTGACCAGCTAGATATCAGGCTATTCATATGAAGATCATTAGCCTGTGAGAAACCTCAAACCTTGGTTTTGTTTGGATTACAATCCGAGATGTTTGTGACTGTTATATAAGGGTTAGCAACGTCAGCATCCATTATCTGGATGGATATGGTGGCAGCTGTTCGTGTTTCGTATTGTGCGCCTCAAAGCAGTTGGCTCTCCCATGTAGAACTTCTCCCATGTGGCATATTATGGTCTCTCTCATGGTTCCTCTGTCATGTTTCCTCTGTCATGTTTCCAAGGTTATCTGTCCCGTCTTCTTGCTAAGTAAAACCTTGTGCTTCACTTTAATCTAGTCACATCCCAGTAAAATGTTCAGAAACTTGGCACAGCTGCCCTTTTCCACGGGTCTCAGGAGACCTCTATTCTGACTGGCGGTGTGAGTGTGTGTCTTGTCAGTGTGGTTGTCATGGTGATGAGAGGTAGATGATCAGCTAGGGGCCACACTGAGCTCTACCTCTCTCCTCCAGTGTCCACTCTTGGCATATTATTCCTGGAATATACTCTACACCTGACACACACACACACACACACACACACACACACACATACACGCCCAAGGTAGTTGATGCATGACTCCATGTTTCACAAAAGACCGAATGACCTCTCTCCTCATATACTGTGGTCCCAAGTTACATGCATGATATCAGAATCGTTAAATGGACATCATATTTATTAGAGCTTTCTGTCTCTGGTGTCTAATGTGTTAGATCACATGTGCATCCATTTGCTTTATGTGTTTGGCGAACGAAAACGGACAGCACACGATCCAGCAGGTCATAAACCGCTGTAACGGTCACAGTGTTTCTACTACAGTGGACTTGGACAAGCGCTCCTAAACAGACATGCTTTTTTTTCGTACAACTGTGAGTCAGAACAAAAGCACTTTGAAACTCAGGAGAAAAATGCCCATGAAGCTCTTCCTCCCATTACATTTCCAAAGCAGAGGGTGTTTATAATATATCCTCTCTGTTACAGGGCTCTGCTGGTCCCAAAGGGTGTTTATAATATATCCTCTCTGTTACAGGGCTCTGCTGGTCCCAAAGGGTGTTTATAATATATCCTCTCTGTTACAGGGCTCTGCTGGTCCCAAAGGGTGTTTATAATATATCCTCTCTGTTACAGGGCTCTGCTGGTCCCAAAGGGTGTTTATAATATATCCTCTCTGTTACAGGGCTCTGCTGGTACCAAAGGGTGTTTATAATATATCCTCTCTGTTACAGGGCTCTGCTGGTACCAAAGGGTGTTTATAATATATCCTCTCTGTTACAGGGCTCTGCTGGTACCAAAGGGTGTTTATAATATATCCTCTCTGTTACAGGGCTCTGCTGGTCCCAAAGGGTGTTTATAATATATCCTCTCTGTTACAGGGCTCTGCTGGTACCAAAGGGTGTTTATAATATATCCTCTCTGTTACAGGGCTCTGCTGGTTCCAAAGGGTGTTTATAATATATCCTCTCTGTTACAGGGCTCTGCTGGTCCCAAAGGGTGTTTATAATATATCCTCTCTGTTACAGGGTTCTGCTGGTCCCAAAGGGTGTTTATAATATATCCTCTCTGTTACAGGGCTCTGCTGGTACCAAAGGGTGTTTATAATATATAATCTCTGTTACAGGGCTCTGCTGGTCCCAAAGGGTGTTTATAATATATCCTCTCTGTTACAGGGCTCTGCTGGTCCCAAAGGGTGTTTATAATATATCCTCTCTGTTACAGGGCTCTGCTGGTCCCAAAGGGTGTTTATAATATATCCTCTCTGTTACAGGGCTCTGCTGGTCCCAAAGGGTGTTTATAATATATCCTCTCTGTTACAGGGCTCTGCTGGTACCAAAGGGTGTTTATAATATATCCTCTCTGTTACAGGGCTCTGCTGGTCCCAAAGGGTGTTTATAAGATATCCTCTCTGTTACAGGGCTCTGCTGGTACCAAAGGGTGTTTATAATATATCCTCTCTGTTACAGGGCTCTGCTGGTACCAAAGGGTGTTTATAATATATCCTCTCTGTTACAGGGTTCTGCTGGTCCCAAAGGGTGTTTATAATATATCCTCTCTGTTACATGGCTCTGCTGGTCCCAAAGGGTGTTTATAATATATCCTCTCTGTTACAGGGCTCTGCTGGTTCCAAAGGGTGTTTATAATATATAATCTCTGTTACAGGGCTCTGCTGGTCCCAAAGGGTGTTTATAATATATCCTCTCTGTTACAGGGCTCTGCTGGTTCCAAAGGGTGTTTATAATATATCATCTCTGTTACAGGGCTCTGCTGGTCCCAAAGGGTGTTTATAATATATCCTCTGTTACAGGGCTCTGCTGGTACCAAAGGGTGTTTATAATATATCCTCTCTGTTACAGGGCTCTGCTGGTCCCAAAGGGTGTTTATAATATATCCTCTCTGTTACAGGGCTCTGCTGGTCCCAAAGGGTGTTTATAATATATCCTCTCTGTTACAGGGCTCTGCTGGTCCCAAAGGGTGTTTATAATATATCCTCTCTGTTACAGGGCTCTGCTGGTACCAAAGGGTGTTTATAATATATCCTCTCTGTTACAGGGCTCTGCTGGTACCAAAGGGTGTTTATAATATATCCTCTCTGTTACAGGGCTCTGCTGGTCCCAAAGGGTGTTTATAATATATCCTCTCTGTTACAGGGCTCTGCTGGTACCAAAGGGTGTTTATAATATATCCTCTCTGTTACAGGGCTCTGCTGGTACCAAAGGGTGTTTATAATATATCCTCTCTGTTACAGGGCTCTGCTGGTCCCAAAGGGTGTTTATAATATATCCTCTCTGTTACAGGGCTCTGCTGGTACCAAAGGAGAAAAGGGTGAACGGGTAAGTTCTCCCTCAGACCAATGCTTCAGTTCAGACAGTTTATATTCAAATGGAGTGTAGAAATACTTTAGTAGCTTCAAACCTCAAATCACACATAATTGCAGTTTATCAGCTCTGGGATTAAGAGGCTCTCTAACAGCCCTGTCTCAGATGAAGTTGTGTCCCAAATGGCACCCTATTCCCTTTATAGTGCACTACTTATGACCAAGACCCATAGGGCTCTGATCAAATGTAGTGCACTATATAGGGAATAGGGTGCCATTTGGGATGTTATCCCAGTCTCTTCACAGCTCTTTGCCTTCCTCTCTGTTTATAGCTCCACAGAGTGTTTTCTAGGAGTTAATGCAAGCCCTGCTAGAGCAGTTAAATCAAACCCCAGCCATTCAGGTACACTGTGTTTATTCAAGGCTTTTAGGAGGAGGTCCAATGTTAAAAAGCCTTGGACCAAAACCTCCAAACATCTTTGCTTTGTAAGATTAAAGTTCTGTGTTGTTTTCTGGTCAGTCTCTTTGATTGTTGGGAGACTTCAACACAAAAGGCCTCCAGCCTCAGAGTTAAAGGTGGAGTGGAGTTATTAAACGCCCACACACACAGACAGACTAGTTCATTAAAAATGGCCCCTGGGAGTATTCTCTGTGTGTGTGTGTGTGTGTGTGTGTGTATGCGAGTGTGTAGCTGTGTGTGTGTGTGTAGCTGTGTGTGTGTGTGTGTGAGCGTGTAGCTGTGTGTGTGTGTGTAGCTGTGTGTGTGTGTGTAGCTGTGTGTGTGTGTGTGTGTGTGTGTGTAGCTGTGTCAATCCAGTGCTGTTTGTTTGTGTTGTAGGGAGACCTGCAGTCTCAAGCTACCGTCAGGGCCTTAGCACACCAAGTGTGTGAGCAACTGATTCAGAGTGAGTTCTCAACCCAGCTTATCTCTCTCTCTCTCTCTCTCTCTCTCTCTCTCTCTCTCTCTCTCTCTCTCTCTCTCTCTCTCTCTCTCTCTCTCTCTCTCTCTCTCTCTCTCTCTCTCTCTCTCTCTCTCTCTCTCTCTCTCTCTCTCTCTCTCTCGCTCTCTCTCTCTCTCTCTCTCTCTCTCTCTCTCTCTCTCTCTCTCTCTCTCTCTCTCTCTCTCTCTCTCTCTCTCTCTCTCTCTCTCTCTCTCTCTCTCTCTCTCTCTCTCTCTCTCTCTCTCTCTCTCTCTCTCTCTCTCTCTCTCACTCTCTCTCACTCTCTCTCTCTCTCTCTCTCTCTCTCTCTCTCTCTCTCTCTCTCTCTCTGTCTCTCTCTCTCTCTCTCTCTCTCTCTCTCTCTGTCTCTGTCTCTGTCTCTCTCTCTCTCTCTCTCTCTCTCTCTCTCTCTCTCTCTCTCTCTCTCTCTCTCTCTCTCTCTCTCTCTCTCTCTCTCTCTCTCTCTCTCTCTCTCTCTCTCTCTCTCTCTCTCTCTCTCTCTCTCTCTCTCTCTCTCTCTCTCTCTCTCTCTCACTCTCTCTCTCTCCTCTCTCTCTCTCTCTCTCTCTCTCTCTCTCTCTCTGTCTCTGTCTCTGTCTCTGTCTCTCTCTCTCTCTCTCTCTCTCTCTCTCTCTCTCTCTCTCTCTCTCTCTCTCTCTCTCTCTGTCTCTGTCTCTGTCTCTGTCTCTCTCTCTCTCTCTCTCTCTCTCTCTCTCTGTCTCTCTGTCTCTCTGTCTCTCTGTCTCTCTGTCTCTCTCTCTCTCTCTCTCTCGTTATTTTTGTTCATTCACCACTGTTTTCTACAACAATCTCTCATCCTACTCACCCCCAAAACTCTCCATTCCCTCCCCTCCTCTCTTCCTCCCTCAGGTCACCTGTCTCGGTACAACTCCATCCTGAACCAGATCCCCAGCCAGTCGGTGTCTGTGAGGACGGTACCAGGACCTCCAGGAGAGCCTGGTCACAGAGGTCTGCCAGGGTCACAGGGAGAGGGGGGGCCCCCTGGCAGACCAGGGTTCCCTGGGACCAACGGTCAGAATGGACGACCGGGGGAGAGAGGTACAGTACGGTGTTTATACATCATTAGACGCCATTGGATGGCCATAACAAATCAGTATATTATCTGTTCTATATCCACACCCTGACCTTGAACTTTCCATTCATACTCCTAGCCACGCTAATGTGTAGCACAAATCAATTACTTTCTAGTATCTGATCATTTGTATCAGAAATCAATTACTTCCTAGTATCTTATATGTTTTATATCGACGCCCTGGTCTGAACTCCCGTGTGGCTCAGTTGGTAGAGCATGGCACTTGCAACGCCAGGGTTGTGGGTTCGATTCCCACGGGGGACCAGTATGTAAATGTATGAACTCACTACTGTCAGTCGCTCAGGGTAAGTGATTCTACTAAATGACAGACATGTAAAAGACATGTTTAACTTTCCTAGTTGTCTTCTCATGACCTATTGTGACCCTGGTCTGTCACTCACACCGTTGATGGAAGGAACAAGTCCTGGGATGGATTTATCCACCCCTCCTGCCCAGACCAACAGAGCCAGAAACATTATCATAGCTAGAGATATGACTGACCAGTCTGAAACATCATCATAGATAGAGATATGACTGACCAGTCTGAAACATCATCATAGATAGAGATATGACTGACCAGTCTGAAACATCATCATAGCTAGCGATATGACTGACCGGTCTGAAACATCATCATAGCTAGAGATATGACTGACCAGTCTGAAACATCATCATAGCTAGAGATATGACTGACCGGTCTGAAACATCATCATAGATAGAGATATGACTGACCAGTCTGAAACATCATCATAGCTAGCGATATGACTGACCAGTCTGAAACATCATCATAGATAGAGATATGACTGACCGGTCTGAAACATCATCATAGATAGAGATATGACTGACCGGTCTGAAACATCATCATAGCTAGAGATATGACTGACCGGTCTGAAACATCATCATAGATAGAGATATGACTGACCAGTCTGAAACATCATCATAGATAGAGATATGACTGACCGGTCTGAAACATCATCATAGCTAGAGATATGACTGACCAGTCTGAAACATCATCATAGCTAGAGATATTGATTGATTGGTTGAATTGATTAGATTAGATAATTAAAAGTAGTAGGCTGCTCCAACAACATTACATACAGATAAAACGGAGTAGTCTGAAACATTGAAATCTATGAAACATAGCTACAGATGTTAGTGGTAGAAAGATTTATCAGGGGGAAATTGGTTTCGCAGAAGAATCATGTCCATACAAACAACAGACATATCGCAAGAAACAAAGGAATATGACAGAACATTAAACACAACAGGAATATGACAGAACATTATACACAACAGGAATATGACAGAACATTATACACAACAGGAATATGACAGAACATTATACACAAACAGGAATATGACAGAACATTATACACAACAGGAATATGATAGAACATTATACACAACAGGAATATGACAGAACATTAAACACAACAGGAATATGACAGAACATTATACACAAACAGGAATATGACAGAACATTAAACACAACAGGAATATGACAGAACATTAAACACAACAGGAATATGACAGAACATTATACACAAACAGGAATATGACAGAACATTATACACAAACAGGAATATTACAGAACATTATACACAACAGGAATATGACAGAACATTATACACAAACAGGAATATGACTGAACATTATACACAACAGGAATATGACAGAACATTATACACAAACAGGAATATGACTGAACATTATACACAACAGGAATATGACAGAACATTATACACAAACAGGAATATGACAGAACATTATACACAAACAGGAATATGACAGAACATTAAACACAACAGGAATATGACAGAACATTAAACACAACAGGAATATGACAGAACATTATACACAAACAGGAATATGACAGAACATTAAACACAACAGGAATATGACAGAACATTAAACACAACAGGAATATGACAGAACATTATACACAAACAGGAATATTACAGAACATTATACACAACAGGAATATGACAGAACATTATACACAACAGGAATATGACAGAACATTATACACAAACAGGAATATGACTGAACATTATACACAAACAGGAATATGACTGAACATTATACACAAACAGGAATATGACAGAACATTATACACAAACAGGAATATGACTGAACATTATACACAACAGGAATATGACTGAACATTATACACAAACAGGAATCTGACAGAACATTATACACAACAGGAATATGACAGAACATTATACACAACAGGAATATGACAGAACATTATACACAACAGGAATATGACAGAACATTATACACAAACAGGAATATGACAGAACATTAAACACAACAGGAATATGACAGAACATTATACACAAACAGGTATATGACAGAATATTATACACAAACAGGAATGTGACAGAACATGAAATACAAACAGGAATGTGACAGAACATTATACACAAACAGGAATATGACTGAACATTATACACAACAGGAATATGACAGAACATTATACACAACAGGAATATGACATAACATTATACACAAACAGGAATATGACAGAACATTAAATACAAACAGGAATGTGACAGAACATTATACACAAACAGGAATATGACAGAACATTAAATACAAACAGGAATATGACATAACATTATACACAAACAGGAATATGACATAACATTATACACAAACAGGAATATGACTGAACATTATACACAACAGGAATATGACAGAACATTATACACAACAGGAATATGACATAACATTATACACAAACAGGAATATGACAGAACATTAAATACAAACAGGAATGTGACAGAACATTATACACAAACAGGAATATGACAGAACATTAAATACAAACAGGAATATGACATAACATTATACACAACAGGAATATGACTGAACATTATACACAACAGGAATATGACTGAACATTATACACAAACAGGTCTATGACAGAACATTATACACAAACAGGAATATGACAGAACATTATACACAAACAGGAATATGACTGAACATTATACACAAACAGTTATATGACAGAACATTATACACAAACAGGAATATGACTGAACATTATACACAAACAGGAATATGACTGAACATTATACACAAACAGGAATATGACAGAACATTATACACAAACATAACCTGAACTATTTACATAGAGATACAGGATGTTTGAGCGTCTGCAGCAATAGTCTTTGTGTTGCCAATTAGAACAGACTTGATAATGGTACAGGGAGAGCAGAGAGCAGAGAGCTGAGGCTAGTCAGCAGTAGGGCCTCTGCTTCTCTCCTCCAGTCAGTTAAACACATAAACAGAGTGTCAGCCTGGTGTTAAACACCATAACAGAGTGTCAGCCTGGTGTTAAACACCATAACAGAGTGTCAGCCTGGTGTTAAACACCATAACAGAGTGTCAGCCTGGTGTTAAACACCATAACAGAGTGTCAGCCTGGTGTTAAACACCATAACAGAGTGTCAGCCTGGTGTTAAACACCATAACAGAGTGTCAGCCTGGTGTTAAACACCATAACAGAGTGTCAGCCTGGTGTTAAACACCATAAACAGAGTTTCAGCCTGGTGTTAAACACCATAAACAGAGTGTCAGCCTGGTGTTAAACAACATAAACAGAGTGTCAGCCTGGTGTTAAACACCATAAACAGAGTGTCAGCCTGGTGTTAAACACCATAAACAGAGTGTCAGCCTGGTGTTAAACACCATAAACAGAGTGTCAGCCTGGTGTTAAACACCATAAACAGAGTGTCAGCCTGGTGTTAAACACCATAAACAGAGTGTCAGCCTGGTGTTAAACACCATAAACAGAGTGTCAGCCTGGTGTTAAACACCATAAACATAGTTTCAGCCTGGTGTTAAACACCATAAACAGAGTGTCAGCCTGGTGTTAAACACCATAAACAGAGTGTCAGCCTGGTGTTAAACACCATAAACAGAGTTTCAGCCTGGTGTTAAACACCATAAACAGAGTTTCAGCCTGGTGTTAAACACCATAACAGAGTGTCAGCCTGGTGTTAAACACCATAACAGAGTTTCAGCCTGGTGTTAAACACCATAACAGAGTGTCAGCCTGGTGTTAAACACCATAAACAGAGTGTCAGCCTGGTGTTAAACACCATAAACATAGTTTCAGCCTGGTGTTAAACACCATAAACAGAGTGTCAGCCTGGTGTTAAACACCATAAACAGAGTGTCAGCCTGGTGTTAAACACCATAAACAGAGTGTCAGCCTGGTGTTAAACACCATAAACAGAGTGTCAGCCTGGTGTTAAACACCATAAACAGAGTGTCAGCCTGGTGTTAAACACCATAAACAGAGTGTCAGCCTGGTGTTAAACACCATAAACAGAGTGTCAGCCTGGTGTTAAACACCATAAACAGAGTGTCAGCCTGGTGTTAAACACATAAACAGAGTGTCAGCCTGGTGTTAAACACCATAAACAGAGTGTCAGCCTGGTGTTAAACAACAGCACACACCACCACTCCTCTGACTCGGCTTGGCTTGGCAGGGCTCGCTAGGGCAGGAGCTTGGCTTGGTTCAGCTTGGCAGGGCTCGCTAGGGCAGGAGCTTGGCTTGGTTCAGCTTGGCAGGGGACGGTAGAGCAGGGAAACCAAGGCATACTAATGGACTAGGTTGGGTACAGCCACCAGAGGAAAGAGTACTGGCTTACTGAGCAGTTAAAGCATTGCTTGGCAGGGCATAGTAGAGGAGGGCAGTCTGACTAGATGAAGACCAGTGTACTGGGTGTCAGAGAGGTACTAGGAGAAGGTAAGAAGTTACATGAGGACATGGTGACTTTCTGTTAAGGTCAAAGTCATATCTCCTTCGTGTGTGGTCTGTCCTCAGGTTTCCCAGGAGAGAAGGGGGAGAGGGGGAGTCAAGGTGTGGGGACACAGGGCCCCAGAGGTCCCCCAGGGCCACCAGGTAAGGACCAGCACAACATCCCCTTACATCCTCTCATCACTCCTCTCTCATCCTTCCATCACACTCCTCCCTCTCATCCTTCCATCACACTCCTCTCTCATCCTTCCATCACACTCCTCTCTCATCCTTCCATCACACTCCTCTCTCATCCTTCCATCACACTCCTCTCTCATCCTTCCATCACACTCCTCTCTCATCCTTCCATCACACTCCTCCCTCTCATCCTTCCATCACACTCCTCTCTCATCCTTCCATCATACTCCTCCCTCTCATCCTTCCATCACACTCCTCCCTCTCATCCTTCCATCACACTCCTCTCTCATCCTTCCATCACACTCCTCCCTCTCATCCTTCCATCACACTCCTCTCTCATCCTTCCATCACACTCCTCCCTCTCATCCTTCCATCACACTCCTCTCTCATCCTTCCATCACACTCCTCTCTCATCCTTCCATCACACTCCTCCCTCTCATCCTTCCATCACACTCCTCCCTCTCATCCTTCCATCTTACAGAATCAGAATCACCTTTGTTCGCCAAATACATTTGCATATTCAGGAATTTGACTTGGTGAAGTGGTGCTGCCATAATAAACAGAATATAGGATAAATCATTTGAATTCAATCACTTTTTGACAGCACCCTTTTTGCTTTGAATTCAATCACTTTTTGACAGCACCCTTTTTGCTTTGAATTCAATCACTTTTTGACAGCACCCTTTTTGCTTTGAATTCAATCACTTTTTGACAGCACCCTTTTTGATTTGATTTCAATCACTTTTTGACAGCACCCTTTTTGCTTTGAATTCAATCACTTTTTGACAGCACCCTTTTTGATTTGATTTCAATCACTTTTTGACAGCACCCTTTTTGCTTTGAATTCAATCACTTTTTGACAGCACCCTTTTTGATTTGATTTCAATCACTTTTTGACAGCACCCTTTTTGATTTGATTTCAATCACTTTTTGACAGCACCCTTTTTGATTTGAATTCAATCACTTTTTGACAGCACCCTTTTTGATTTGAATTCAATCACTTTTTGACAGCACCCTTTTTGATTTGATTTCAATCACTTTTTGACAGCACCCTTTTTGCTTTGAATTCAATCACTTTTTGACAGCACCCTTTTTGATTTGATTTCAATCACTTTTTGACAGCACCCTTTTTGATTTGATTTCAATCACTTTTTGACAGCACCCTTTTTGATTTGAATTCAATCACTTTTTGACAGCACCCTTTTTGATTTGATTTCAATCACTTTTTGACAGCACCCTTTTTGATTTGATTTCAATCACTTTTTGACAGCACCCCCTTTGATTTGAATTCAATCACTTTTTGACAGCACCCTTTTTGATTTGAATTCAATCACTTTTTGACAGCACCCTTTTTGATTTGATTTCAATCACTTTTTGACAGCACCCTTTTTGCTTTGAATTCAATCACTTTTTGACAGCACCCTTTTTGATTTGATTTCAATCACTTTTTGACAGCACCCTTTTTGATTTGATTTCAATCACTTTTTGACAGCACCCTTTTTGATTTGAATTCAATCACTTTTTGACAGCACCCTTTTTGATTTGAATTCAATCTCTTTTTGACAGCACCCCTTTTGATTTGAACGAAATCTTCCATACATATTTCCCCATGATAGAAGTGGCCAGAAAGTGACTTTTTGGACCTGAATACCAAAACATTCAAGAGATAAAGGTGCTCAAAGTTGACCCATTTTGCATCATACCCCACCATACCATTATTAAACAGTTTGACAACCCTGTTTGTAAGCTTTTAAATAATACCAATCTCAATCTTTTCCAGTGATGAAGACATGGATGTCTCATAGTATGGTAGGGAATGCAAAATGGGTCAACCTTGAGCACATTTATCTCTGAAATGTTTTGGCATTCAGATCCAAAAAGTCACTTTCTGGCCACTTCTTTCATGGGCAAACATGTATGGAAAGTTTTTTTTTATCAAAAAGGATGCTGTCAAAACGTGATTGAATTCAAATGGATTTACCCAATACAGACAGACGATAAACATGATATCCAGACCACATGAAGTATGTAGAGGCAGAGTGTATACTAATCCACATGCAGTATGTAGAGGCAGAGTGTATATTAATCCACATGCAGTATGTAGAGGCAGAGTGTATACTAATCCACATGCAGTATGTAGAGGCATAGTGTATACTAATCCACATGCAGTATGTAGAGGCAGAGTGTATATTAATCCACATGCAGTATGTAGAGGCAGAGTGTATACTAATCCACATGCAGTATGTAGAGGCAGAGTGTATATTAATCCACATGCAGTATGTAGAGGCAGAGTGTATACTAATCCACATGCAGTATGTAGAGTCAGAGTGTATACTAATCCACATGCAGTATGTAGAGGCATAGTGTATACTAATCCACATGCAGTATGTAGAGGCAGAGTGTATACTAATCCACATGCAGTATGTAGAGGCAGAGTGTATACTAATCCACATGCAGTATGTAGAGGCAGAGTGTATACTAATCCACATGCAGTATGTAGAGGCAGAGTGTATACTAATCCACATGCAGTATGTAGAGGCAGAGTGTATACTAATCCACATGCAGTATGTAGAGGCAGAGTGTATACTAATCCACATGCAGTATGTAGAGGCAGAGTGTATACTAATCCACATGCAGTATGTAGAGGCAGAGTGTATACTAATCCACATGCAGTATGTAGAGGCAGAGTGTATACTAATCCACATGCAGTATGTAGAGGCAGAGTGTATATTAATCCACATGCAGTATGTAGAGTCAGAGTGTATACTAATCTACATGCAGTATGTAGAGGCAGAGTGTATACTAATCCACATGCAGTATGTAGAGGCATAGTGTATATTAATCCACATGCAGTATGTAGAGTCAGAGTGTATACTAATCCACATGCAGTATGTAGAGGCAGAGTGTATACTAATCCACATGCAGTATGTAGAGGCAGAGTGTATACTAATCCACATGCAGTATGTAGAGGCAGAGTGTATACTAATCCACATGCAGTATGTAGAGGCAGAGTGTATACTAATCCACATGCAGTATGCAGAGGCAGAGTGTATACTAATCCACATGCAGTATGTAGAGGCAGAGTGTATACTAATCCACATGCAGTATGTAGAGGCAGAGTGTATACTAATCCACATGCAGTATGTAGAGGCAGAGTGCATACTAATCCACATGCAGTATGTAGAGGCAGAGTGTATACTAATCCACATGCAGTATGTAGAGGCAGAGTGTATACTAATCCACATGCAGTATGTAGAGGCAGAGTGTATATTAATCCACATGCAGTATGTAGAGGCAGAGTGTATACTAATCCACATGCAGTATGTAGAGGCATAGTGTATATTAATCCACATGCAGTATGTAGAGTCAGAGTGTATACTAATCCACATGCAGTATGTAGAGGCAGAGTGTATACTAATCCACATGCAGTATGTAGAGGCAGAGTGTATACTAATCCACATGCAGTATGCAGAGGCAGAGTGTATACTAATCCACATGCAGTATGTAGAGGCAGAGTGTATACTAATCCACATGCAGTATGTAGAGGCAGAGTGTATACTAATCCACATGCAGTATGTAGAGGCAGAGTGTATATTAATCCACATGCAGTATGTAGAGGCAGAGTTGATACTAATCCACATGCAGTATGTAGAGGTAAAGTGTATATTAATCCACATGCAGTATGTAGAGGCAGAGTGTATACTAATCCACATGCAGTAAGTAGAGGCAGAGTGTATATTAATCCACATGCAGTATGTAGAGGCAGAGTGTATACTAATCCACATGCAGTATGTAGAGGCATAGTGTATATTAATCCACATGCAGTATGTAGAGGCAGAGTGTATACTAATCCACATGCAGTATGTAGAGGCAGAGTGTATACTAATCCACATGCAGTATGTAGAGGCAGAGTGTATATTAATCCACATGCAGTATGTAGAGGCATAGTGTATATTAATCCACATGCAGTATGTAGAGGCAGAGTGTATACTAATCCACATGCAGTATGTAGAGGCAGAGTGTATACTAATCCACATGCAGTATGTAGAGGCAGAGTGTATACTAATCCACATGCAGTATGTAGAAGCAGAGTGTATATTAATCCACATGCAGTATGTAGAGGCAGAGTGTATATTAATCCACATGCAGTATGCAGAGGCAGAGTGTATACTAATCCACATGCAGTATGTAGAGGCAGAGTGTATATTAATCCACATGCAGTATGTAGAGGCAGAGTGTATACTAATCCACATGCAGTATGTAGAGGCATAGTGTATACTAATCCACATGCAGTATGTAGAGGCAGAGTGTATACTAATCCACATGCAGTATGTAGAGGCATAGTGTATACTAATCCACATGCAGTATGTAGAGGCAGAGTGTATATTAATCCACATGCAGTATGTAGAGGCAGAGTGTATACTAATCCACATGCAGTATGTAGAGGCAGAGTGTATATTAATCCATATGCAGTATGTAGAGGCAGAGTGTATATTAATCCACATGCAGTATGTAGAGGCAGAGTGTATACTAATCCACATGCAGTATGTAGAGGCAGAGTGTATATTAATCCACATGCAGTATGTAGAGGCAGAGTTGATACTAATCCACATGCAGTAAGTAGAGGTAAAGTGTATATTATTCCACATGCAGTATGTAGAGGCAGAGTGTATACTAATCCACATGCAGTATGTAGAGGCATAGTGTATATTAATCCACATTCAGTATGTAGAGGCAGAGTGTATACTAATCCACATGCAGTATGTAGAGGCATAGTGTATATTAATCCACATGCAGTATGTAGAGGCAGAGTGTATACTAATCCACATGCAGTATGTAGAGGCAGAGTGTATACTAATCCACATGCAGTATGTAGAGGCAGATTTTATACTAATCCACATGCAGTATGTAGAGGCAGACTGTATATTAATCC
Organism: Coregonus clupeaformis; assembly: GCF_020615455.1. NCBI lineage: Eukaryota > Metazoa > Chordata > Actinopteri > Salmoniformes > Salmonidae > Coregonus > Coregonus clupeaformis. The sequence continues at coordinate 237,803 of NW_025533618.1, forward strand.
ACATGCAGTATGTAGAGGCAGAGTGTATACTAATCCACATGCAGTATGTAGAGGCAGAGTGTATATTAATCCATATGCAGTATGTAGAGGCAGAGTTGATACTAATCCACATGCAGTATGTAGAGGCAGAGTGTATATTAATCCATATGCAGTATGTAGAGGCAGAGTGTATATTAATCCACATGCAGTATGTAGAGGCAGAGTGTATATTAATCCACATGCAGTATGTAGAGGCAGAGTGTATACTAATCCACATGCAGTATGTAGAGTCAGAGTGTATACTAATCCACATGCAGTATGTAGAGGCATAGTGTATACTAATCCACATGCAGTATGTAGAGGCAGAGTGTATACTAATCCACATGCAGTATGTAGAGGCAGAGTGTATACTAATCCACATGCAGTATGTAGAGGCAGAGTGTATACTAATCCACATGCAGTATGTAGAGGCAGAGTGTATACTAATCCACATGCAGTATGTAGAGGCAGAGTGTATACTAATCCACATGCAGTATGTAGAGGCAGAGTGTATACTAATCCACATTTAGTATGTAGAGGCAGAGTGTATACTAATCCACATGCAGTATGTAGAGGCAGAGTGTATATTAATCCACATGCAGTATGTAGAGGAATAGTGTATACTAATCCACATGCAGTATGTAGAGGCAGAGTGTATACTAATCCACATGCAGTATGTAGAGGCATAGTGTATACTAATCCACATGCAGTATGTAGAGGCAGAGTGTATATTAATCCACATGCAGTATGTAGAGGCAGAGTGTATACTAATCCACATGCAGTATGTAGAGGCAGAGTGTATATTAATCCATATGCAGTATGTAGAGGCAGAGTGTATATTAATCCACATGCAGTATGTAGAGGCAGAGTGTATACTAATCCACATGCAGTATGTAGAGGCAGAGTGTATATTAATCCACATGCAGTATGTAGAGGCAGAGTTGATACTAATCCACATGCAGTAAGTAGAGGTAAATTGTATATTATTCCACATGCAGTAGGTAGAGGCAGAGTGTATACTAATCCACATGCAGTATGTAGAGGCAGAGTGTATATTAATCCACATGCAGTATGTAGAGGCAGAGTGTATACTAATCCACATGCAGTATGTAGAGGCATAGTGTATATTAATCCACATGCAGTATGTAGAGGCAGAGTGTATACTAATCCACATGCAGTATGTAGAGGCAGAGTGTATACTAATCCACATGCAGTATGTAGAGGCAGATTTTATACTAATCCACATGCAGTATGTAGAGGCAGACTGTATATTAATCCACATGCAGTATGTAGAGGCAGAGTGTATACTAATCCACATGCAGTATGTAGAGGCAGAGTGTATATTAATCCCTATGCAGTATGTAGAGGCAGAGTTGATACTAATCCACATGCAGTATGTAGAGGCAGAGTGTATATTAATCAATATGCAGTATGTAGAGGCAGAGTGTATATTAATCCACATGCAGTATGTAGAGGCAGAGTGTATATTAATCCACATGCAGTATGTAGGGGCAGAGTGTATATTAATCCACATGCAGTATGTAGAGGCAGAGTGTATATTAATCCACATGCAGTATGTAGAGGTAGAGTGTATATTAATCCACATGCAGTATGTAGAGGCAGAGTGTATATTAATCCACATGCAGTATGTAGAGGCAGAGTGTATACTAATCCACATGCAGTATGTAGAGGCAGAGTGTATATTAATCCACATGCAGTATGTAGAGGCAGAGTGTATACTAATCCACATGCAGTATGTAGAGGCATAGTGTATATTAATCCACATACAGTATGTAGAGGCAGAGTGATTTCCAGCATAGTAAAACCTCTGGCAGAACCCACAGTCTCCTAATCCACATGCAGTATGTAGAGGCAGAGTGTATACTAATCCACATGCAGTATGTAGAGGCATATTTTATACTAATCCACATGCAGTATGTAGAGGCAGACTGTATATTAATCCACATGCAGTATGTAGAGGCAGAGTGTATACTAATCCACATGCAGTATGTAGAGGCAGAGTGTATATTAATCCATATGCAGTATGTAGAGGCAGAGTGTATATTAATCCACATGCAGTATGTAGAGGCAGAGTGTATATTAATCCACATGCAGTATGTAGAGGCAGAGTGTATATTAATCCACATGCAGTATGTAGAGGCATAGTGTATATTAATCTACATGCAGTATGTAGAGGTAGAGTGTATATTAATCCACATGCAGTATGTAGAGGCAGAGTGTATACTAATCCACATGCAGTATGTAGAGGCAGAGTGTATGTTAATCCACATGCAGTATGTTCACTGTGTACACTTCTCCTTGTCATCCTCACATCACCCCCCCCAGATAATGCATGTGTAGATATGCATCCCATTCACTGCCACCTTCTTATACAGACAGTCCAGCACTATAATGAGAGGTATTTGTAGTTTGGGTTCCATGGGAAACTAACGGCTGATGTAAATCAAAGGCCACAGTGTTTTTTTTGATTGACAGCTCTTGTGTATTCAGACTGCAGTGAAATTCCTCTAACTATGGGCTTTCTATAAAGAAAACAACGCTTAAAACTTTTAATAACATCAGAAAAATCCTCATGTGTTTTGGATTTAAAGTTTATCTTTCTTGGATTGCGGTCTAAGAATGTCAAACAGATGTTTGGACAATATTTTTGTGAAAAACAAACCCCTTTGTATTGATTCTTCTTTGTACACTACAATTTATTTTAAAAATAAAATCAATACAGGACAATGCTGCTGATTGTTGTTTAATCGATACTCAGCTCTGACAAAGTTCTCTGAAATGTATTAATGGCAAAACAACATATCTGAAAGTTCCCGATGAATCATCAGGAGGAGACTGTGGGTTCTGCCAGAGGTTTTACTACTTTGCTGGAAATCAGGGATGATATTTTTATCCAAAAGCAGAACTCTGTAAATGTAATATCCGACAGAGGATTCCACTCATATTTCACTGACCACCACAACGCCTCAGATTGTTGCCATGTCAGCAAACATAGCTCTGTGTGTTCATGGCTGTAACTGGGCTGGGACTAGGCTGATCTAGTCAAACTGGGCTGATGTAGTCAAACTGGGCTGGAACTGGGCTGAAGGACAGGCTTCTGTAGTGGAAACTCCAACCGAAGTAGGATAATAAACTAATCCAAACTGTCTGATCTGGGTTCAGGGCATTATTCTGAGGGAACCCAGACATATTTAAACACACTGCCTGTAGTCTGCACACTCAACAACACACAGACTATTTTACATCCTAGTTTGTCATCGCAGAAGTAACAGGAGGGACGATTCATAAAACATTGTTTTCATTATTTTATCTCTACAGTATACAACATGGTCAGCCTTAGCAAGAGACTGGTTTTTGGTATATATTTTGTCCCTTGTAGGTCCTCTTACTAACTGTGTATCTTGCCTCCACAGGTCTTCTAGGAGAGGGCCGTACAGGCAGCCAGGGGCCCCCAGGTAGACCAGGTAGCCAGGGCCCCCCAGGGCGACCGGGCACCCCTGGATCCACGGGCCCCGCTGGTGCTGCTGGCTACTGTGACCAGAACTCCTGTTTGGGCTACAACGTTGGAGGTAACCACCATCGGAACACATATATATCCCTATCTATATGTTCTGGATACTGTAGGACTGAGATTACTAGGAGGAACTGGGTTTATACCACTCTACATTAAATCTGACGGATACTGTGTATGGTTATGCACTGAGTGTACAAAACATTAAGAACACCTTCCTAATATTGATTTTGCCCTCAGAACAGCCTCAATTCGTCGGGGGCATGAACTCTTTTAAGGTGTCGAAAGCGTTCCACAGGAATGCTGGCCCATGTTGACTCCAATGTTTCCCACAGTTGTGTCAAGTTACCCCGTTCAAAGGCACTTAAATATTTTGTCTTGCCCATGCACCCTCTGAATGGCACACACATAATCCATGTCTCAATTGTCTCAAGGCTTAAAAATCCTTCTTTAACCTGTCTCCTCCCCTTCATCTACACTGATTTAAAGTGGATTTAACAAGTGACATCAATAAGGGATAATAGCTTTCACCTGGATTTACCTGGTCAGTCTGTCACAATGTGTTGCCCACTCAGTGTATATTATTCCTGAATTCAATCAAAACCTAAATGTAGAAAGAGGGAGTGACAGTAAGTCTTTTGTATGTCAGATCTAAAGTATTCTCTTCATCCTACGTTGCAGTTGTGACCGTAATGACAGGAGAGTAATGTCATTCTAGTCATCTGCTATTTTGACCCAGTATTTTGAAGGGACAATGACCCAGTTTGTATAGACGAATGGTTAGTGTTATTTTCATTAGATGAAATTAAAGACACTTGACGATGTTTATTGCAGATCGTTTCAGGACATAAGCAACTCCAGTGTCTGGCTCTGCCCTGACTTTCCATCTAGTAAAAGTATTTTCCCAGTGACTGACTAACTGGCGACTGGTAAATCTTACAGAGATTGACATTGTAAATTGTCCTTGTAAATTTCGTAAAGTATTTTAGAGCCTTCGAAATATTATGATGTGACGTATGTTCTCGTGAGAAGTTTATGGTCTCATCCACACTATGAAGGTTTAATGAAGGTTTAATATGAGTGAGCATGTCTTGGCTCATCCCTGCTAGACTATGAAGTGTCTCAGAGAGTCTGTCTGCGAAGCTATCATCACACTGTATTGTATGTAGAAAACCTACCACACTGATCACAACTATTGATTAAAACATTCCACTGTCACTCCCAGCAGCAAGCGATCCAGAAGTCAGTTTGGAAGTCCTTAGTGGGCCTGCTTTCTTTTTACTGGTTATTCCTTCACTGCTAACTTGGGCTAAAAGGCTATTAACACTAACACAGTTATGCTATAGCTGTTTTGATTGAATTCAGGCAGGGTATTTGTCATTGAACAATTGGTACATTCACACCGATGTGGTAAAAATGGGATTGTATCACTTTGAGATAGGATTGCATCTTACAGTAACACGTGGTGATGCATTTGACATAAAATGCATCGCCACACGTTGTGCATGACTGAGATAGTATACTGTAAGTATACTGGATGTAAAACCATGTATCCTGTGACTCTGTGTTCGCTGTTCTACATCTTTATTACACTTTCTTACATGAAGAAAGAGAAATAAAGATGACAGCACTTTGTTGTGTCTCTACATGTCTGCTTTCAGAGCTCTGATGAACAGCTGCCATAACACAGCAGTCCGAGTCAGAGATACTGACTGGTACATCCACTAGTGGGTCAGAGATACTGACTAGTACATCCACTAGTGGGTCCATGTGGTATTTGGAATGGTAGCATGTTGGTGTTATGTGGTCTGGTATCTGTACTGACGTAAGGTCCGTGTTTCTCTCTGTCTCTCTGTCTGTCTCCTCTGTTCTGGTTCTAACTCAAGGAGGACGGGAACAGGAATATGAGAATGACTACTGAGCAACATTCTCTTAGTTCCAGCAACCCTCTCCTCCCTCCCTCCCTCCCCACATAAAGAGACCATCAGCCACCCTCTCCTCCTCTCTTCCTCCCCACATAAAGAGACCATCAGCCACCCTCTCTTCCTCCCCACATAGAGACCATCAGCCACCCTCTCCTCTCCCCACATAAAGAGACCATCAGCCACCCTCTCCTCTCCCCACATAAAGAGACCATCAGCCATCCTCTCTTCCTCCCTACATAAAGAGACCATCAGCCACCCTCTCCTCTCCCCACATAGAGACCATCAGCCACCCTCTCCTCCTCTCTTCCCTCCCCACATAAAGAGACCATCAGCCACCCTCTCCCCTCCTCTTCTCTCCTCTCCAACCCATTCCCGCCCCCCTACCGCCCCCCTACCTAGCCCTTGAGATCACCACCACTGTGTTCAAACAAGCGCTACGCTCTCCATCTATCTCTGCCTGTCATCAGACAGTGTGTAGTGCTTGCAAACCTCGCATTGCATCACCCCAGCTTGAAAAACAATCCATCTTGATTTTTCTAAAGACAGGAATCAAAAGATATTGTTTTCTAGACAATGCTTTGCTTCACCCAATCCACCAGCCACCATCTTCCTTCCTCCCTGTGTATATCTGCTCTCTCCTGATCAAGGCATCCTTGTGAATGACAAATACTAATAAGACTCCCACTTACTCCCACTGGTGTGGCTCACCCTCCCTCTTTATACATCCACAGCTCCACACTGTGTTCTTCTTCTCATTAGAGTAATGTTGTGCCTGTGGCTCTCTGTCTGCTTTCTCCTGTCCGTCATTCTGCTAACCCCAGGCAACAAGCTAACTTAGCGGTGGTGGTTTTAGAAAGAGGTTGCTAGTGATGACCCAACATCATGACACATCCACTGATCCAGATGTTCCCCATCATAGTACAACAACTCCCCCACACCAACTACCAAAACTATGACCCCACTGGCCGCTATGACCCCCGTGGAAATTACAACAACGACGAGGAAGAGGAAGATGATGAGGAAGAGGACCCATACGCTGGGTATAGAGGCTACCCCCCTCAGTACTACCAGCCCAATTACCCTGCACCCCAATCCCACTCCCAGGACACTGAGCTAAGGTCCCCAGGGATAATGATGAGGCGCTTCTCCAGAGACGTGGTCACACAGAGGAGAGCCACCGCTAACACAGCCCAGACAGGACACACAGACCAGACTGGACAGAGGAGCGAAGCTGCAGCAGATACTGAAGGAGAGGTGGAGGTGATTGGAGAAGCTCAGACTGGACACACAGACCAGACTGGACAGAGGAGCGATGCTGCAGCAGATACTGAAGGAGAGGTGGAGGTGATTGGAGAAGCCCAGACAGAACAACCACCTTTCTAAGTCCCTGTGGGTTAATGAAGATGTCAAAAATATGTACGGCAGGCGTCAGATACCCCTGTGTCGCTAGCCAGGGTCTCCTGTATGCTATTCCTGTAGGATAGCGATGTCAGATTAGGATATCCGAAAAGTGCCTGATTTACGTAAATGCTGGTGTGTGGGATGTAGGGGGATTGAGGAAGAGAAACTATGCCCAATGATGTACATTAAAATTACTTACCTTTTTAGTGCAGTTGCATGCAGCCCTGTGAGCCAGCGCAGTGGGAATTACTGGATTGTGTCGTTGGGTTGATGTGTAATAAGTCAAACATCTTTTTGTAATTTGAGATCATGACTGGATGACATTTGTACAGGCTGTCAGCTTTTTATATATATATATATATTATGTGTCATTTACATTTCAGTGCTTCCATGTTGACTTTCCCCTCAATCTTTAAGTTGTCAAGCCAGTTCTCACAATGGTTCCTCAGTATTTGCGTACAGTGGCCTCTCTTCTTGATTTAATGAGACATTGTGATCTCTGTTGAAGCAGCCTTTCCCTCACTGTTATTGTACGATGAGGCATTTGTTTTTAAGTAAGCCTAAACATCGAGGAACCTAACTTTAACCACTGTCCTATCAAAGAAAACTACAGCTACTGTAAGACTCTCACGCGTTCTGCCAGATCGTACTGTTATCACATTGTTAATTGACATGGACTTGGTCTTGTACGAATAAGTGTTAAGTTACGCTAACTCGTTTTCCTTATTGCCGTTATTATGATTATGCAACGCGGGGCCCGTCCACTGTGAGGAGAAGAGGAGAGTTGAATATAGTTAGGCCTGTGGTCTAATGTGTGTTTTTGGACTGAAATGGAATTCATAATGTAGAACAAACAGGTACCAGTGGAATGTCTCACCAGACCACCAAACCTTTGAAACTGAATTAGGAAGTTATTTATTTTTCACTTGATTATTTGTTTTATAACCAATAAAACTGTACTAAAACAGTGAACTGTTCTGTAGCTCTGTGTTTGATTAGTAGGGCCTGCTAGAACCAGGGATAAGTTATGTTGTCTCAGTACATACAGTAGAACAGCAGGACTCAAGAGGATGAGACATTTTCCCTGTTACCACTAAAATGGGTTGTCTTGATAGGTAAATCGGGCTTCATTTGAACAGTAACACTTGAGTCCAGTCCAGTTGATACTTCAAGTCCAGCCAACAGTTAAGTGTGTCAGACAGTGACAAACACCAGTGAAGCCACACTATAAAAGGTTTTCCCGACTCCCCAGTCTAAAAAGCCCAATGACTATTGTATCACACTCACTGTTGAGGTGCATTTCCACAATGGTTTCCTGAGGGGCCACCACACATCAAAAGGCTACGCTGGCATTATAAAGGTCTCTGAGAGGCATCTGAAATCAATTAAGGTCGAAGCGCGTCGAATTAGAGGAGAGATCAGACTTCTGAAGAAACTGCAGAAATGGTCTGTGGCTGAGAGGCAAAGACCAAAGAATCTCCACTTTAATATTCTCTAAATTACAACAGAACGAAGCAGCCGACCGCAGCCAATGGAAGAGTTTCAAATGCCACCCTATTCCCTGTATAGTGCACTACTTTTGATCAGAGCCCTATTGGCCCCCCCTATTGGCCCTGGTCAAAAGTAGTGCACTCTATGAGGAATAGGGTGCCATTTGGGACTCAAACAATGAATGCCATCTCACTGTGGCTGAGGTTGAATGAAACACACGAAAATCAATTTTTGAACTCATCAAACTTTCACCACAGAGAGAATAAAATATCACTCATGATTTATTCTCGAGAAAAACAAACGGTTGACAGGAGAATCGTTTATTTAGTACATTATTGGGACAACATAAAGGTTTGTAAAAAAAATAAAAAAAAGAGTAAGTCGCTCTGGATAAGAGCGTCTGCTAAATTACTAAAATGTAAAAATGTAAATGTACAGTAAATGTCACCTGGATGTTCTAATCCAAAAGCCATCTGAATGCTAGTACTAGTAACAGGACAGATGAAGAAGCCGAACACCAGCCATCTGATGGATCACTTCATCCTATAGTCTTCAGGTCTGTAGAAAGAACACATACATTAGAAAATCAGTCACGTAGAACAGGAAAATACATATAATCTCAATGGGAATAACCTGTATAATATAAGGTTAAATGAAATATCACCATGTTAAGTATCATGTATGTAATATGGCCTTTCAATACAGCAAAACAGAAGACAGTTATTACTAAGTTAAGTAGCTCTACTATTCACAACAAACGACTTTATATTGTATTACATTAGTATGTGTTGATGGTATTAGATTGAGACTATGTCGAGTGCCTGGTGAGTGTTGATGTGATGTCAGTCAGTGAATATCAACTAGGTATTTAATAAAGGGCAAGGATTGGTTTGCCCTTGAACATCACCCAATGTTATTTAGATCGCTGGAATTCCAGGCCTGAAAGGACTCACTGATTGGTTCTTAAGATTAGATCAGTAAACAGAGAAACACATCATTTATCACAATACAGTGTCCTGACAGGACTATATAATGATGACTGCTAGGGTGGACAGTGTCCTGACAGGACTATATACTGATGACTGCTAGGGGAAGAAAAGGTTGACAGAGAGCATTAAATACGTTTATTTTTTTCCCTCTCAGGGAAGAATACTTTCACAAAGAATATTGACTGGACTCAATTCAAAATGATGGGAGCTTTGAGATACACTGATGAGCAGAGTACTATGGGAAATGTAGTTTACAATGTGGAGTTATTGCCTCAAACAGTTTCCCTCTTTTTACTCAGATTGCCATCTTTACAGACATGTTGACAGATAATCAACTGTCTTGTTTCTTGATAATTAAAATGTGTTCTATCATCAATCACATTTAGGTGTTACTGTCCCTTTGCAGTTTTCTTTCTGTAGTGAATGTTGAGTGTTCCTTGAACACTGTGTTAGTGTAAAGAATTAAACTTGTAGCCTACTCCTATTTTTAAATGGTAATTGAAACCACCTGAGGTGATGTTTCACCCACTTGACATCACACTATTCATCTCAATGTTTTCATTTGAAAGGAAGGAGGGAAGGAGTCTATGCTGAAGTCTTTAGCAAGAAGAAAAACATCTTTAAAAGGATTGTTAACAAGTTACAGAAAGTCTCCGCCTTTAAGCTGGTCTTAGTATTAAAAACTGCACTTCTCAGCTGCAGTAAAAAGCACCGAAATAAAAATAATACAATTCAGCTTTAGGAGACAGTTTCCTTCTCTTACCTTCAATGCCACTTTGGGGCTGCATTCCAAATGGCACCCTATTCCATTTATAAAAGGCCCAGGTCAAAGGTAGTGCACTACATAGGGAAAGGGTGCCATTTGGGACATGCTCCTTGAGTAATGTCATGAGAAAGTTAGGGTTGGGACAATTAACTTAGGATTGATGACATACGCACGCAAAGTGAGCGGAATTAAACAGGGCTACATTTCCTCACTGGATGGAAAACGGGAGGGTCGTGAGAAATGTCAATTTAATCTTCTTTTGGAAAATATTTCTCGCTAACAAAAAAAATCCATGAATCTCATTAATTTGAGTGATCTGGGCTAGCTGCAGGGTTACTGTTGACTGAAATGTAGGGTACCTTATAAGTATGCTACATATGTCTAGACTGGCTTTTCACACCTTTCCTTTTCACTTTGAAATGGAGGAGTAGATTATGTAGATCAGGGTGGAAAAACATCTCATTTAATACATATACATTCCAGACAGAGAGGCAATAAATTGGGATAATACGTAAGGGTAAAGGTGTGTATACTTTCTATAGCTAGTGACTGTATGTCGGAGGGGCTCCTCGTTCCGTACTATGCAGTCAGGATAACAGTTAGAACCAGGGGTGGCAGAAAGGTGAGTGGAGGAGTGATATCACTGATGCTGACCCAGTCACCAAGCTCACAGTGAGGCTACAGTATAGCAACCTGTGGTTGAGGGCAGGTCTAGCTAGCCATCCTTCACAGTGGGTTAGGAAGCCATCCTTCACAGTGAGGCCACAGTATAGCAACCTGTGGTTGAGGGCAGGTCTAGCTAGCCATCCTTCACAGTGGGTTAGGAAGCCATCCTTCACAGTGAGGCCACAGTATAGCAACCTGTGGTTGAGGGCAGGTCTAGCTAGCCATCCTTCACAGTGGGTTAGGAATGAAGGCCACAGTATAGCAGCCTGTTTCAGGGCAGGCTGGCTGGCAGACCATCCCTCACAGTGACTGAGCCTGGCACCGTAGCCTTGGCTGGGCATCGTGCCCCACCACATTAACAAAAGTGGAAAGGTGCCACTGAATCAGGGGCAGGGCTACTCACTGAGACACATCAATACATCACCCCTGGAGGAGAATATAGTGGGATATATATAGGACATCAACAGCATGACGCTATCCTAGCTATAGGACATCAACAGCATGACGCTATCCTAGCTATAGGACATCAACAGCATGACGCTATCCTAGCTATAGGACATCAACAGCATGATGCTATCCTAGCTATAGGACATCAACAGCATGACGCTATCCTAGCTATAGAACATCAACAGCATGATGCTATCCTAGCTATAGGACATCAACAGCATGATGCTATCCTAGCTATAGGACATCAACAGCATGATGCTATCCTAGCTATAGGACATCAACAGCATGACGCTATCCTAGCTATAGGACATCAACAGCATGATGCTATCCTAGCTATAGGACATCAACAGCATGATGCTATCCTAGCTATAGGACATCAACAGCATGATGCTATCCTAGCTATAGAACATCAACAGCATGATGCTATCCTAGCTATAGGACATCAACAGCATGATGCTATCCTAGCTATAGGACATCAACAGCATGATGCTATCCTAGCTATAGGACATTAACAGCATGACGCTATCCTAGCTATAGAACATCAACAGCATGATGCTATCCTAGCTATAGGACATCAACAGCATGATGCTATCCTAGCTATAGAACATCAACAGCATGATGCTATCCTAGCTATAGGACATCAACAGCATGATGCTATCCTAGCTATAGGACATCAACAGCATGACGCTATCCTAGCTATAGGACATCAACAGCATGATGCTATCCTAGCTATAGAACATCAACAGCATGATGCTATCCTAGCTATAGGACATCAACAGCATGATGCTATCCTAGCTATAGGACATCAACAGCATGATGCTATCCTAGCTATAGAACATCAACAGCATGATGCTATCCTAGCTATAGAACATCAACAGCATGATGCTATCCTAGCTATAGGACATCAACAGCATGATGCTATCCTAGCTATAGGACATCAACAGCATGATGCTATCCTAGCTATAGAACTAGGACTAAGTACAGTTGTCGTTATTTTTATAGTTTTATTGTCCTCTCCTGCTGTGGAAACCAACTAGAAGAGTGATTTCTCTCCTCACTGCTGGCGGCCGAACGCTCCTCTATTCTCACACACAGACACCACCGCTAACGACTCAGTTCTCAGTCTCCTCCAGTTAACGCCCTATAACCACTACACCAGTTAACGCCCTATAACCACTACACCAGTTAACGCCCTATAACCACTACACCAGTTAACGCCCTATAACCACTACACCAGTTAACGCCCTATAACCACTACACCAGTTAACGCCCTATAAACACTACACCAGTTAACGCCCTATAAACACTACACCAGTTAACGCCCTATAAACACTACACCAGTTAACGCCATATAAACACTACACCAGTTAACGCCCTATAAACACTACACAAGTTAACGTCCTATAACCACTACACCAGTTAACGTCCTATAACCACTACACCAGTTAACACCCTATAAACACTACACCAGTTAACGTCCTATAAACACTACACCAGTTAACGTCCTATAAACACTACACCAGTTAACGCCCTATAACCACTACACCAGTTAACGCCCTATAACCACTACACCAGTTAACGCCCTATAAACACTACACCAGTTAACGCCCTATAACCACTACACCAGTTAACGTCCTATAACCACTACACCAGTTAACGTCCTATAACCACTACACCAGTTAACGCCCTATAAACACTACACCAGTTAACACCCTATAAACACTACACCAGTTAACGTCCAATAACCACTACACCAGTTAACGTCCTATAACCACTACACCAGTTAACGTCCTATAAACACTACACCAGTTAACGTCCTATAAACACTACACCAGTTAACGCCCTATAACCACTACACCAGTTAACACCCTATAACCACTACACCAGTTAACGTCCTATAACCACTACACCAGTTAACGCCCTATAACCACTACACCAGTTAACGCCCTATAACCACTACACCAGTTAACGCCCTATAACCACTACACCAGTTAACGCCCTATAACCACTACACCAGTTAACGTCCTATAACCACTACACCAGTTAACACCCTATAAACACTACACCAGTTAACGTCCAATAACCACTACACCAGTTAACGTCCTATAACCACTACACCAGTTAACGTCCTATAACCACTACACCAGTTAACGTCCTATAAACACTACACCAGTTAACGCCCTATAACCACTACACCAGTTAACACCCTATAACCACTACACCAGTTAACGTCCTATAACCACTACACCAGTTAACGCCCTATAACCACTACACCAGTTAACGCCCTATAACCACTACACCAGTTAACGCCCTATAACCACTACACCAGTTAATGCCCTATAACCACTACACCAGTTAACGCCCTATAACCATTACACCAGTTAACGCCCTATAACCACTACACCAGTTAACGCCCTATAACCACTACACCAGTTAACGTCCTATAACCACTACACCATTTAACGCCCTATAACCACTACACCAGTTAACGTCCTATAACCACTACACCAGTTAACGCCCTATAACCACGACACCAGTTAACGCCCTATAACCACTACACCAGTTAACGCCCTATAAACACTACACCAGTTAACGCCCTATAAACACTACACCAGTTAACGTCCTATAACCACTACACCAGTTAACGTCCTATAACCACTACACCAGTTAACGCCCTATAAACACTACACCAGTTAACGCCCTATAACCACTACACCAGTTAACGCCCTATAACCACTACACCAGTTAACGTCCTATAAACACTACACCAGTTAACGTCCTATAAACACTACACCAGTTAACACCCTATAAACACTACACCAGTTAACGTCCTATAACCACTACACCAGTTAACGTCCTATAAACACTACACCAGTTAACGCCCTATAAACACTACACCAGTTAACGTCCTATAAACACTACACCAGTTAACGCCCTATAAACACTACACCAGTTAACGTCCTATAACCCCTACACCAGTTAACGTCCTATAACCCCTACACCAGTTAACGTCCTATAACCCCTACATCAGTTAACGTCCTATAACCACTACACCAGTTAACGCCCTATAAACACTACACCAGTTAACGTCCTATAAACACTACACCAGTTAACGTCCTATAACCACTACACCAGTTAACGTCCTATAACCACTACACCAGTTAACGTCCTATAAACACTACACCAGTTAACGTCCTATAAACACTACACCAGTTAACGCCCTATAACCACTACACCAGTTAACGCCCTATAAACACTACACCAGTTAACGCCCTATAACCACTACACCAGTTAACGTCCTATAAACACTACACCAGTTAACATCCTATAAACACTACACCAGTTAACGTCCTATAACCACTACACCAGTTAACGTCCTATAAACACTACACCAGTTAACGTCCTATAACCACTACACCAGTTAACGTCCTATAACCACTACACCAGTTAACGTCCTATAAACACTACACCAGTTAACGTCCTATAAACACTACACCAGTTAACGCCCTATAACCACTACACCAGTTAACGCCCTATAAACACTACACCAGTTAACGCCCTATAACCACTACACCAGTTAACGTCCTATAAACACTACACCAGTTAACATCCTATAAACACTACACCAGTTAACGTCCTATAACCACTACACCAGTTAACGCCCTATAAACACTACACCAGTTAACGCCCTATAAACACTACACCAGTTAACGTCCTATAACCACGACACCAGTTAACGTCCTATAAACACTACACCAGTTAACGTCCTATAAACACTACACCAGTTAACGCCCTATAACCACTACACCAGTTAACGCCCTATCACCACTACACCAGTTAACGCCCTATAAACACTACACCAGTTAATTCTCACTCCTGTGTTATTCCAAGCGAGTTATAGCTGCAGTCAATTTGAGTATGCGTGATCAGAATCAAACTCAGACACAGATTTTCCCTAAACCTCAGGAGCATCCTTCTCCCCACCCAGTCAGCCAAACATTACACTACAATAATTATGTCACGTAATTCTGGACTTTCACAGTTTTCTGTCAGATTGAAAACTACCATTTCCTGTTCTTTAATTACAGACAGGAAGTAATGAGGTGGCTGTCTCATTATCACGTCAGTGTCTACTTCCTGTATGATATGTTTTAATGAAACGCTCCGTTGGGTCGTCCAGACCAATCACTGCTGTGGTTATTAGAGTGAGAACACATTTAAACATACTGCTCCAAAACCTTCCTCAGTTCCACTGCTCATTGGGATGAATTACTGGCCTCAAAAAAAGTTCTTATGAATTCGCTTAGAGAGAACATCTCTATTATTTCAATACGACTTTAAATGAAAGATCTTAAGCGCATTAACACATGTGGGTATCAGTGTTTGAAAAAAGTGAGGTTCACAGGCAAATCTTGAGAGAAACATCAATAACTCCTCTCTAGTTTTTCCTCCATCGGGGTTCCAACTTGAATCTTCACCCACCCACACTACAGCCTTTGGTTTCGATTGCAATCAGCAGTTTAAGCATCCAAAGGGCCTAGTGTGTGTGTGTGTGTGTGTGCCTGTGTGTTAATGAGAGGTGAGTCCCTGGCCCAGACTAACCCATTTCCCTTCATTGAGCCATCCACTTATTTAACTCTATAGGAACATGACCTCCTGAGTGGCGCAGTGGTCTAAGGCACTGCATCGCAGTGCTAACTGTGCCACTAGAGATCCTGGTTCGAATCCAGGCTCTGTCACAGCCGGCCGCGACCGGGAGACTCATGGGCGGCGCACAATTGGCCCAGCGTCGTCCAGGGTAGGGGAGGGAATGGCCGGCAGGGATGTAACTCAGTTGATAGAGCATTGCGTTTGCAACGCCAGGGTTGTGGGTTCGATTCCCACGGGGGGCCAGTATAAAAAATAATAATAATAATAATAATAATATCAATTCACTAACTGTAAGTCGCTCTGGATAAGAGCGTCTGCTAAATGACTAAAATGTAATGTAATGACCGATCACGTTTCAACACGTCATACTCATTATCATAATGGAGTCATTTGTCAGCCCGGTAACAAGTACCCGTTTCTCACATCAATAAAGACCACAGGAATACGGTGCTATGCTGTTTCCATCCTTACTTACAGGCAATAACAGAAGTAGGTTTCACGCGCATGCGCACACAGAAATGTTTTTACTAAATCATTATTTTGTGGTTTCTACTAGTTATTTGAATGTTTGTGGTAAGCTAAAGCTAGCGTAGCATCTAGGTCATAAAATGCCTAAAGATTTGGCCGCTCTTGTAGAGAGCAGTATCACAAGGCATTTAACTGCGTCACGGCTGATATGAACAGCAGGCTGTGGACTGAGGAACAATGGATAAGTGACATGGCTATAGGAACACAGCAGTCTGTAATAGAACTATGGTATGTGTCTGTTCCTCCTAACCAGGCTGTTCTAAATGTGTCTGTTCCTCCTAACCTGGCTGTTCTAAATGTGTCTGTTCCTCTATAAACCAGGCTGTTCTAAATGTGTCTGTTCCTCCTAACCAGGCTGTTCTAAATGTGTCTGTTCCTCTATAAACCAGGCTGTTCTAAATGTGTCTGTTCCTCCTAACCTGGCTGTTCTAAATGTGTCTGTTCCTCTATAAACCAGGCTGTTCTAAATGTGTCTGTTCCTCCTAACCTGGCTGTTCTAAATGCGTCTGTTCCTCCTAACCTGGCTGTTCTAAATTTGTCTGTTCCTCTATAAACCAGGCTGTTCTAAATGTGTCTGTTCCTCTATAAACCAGGCTGTTCTAAATGTGTCTGTTCCTCCTAACCTGGCTGTTCTAAATGTGTCTGTTCCTCTATAAACCAGGCTGTTCTAAATGTGTCTGTTCCTCTATAAACCTGGCTGTTCTAAATGTGTCTGTTCCTCTATAAACCTGGCTGTTCTAAATGTGTCTGTTCCTCTATAAACCTGGCTGTTCTAAATGTGTCTGTTCCTTTATAAACCAGGCTGTTCTAAATCAGTTAGAGATTCAGCGCAGGCCAGGCTGGAGAGAGCTGTGTGTGTGAGGATGTGTGGGTGTGATTAAGGATGGTGTGTGTGAAGATGTGAGAGAGAAGATGTGTGTGTGTGTATGCGTCCATGGAGGAAGACTGGGAGGAGAGGATACTCACGGGGTCCATAGAGTGGGGAAGGCTTCTCGTTCCTCCTGGCTGTACTCATTCAGTCTGCGAGGGATCTCTCTGGGCTGAGGCAGCTCCTCTGTCAGGTTCATAAGGATGTCCTCAGGAAGATCCTACCATACAATTACATACAACAAAGCCATTTCATGGATCTGTATGACACCACGGCTATAGCCAGGGACAGGAACACAGTCTTAGATCTGGATCTGGATGACACCTAGGCTATAGCAAAGGAACACAGTCTTGGGTTTGTAGGTGTCTTCACTTCTCAGAGAGGGAAAACACACCTGGGTGGGAGAGGTGCAGGTCAATGGAAAATAAGACTTTTACATTTACATACCGTATTATGGGCATAGAAGCTAGACTGGGACTAGTCTTTTCTAAATGCTTTACCACAATGGAAACTAGTCAGACTTGTGTTATCATTGATATTTCTATGTCCGTTCTGCTTGTTCTTGGCTGTATATGTAGTCATTTAAAATTATTAAGCAAATTCAATCAATCAATCAACATGTCAGACATATTCCCTCCACAACAGGGGAATAAAGAGCAGTTATTTTATCTTCAGGGAAGAGGTGGTGTGTGGCGTCATTCTTTTACTAAAACTTCCCGTTTCATTTTCACACAATATTAGATGTCAAAGTCTTAAAGACAAGTCTTACATCTTCAGGGAAGAGGTGTAACCGTTGCATCATGGTCCTTCTGGAGAGGTTCCTAGGCAGCATCCCATATACTGCCAGCTTTACTATCTGTTGTTGAAGAAGAAGAAGAAGAAATCATTGATACATCACTTGGATAGGCTACTTAGGTTGTGTCCCAAAATGGCACCCTAGTGCACTATATAGGGAATAGGGTGCTATTTGGGACACCCTTAACACAGACAGGCGTTTGATGTAAGACTGTTGGATCAGGGTTGTCATGTTTACATCTCTAGAGAGGAGCAAGGTCGAGGTCCATCATTGAGCCATCTTTAATATGTATCCAGTGGTGACCAGTGGAGGTCCTGTTAGGTCCAGGGAGGTATACTACAAAGCAAGATCAATGAGTTAGCCAGCTAACTTCCCTAATTTGTTTTTAGAAAGATATACTTGAAATGGGCATGGTCTAATTGAACCAACAACCAAAAACATATCTCTAAGTTTAGCTTTCTTAATGTGCTAGGTTTAAACAATATGGTAATATCTCCACCTTACCCTCCGCTTGTTAATGTAGATAGTAAAGAGTACTGAGCAGTCTCCCCTGTAGACAACTTTATAGACCCCTTTAATATTCTCCTAACCTCATCTAAACAGTCTGGTTTTATTCCTCGTATCCCTCCCTCACCCTGTGGTGTGAAACATATTCAGTGTTCCTTGGAGCCATGTGTCACGATCGCCAACTGGTAGCAAAGAATTTAGAAATAAATTGTGTTATCCTTCAACTGAGACCCTGAATGTGCTGTGCCACAACCCCTCCTCTCTTCCCCAGTTTCCTTCTCCAGTCTTTCCCTGTTCCTCCCCTCCCTACTCCCGTTGGCAAACCGACCAGAAAAATGACATGTTATTCCTACATAACCGTCCACCACTCAAATCCAACCTCTGCAATAAGAATACCACGTGAAGGGAAGAAAAATCTAAAATGTCACAAAGAAGTGAAAATCTCTTCATATTTGACTTTTTCCTCTCACCTACCATTTCCAGCTGAATCCCTTCATACATATCTATCCCCTGTGAAAATTCATCAGTCCTATTCCTGTTAAATGACGACCGTGGTGTGTGGATGATGGATGTGTGTTGTATAGGGACACCATTCGTCACCACGGCTACAGAAGGTGGATGTCACCCCCAACGTGATCATTACCCACAATTACCTCTGATAGATTCTCCCCCCACTGGAATAACTCAGCTAGAGACACACATCCATCTCATTAATGGAGGTTTAACGTGCCAGAGAAGCCTGGAGAGGGATGGGGGGAGAGAGAGGAGGGGAAGGGAGATGCAACTGGCCAGGGCTGGGGAGGAGCGCTGAGGTGAGGGATGAGGACAGTTAGGGAGAGGTGAGCTGGGGGAGAGAGGAGGCCTGGGGAGGTTTGGAGAGGGCTAGGGGGGCGATGAGGGTTGAGAGGCTGCAGGCCAGAACTGGGGAGAGGCAGGCAGGCAGTCGGCCAGGCCTTGGAGCTCTGGCCTGGGCCATTCAGCTCTACAGTATGGAACTGGGGTAGGAGAACATGTGGCTGTTCTGTTCTCTGGGCAGGGCAGGGCTAGGATAACATGTGGCTGTTCTGGTCTCTGGGCTGGGGTAGGATAACATGTGGCTGTTCTGTTCTCTGGGCTGGGGTAGGATAACATGTGGCTGTTCTGTTCTCTGGGCTGGGGTAGGATAACATGTGGCTGTTCTGTTCTCCCTTCCTGCTACGCCATCACGGAGGGGGATGCCCCTCACACACTATCCCTCATGTTTAAACTTTGGGAGATAGACTTACGGAAAGGGAACATGTATCACTTCAATGAAAAGGCAGGTGTAAATAAAAGCTAGGTTTATTGTAATGTAGGGAGTAGGATCAGTGCACTGCTAGGAACTAAATAGATGAGTCACTACAATTGGAAAAGGGAGGATTAATGTACACTACCAGTCAAAAGTTTGGACACGCCTACTCATTCAAGGGTTTTTCTTTATTTTTACTATTTTCTACATTGTAGAATAATAGTGAAGACATCACAACTATGAAATAACACATATGGAATCATGTAGTAACCAAAGTGTTAAACAAATTCTTCAAGTAGCCACCCTTTACCTTGATGACAGCTTTACACACTCTTGGCATTCTCTCAACCAGCTTCAAGAGGAATGCTTTTCCAACAATCTTGAAGGAGTTCTCACATATGCTGAACACTTGTTGGCTGCTTTTCCTTCACTCTGCGGTCCAACTCATCCCAAACAATTGGGTTGAGATCGGGTGATTGTGGAGGCCAGGTCATCTGATGCAGGACTCCATCACTCTCCTTGTTGGTCAAATAGCCCTTACACAGCCTGGAGGTGTGTTTTGGGTCATTATCCTGTTAAGCTAAGCGGGACACTAATCCGGACTACAGCTCAGCGTTCAACACCATAGTGCCCACAAAGCTCATCACTAAGCTTAGCTTAAGGTACATTTAATTAATGTATATGTAGGCTTAGCTATAGGTACATTTCGTCAGTTAACCACTTGGGACGGCACTGTTGAAACATTCATGTATTTGAGGCAACACAAACAAAACATTATTCAGACCATCCATCTAAATAAGAGCAATGCCAATGTGCTCTAAGGCAGAGGAGAGAAAACATATAGCCGAATTCAAGCCGAAATGGGTTTAGTTTATTCCTTGAAAAGTTAATCTCTGGGTTGCAATAAGCTCTGCTGCTGCTCCTTTATCTTCCTTCACACCCAGCTAGGCCTTTCCCCAGATTCCAGTAGACATTCTCCTGAAGGTGTAATAGTCTGACAGACCTGTACCAGCACAAGATGCTGCGTCTGTGATAATACACAAGTGTGTCTGTCTGAAAACAACACTTCCAAAATCCTCCCTGATGATTCTGGAGCAGAACACTACCTCTCTGGAACCAGAGGGATGGGAGACTTACAAGGACAGGAGTATTAATACACCATAATTCATTCTTTCCCAGCGGGCCATTTGTAACGTTTTTATAGACAAAACACGTCACGCAACTGTGGGACAGCTCATATTTCATAAAAAAAAAAAAAAAATCAATACATAAATGCGATGCAAAATGCAACTGCTACCTGAATGCCATGCAATTCTGACATGTTGATGAATTATGAAATGCAGCTTTAGCTAGGCCTAGGAAGGAAACTTTAAAGGCTGAAGTTACTGTCTAGGTACACCTGAGAGGACAGTGTTTATTCCGTGCTTCCAAACAGACTGCAGTAGCACACAAATAAACAATAGCTAACTCACCAGCCAGTTTATTAGGTACACCACCCTGTTCACGAGGCCATGGCTTGCTATATAAAGCAGGCAGACAGGCATCCAGTTACTGTTCGACTGAACGTCAGAATGGGCAAAACGAGTGACCTAAGCGACTTTGAGCGTGGTATGATTGTCGGTGCCAGGCACGTCGGATCCAGTATCTCAGAAACGTCCGCCCTCCTGGGCTTTTCACTCACGACAGTGTCTAGAGTTTACTGAGAAATGGTGCGACAAACAAAAAACATCCAGTCAGTGGCAGTCCTGTGGGCGTAAACAGCTCGTTGATGAAAGGTCGAAGGAGAATGGCAAGAATTGTGCAAGCTAACAGGCAGCCCACAAACAGACAACGGCAAAGTACAACAGTGGTGTGCAGAACGGCATTTCGGAAATGCACAACTCGTCAATCCTTGTCATGGACTATTGTAGCAGACGACCACACCGGGTTCCACTCCTATCAGCTTAGAACAAGAAACAGAGGCTCCAGTAGTCACACGATCACAAACACTGGACAACTGAGGAGTGGAAAAACATTCCCTGGTCTGACAAATCCTAGTTCCTGATGCGTCATGCTGATGGCAGAGTCAGGATTTGGCGTAAACTGCATGAGTCCATGGACCCATCCTGCCTGGTGTCAACGGTACAAGCTGGAGGTCGTGGTGTACCGCCATCCAATCTACAGCAACTGCGTGATGCCATCGCGTCAGCATGGACCAACATCCCTTTGGAACTTTCCCAAAGAATTCCAGCCGTTCCGGAGGCAAAGGGCGATCCGACTCGGTACTAGATGGGTGTACCTAATAAACTGACTCAAAATACTTACCGCTTTGGGGTCTTTCAAATGTAGCTGGGTGGCTGTGACTTGTTTAAATCCACCGGGAAACCTTTGGGAAAGAAACAAAGCTGAATTTAGAGGAAGACACACTTTGGTATGACAAATCAACTTTACACACATATGCTTAGTCAACCACATCACTCATTACACAGATCAGTTCACAGGCTCCACGTTTCAATGAATAGTTCTCCTTGACTGATGAGTAAACACAGGTACAGATAAAACACTCCTTTGTGTTCAGACAGTCTGATCAAGGCCTTACTGGGTGTGGGAGGAGTAGACCTTCTGTTCCCATTTGTTCCCAGAGAAGGCTATGTGTCTGGTGTTCATGACTACTACATGATCTCCAACATCACCTGAGGAACACAGAGACACACGCTCATGATAAAGAGCACAAACTTTATAGAAACACATTTTGCTGACACGTTACAAATGGATGTCCTTAGCTCCTTTTTAAAAGATTATCAAGGAATGCAGGAAAAGATTCATAGTTCAAATGCCACCAAGTAGTTTCTGAATTAGATATGGAGAGAGAATGATAGATGACTTTCCAACTCCTCTCCATCACTCTCTACTTAAGCAGATATACACTTTGGGAAAGGGAACATGTATCACTTAAATTAAAAGCTAGGTTTATTGTAATGTAAAGGAGGAGGATCAGTGCACCGCTAGGAACTAAATAGATGAGTCACTACAACTGGAAAAGGGAGGATTAATGCACACTACCAGTCAAACGTTTGGACACACCTACTCATTCAAGGATTCTTCTTTATTTTTTTACTATTTTCTACATTGTAGAATAATAGTGAAGACATCAAATCTATGCAATAACACATAAGGAATCATGTAGTAAACAAAAAAAGTGTTCAACAAATCAAAAAAATATATGTTATATTTGAGATTCTTCAAATAGCCACCCTTTGCCTTGATGACAGCTTTGCACACTGTGAAGCATTTAAAACTTTTGACTGGTAACGTATAAAACACCAACAGTAAACCCTTCTTAGTTTGAATGGTCGTTCAACAACGAGCAGATCACATTTAATAGAATAGGTCAAACAGGGTCATAGAATGGGTCAAACAGCATCATAGAATAGGTCAAACAGGGTCATAGAATAGGTCAAACAGGGTCAAACAATAAGCCCCCTTCACTCTCCAGCATTCCAGCAGTTAACAGAGCACAGCTCCAGGGATGAGGGGAAAGTAAATGGACATGTTTCTCTATCCCTCAGGGTCCACACACACGTACCTCTACATCCAGGTGTAGAGGCATTCACCTCACACAGTCAAATCAAACTCAAATAGTGTGAAGAGCCACAGGTTTTGAAAGAAGGCTGAAGGCGGTTGATGAAAAATAAGTGGTGGGTTCCATCTGAGCCCTCTGTTTACGTGCATAGTTGGGACCTATTGGTTTCATAGTGATCCTTTAGCGCCACCATGTGGTCATTGTTATGGCTGCAAAAAATCCAGCTCAGAATATGTCCTTGCTCAAATTAAAATCAAATCCAATTTTATTTGTCACACGCGCCGAACACAAGTGTAGACCTTACCGTGAGATGCTTACTTACAAGCCCTTAACCTACAATGCAGTTCAATAATTATTTACTAAATAAAGTACAAAATAAAGTTCC
Organism: Coregonus clupeaformis; assembly: GCF_020615455.1. NCBI lineage: Eukaryota > Metazoa > Chordata > Actinopteri > Salmoniformes > Salmonidae > Coregonus > Coregonus clupeaformis. The sequence continues at coordinate 261,601 of NW_025533618.1, forward strand.
ACAATAAAATAACAATAACGAGGCTATGTACAGGGGTACCGGTACCGAGTCAATGTGCGGGGGTACAGGTTAGTCGAGGTCATTTGTACATGTACGTAGGGGTAAAGTGACTATGCATAGATAATTAACAGAGAGTAGCAGCAGTGTAAAAACAGGGGGGGGTAAATAGTCCGGGTGGCCATTTGATTAATTGTCCAGCAGTCTAATGGCTTGGGGGACGCTGTTAAGGAGCCTTTTGGACCTAGACTTGGCGCTCTGGTACCGCTTGCCGTGTGGTAGCAGAGAGAACAGTGGGGTGACTGGAGACTTTGACAATTTTTTGGGCTTCCCTCTGACACAGCCTAGTATATAGGTCCTGGATGGCAGGAAGCTGTAGCGCCGTATGGTCAGATGCCGAGCAGTTGCCATACCAGGCGGTGATGCAACCGGTCAGGATGCTCTCGATGGTGCAGCTGTACAACTTTTTGAAGTTCTGGGGACCCATGCCAAATCTTTTCAGTCTCCTTAGGGGGAAAAGGCGTTGCGCCCTCTTCATGACTGTCTTGGTGTGTTTGGACCATGATAGTTTGTTGGTGATGTGGACACCAAGAAACTTGAAACTCTTGACTGCTCCAATACAGCCCCGTCAATGTGAATGGGGGCGTGTTCGGCCCTCCTTTTCCTGTAGTCCTCGATCAGCTCCTTTGTCTTGCTCACGTTGAGGGAGAGGTTGTTTTCCTGGCACCACACTGCCAGGTCTCTGACCTACTCCCTATAGGCTGTCCAGGATCCAGTTGCAGAGGGAGGTGTTTAGTCCCAGGGTCCTTAGCTTAGGGATGAGCTTTGTGGCCACTATGGTGTTGAACTGAGCTGTAGTCAATGAACAGCATTCTCACATAGGTGTTCCTTTTGTCCAGGTGGGAAAGGGTAGTGTGGAGTGCGATTGAGATTGCATAATCTGTGGATCTGTTGGGGCGGTATGCGAATTGGAGTGGGTCTAGGGTTTCCAGGATGATGGTGTTGATGTGAGCCATGACCAGTCTTTGAAAGCACTTCATGGCTACCGATGTGAGTGCTACAGGGCGGTAGTCATTTAGGCATGTTACCTTCGCTTTCTTGGGCACAGGGACTATGGTGGTCTGCTTGAAACATGTAGGTATTACAGACTCAGTCTGGGAGAGGTTGAAAATGTCAGTGAAGACACTTGCCAGTTGGTCCGCGCATGCTCTGAGTACACATCCTAGTAATCTGTCTGGCCCCGCGGCCTTGTGAATGTTGACCTGTTTAAAGGTCTTGCTCACATCGGCTACGGAGAGCGTGATCACACAGTCGTCCGGAACAGCTGGTGCTCTCATGCATGCTTCAGTGTTTTGCTTGCCTCGAAGCGAGCATAAAAGGCATTTAGCCCGTCTGGTAGGCTCGCGTCACTGGGCAGCTCATGGCTGGGTTTCCCTTTGTAGTCTAATAGTTTGTAAGCCCTGCCAAATCCGACGCGCGTCAGAGCCGGTGTAGTAGGATTCAATCGTAGTCCTGTATTGACGCTTTGCCTGTTTGATGGTTCGTCGGAGGGCATAGCGGGATTTCTTATAAGCGTCCGTATTAGTGTCACGCTCCTTGAAAGCGGCAGCTCTAGCCTTTAGCTCGGTGCGGATGTTGCCTGTAATCCATGGCTTTTGGTTGGGATGTGTACGTACGGTCACTGTGGGGATGACGTCGTCGATGCCCTTATTGATGAAGCCAGTGACTGAGATGGTATACTCCTCAATGCCATTGGATGAATCCCGGAACATATTCCAGTCTGTGCTAGCAAAACAGTCCTGTAGCGTAGCATCCGCGTCATCTGACCACTTCCGTATTGAGCGAGTCACTGGACCTTCCTACTGCTTTAGTTTTTACTTGTAAGCAGGAATCAGGAGGATAGAATTATGGTCAGATTTGCCAAATGGAGGGCGAGGGAGAGCTTTGTATGTGTCTCCATGTGTGGAGTAAAGGTGGTCTAGAGTTTAAATTCCTCTGGTTGCACATGTGACATGCTGGTAGAAATTAGGTAAAACAGATTTAAATTGGCCTGCATTAAAGTCCCCGGCCACTAGGAGTGCCACTTTCTGGATGAGCCTTTTCTTGTTTGCTTATGGCCTTATACAGCTCGTTGAGTGTGGTCTTTGTGCCAGCATCGGTTTGTGGTGGTGAATAGACGGCTATGAAAAATATAGAGGAAAACTCTCTTGGTAGATAGTGTGGTCTACAGCTTATCATGAGGTACTCTACCTCAGGCGAGCAATACCTAGAGACTTCCTTAATATTAGAAATCACGCACCAGCTGTTATTGACAAATAGACACACACCACCACCCCTCGTCTTACCGGACGTAGCTGTTCTGTCCTGCCGATGAATGGAAAACCCAGCCAACTGTATATTATCTGTGTCATCGTTCGGCCATGACTCGGTGAAACATAAGATATTACAGTTTTTAATGTCCCGTTGGTAGGATAGTTTCGAACAGAGCTCATCCAGTTTATTCTCCAGTGATTACACATTGGCCAATAGAACGGATGGTAGAGGCGGGTTACCCACTCGCCGTCTAATTCTCATAAGGCCCCCTGTACCTTAGTCTTTTCTTCACGCGAATGATGGGGATTTGGGCCTGGTCTCTGAAAAACAGTATATCCTTAGACTCATTGAAGAAAAAAACTTAGTCCATTTCGAGGTGAGTAATCGCTGTTCTCATATCCAGAAGCTATTTTCGGTCATAAGAGACGGTAGCAGCAACATTATGTACAAAATAAGTTACAAACAATGCAAGAAAACCACACAAAATAGTACAATTGGTTAGGAGCCTGTAAAACGGCAGTCACCCCCTCCGGCTGGCTGTGAAGGAAGCATCAAATTAAAGCCTCAAATCAATTGCGGACTGTATTGCACAGTCGCACACATTCAGGAAAACACACATCATTAGTCAATTTCTAAATGGGCATGTTGCTAGCTGTCTACTCACTCAGTGCATGGTAGATCGGTTTGTGTTTCCCCTGTAGCCTGATTGCACACATTGTGGCAATCTTCCCTGGAGGCTGCATCCGAGCGTCTATCAAGTACCACGATCTGGCAAAGGTAGCCCATTGCTGAATAAAAGGGGAAGAGAGAGAGAGAGAGATCAAGTCAATTCAGAGTTTCAGACACAGTAGTAGCACATCAGCACACAGTTGTCAGCTCTCAAGCCACAAACATATAGCTGAAGGTTGACTGGGGCACAAGGATTAAATTAATAATTTAAATATTTGCAAGAAAAGATCCAACTGTAATTTAGGACTACGATTTAATAAAGAGATTAGCTAGCTGGACAGATTACGGATAGCTAGCTAACGTTGGCGACATGTACCATTGGCCAGCGATGAGTTTTGCATATAATTTACCCTGACATTTACACATTTAATTTTAGTTCTAAATACAAAAAAAATCACACGTTATGTATAAAAGTAAAGTGTTACCTGGGCAGATTTAGTAAAACTGGACATATTACATGAATTACAAGCACATCATTCCCCGATTGACCCCCAACGAGAACAGATGGTGCAGCGTTGTATTGAGTCGAAACATGGATGAAAACTCAGTTCCTGGGTGCAAATTGTAGATCTGTTCCTGAAATCCTGAATGCATAACTAATACATTTTCGGTTACTAATATGTAACAGATGATATTGGTATATTTTAAGGAGAAACCATCAAAGAATATGCCAAATAATATCTGGTTTTGATAATATCGCTCATGGTCATTAAAAATGCATTTTTGCCACCGGTTGTATTTTGAAGTAGCGCCTTGATGTCCCCGGAACTTTAGACGACAACTTCCGTTTCCAGAGAGAGCGCGCGGAAATGAATTTGACAATACGAAAAAAAAAGTATTTTTATATTTACATTTATACTGAAAACTGATGGTAGTAATTCTGAGGAATGGATCGGTACGTGCTAGTTGTTTCTTTTAACCAAGAAGAGGATAAATGCGCGAAGGGTACATTAACGATACCTTTTGTAGCGGACTCGGATTTTGTGTTTTGCAAGCTACAGTAACTAGCAACTGTAGTATGGAGCAGCAGAGCCTTCTATAGTAGAGATGCTGATAAACATACTATGAGCAATGGTGAGGTTTCTGTAAATGCAAATCATAACTTCTTGAATTATTGTAATCGTTTATTTTACAGCATTGGAGGCTGCCAAACAGATCTATGATAAACTGGGGAATATCTCCTGTTGTAATTCAACAAGGAGGGTTTCTCTGTTTCCAGGTAAGCGCGTGTGCGTGTGTGTGTGTGTGTGTGTGTGTGTGTGTCTATGTGTCTGTCTGTGTCAGGTGTCTTGTTTGCAGAAACTATTGCAATATGTCTACCTGCTTTTAAATTTTTCCAAGGGGAAAGTAACATTAGCTAAATGTGATTCCATCATCTTTCTCATCTGCCTCCTAAGCCTGCTCTCTGAGTGGTGGTCCTGCCTCACAGAGGTGGTATTTTGCTGTCCAGGCATGTCATGGGACATCTCAGGTAAGTGTCATGTCAAGGAATGTCTTGTATTAGTCAGGGATGTCTTTCTGACCCTACTCTGACCTTCTTTGTGTTTACACTGGTGATGTCTGCCCATGTCCTGCACCGCATGCAGCTTCTACTGTTGAACACGAAATCAAACCATTTCATCAGTTATACGTGACACAGTTATACGTGGTCCTCAAACCTATTCACCACATTGACTGAGTGTCATCACCTTTCACCACATTGACTGACTGCCATCACCTTTCACCACATTGACTGACTGTCATCACCTTTCACCACATTGACTGACTGTCATCACCGTTCATCACATTGACTGACTGTCATCACCTTTCACCACATTGACTGACTGTCATCACCTTTTACCACATTGACTGACTGTCATCACCTTTCACCACATTGACTGACTGTCATCACCTTTCACCACATTGACTGACTGTCATCCTCCCTGTCTCTGTTTGTAGTTCTGCAGTGCAGAGTGGGAGGAGCTGGGTAGTTGTCAGAAGAATGATGACCAGGAGGAAAGCCCCAACAATATGGATGCCTGTCTCCGTACTCTGGATGACCAGGAGGAGAAGACTGACCAGCCTGGCCCACGGCAGACTGAGTACGAGTGATATTCACTGGGCTCTACAGTGCGACCATTAGACATGCATTTGCAACAAAAAAATAGATCTGTGCGAACTGCAAAAGTGAAGTATGAGCACGTCTGCGAGTAAAATGTATAGGTACGAAGAGACCAGAGATTCAGTCTCAGTCAGACATGCAAGTGTCACCGTTACCACGGTAACCTCCTGCCCTTAAAGGGGCAGCTGAACATTTTTGTCTCGCCTAGGTGACTCAAATATTTGAGGGTACATTGTGCTTGATTTAGCATAGAACACCCCAAAAACGTTTAGTCATTTCTTATCATTAAAACACTCTTTCTCAAATACCTTAATTGTGCTCCTACATTTTATTTTTGTGCTCCTAAATGTTTCAACTTAAGAGCACATGTGCTCCTTGTAAACAATGTCAGCGTAGAGCCCTGATTTAATTCCCTTCCGAATCTGTCCTCTGTTGTACATCCCAGCTCTGTGCTCCTCTATAATACTCATTTGGCAGTATTTTAAACAAACATACAAAGTTTACCTTATTTCCTCTTGAGATGTTTTAGAACTTTCTGAATATCACATTTCCTGGCTGTATTGAAATGTAGTGTCCGTTCGGAGGTGAATGAATGAATAGTTGATTAATGAAGTTCTGATTTGTGATGACTGCAGGTTGTATGAAGAGGCAGCAGAAGGACTGCACCTTTTATCAGACAGGCTTCCCCATCCAGGTAACTCACTCCATTCACCTTGGTTCATTCTGCCAGACCGTGAAAGATTTCTCTATATTCATGATGTATCTTATCCAGGAGTTCTCCATATTTCCTACATGCCTGGGCTTGTTTTGTGTTAGTTTACTAGGTGTTTTATGGCTGACTCTGTTTCTCCTAGATGTGATATTTGTGTTAGTTTACTAGGTGTTTTATGGCTGACTCTGTTCCCCTCTGTTTCTCCTAGATGTGATATTTGTGTTAGTTTACTAGGTGTTTTATGGCTGACTCTGTTCCTCCTCCAGGAAAAGCTCTGCTAGATGTGATATTTCTGGGTGTTGCTGAAGAGGCTCCTAACCTGAAGGACTTCCTCCCTGTGATTGGCTCATTGAAACACATGCAGGCATGGCACTCAGCCAAGATTACCATAGTGACTGAACACCAAGCTGGGTAAGGACAAAGAACAATTATACAAAATGATGAGTCCACTTGACACTGGAATCCTCCCTGCAGTTGTGCCTGTGTGATCTCCATTGTACCACTAGAGGGCAGCATAGAGTTGTTGACTGGCTAAATACATAGATAAACGGAAGCCTATCCTTCTTTACTTGTTCCTCCAGGTGGCAGAAGCCAGCCTCCAACCTGTCAGCCAGTATAGTAGATACCAGTGGCATCATGACCTGTATTGATGAGAGGGAGTTATGGAGAGGAGGTGTTATTTAGCCAATCAGAATGGTTTATACAAATATTTTGACTGTTGTATTCATATACTTGACCACTAGGGGGCATATGTTAGTAAATCTGCAAAAGAAAGAAAGAAAAAACGCAAGTGAAAGGAAAGTAGGTGTATTAAATATTACAATATGATGTACAGTGCATTCGGAAAGTATTCAGACCCGTTGACTTTTTCCACATTTTGTTATGTTACAGCCTTATTCTAAAATGGATTAAATATATGTTTTTCCTCATCAATCTACACACAATACCCCATAATGACAAGGCAAAAACAGGTTGTTAGATTATTTTGCAAATGTATTAAAAATAAAAAAACAGATATCACATTTAGATAAGAATTCAGACCCTTTACTCAGCACCTTTGGCAGCGATTACAGCCTTGAGTCTTCTTGGGTATGACGCTACAAGCTTGGCACACCTGTATTTGGGGAGTTTCTCCCATTCTTCTCTGCAAATCCTCTCAAGCTCTGTCAAGTTGGATGGGGAGCGTCGCTGCACAGCTATTTTCAGGTCTCCAGAGATGTTCGATCAGGTTCAAGTCCGGGCTCTGGCTGGGCCACTCAAGGACATTCAGAGACTTGTCCCGAAGCCACTCCTGCGTTGTCTTGGCTGTGTACATAGGGTCGTTGTCCTGTTGGAAGGTGAACCTTCGCCCCAGTCTGAGGTCCTGAGTGCTCTGGAGTAGGTTTTCATCAAGGATCTCTCTGTACTTTGCTCCGTTCATCTTTGCCTCGATCCTGACTAGTCTCCTAGTCCCTGCCGCTGAAATACATCCCCACAGCATGATGCTGCCACCACCATGCTTAACCGTAGGAATGGTGCCAGGTTTCCTCCAGACGTGACGCTTGGCATTCAGGCCAAATAATTCAATCTTGTTTTCATCAGACCAGAGAATCTTGTTTCTAATGGTCTGAGAGTCCTTTAGGTGCCTTTTTGCAAACTCCAAGCTGGTTGTCATGTGCCTTTTACTGAGGAGTGGCTTCCACAGAGGAACTCTGGAGCTCTGTCATAGTGACCATCAGGTTCACCTCCCTGACCAAGGCCCTTCTCCCCCGATTGCTCAGTTTGGCCAGGCAGCCAGCTCTAGGAAGAGTCTTGGTGGTTCCAAACTTATTCCATTTAAGAAGGATGGAGGCCACTGTGTTCTTGGGGACCTTCAATGTTGCAGAAATTGTCTACAGACAATTCCTTCGACCTCATGGCTTGGTTTTTGCTCTGACATGCACTGTCAACTGAAGACCTTACAGGTGTGTGCCTTTCCAAATCATGTCCAATCAATTGAATTTACCACAGGTGGACTCCAATCAAGTGTTAGAAACATCTCAAGGATGATCAATGGAAACAGGATGCACCTGAGCTCAATTTCGAGTCTCATAGCAAAGGGTCTGAATACTTATGTAAATAAGGTATTTCTGTTTTTTATATTTAATAAATGTGCAAACATTTCTAAAAACTTGTTTTCGCTTTGTCATTATGGGGTATTGTGTGTAGATTGATGGGGAAAATATGTAATTTAATCCATTTTAGAATAAGGCTGTAACATAACAAAATGTGGAAAAAGGGAAGGGGTCTGAATACTTTCCGAATGCACTGTAGATTATGCTGCCCTGGGAGAATGTATAGGGGTCATGTGTGGGTCAGGGTGCTCAGTGTGTGCCAAGCCTAGGGCTGTAATGAAGGGCTGCTCTGTCTGGAGGCCTTGCTGGGCCTGGGGTCAGGGTGCTCAGTGTGTGCCAAGCCTAGGGCTGCTCTGTCTGGAGGCCTTGCTGGTCCTGGGGTCAGGGTGCTCAGTGTGTGCCAAGCCTAGGGCTGCTCTGTCTGGAGGCCTTGCTGGGCCTGGGATCAGGGGTTAAAGGTATAATGACTAATCCAGAGCCCCCTGGCACTCAGGACAACAGCCAGGGTTACTCATCCCCTCACCCAGCCCCCTGGCACTCAGGACAACAGCCAGGGTTACTCATCCCCTCACCCAGCCCCCTGGCACTCAGGACAACAGCCAGGGTTACTCATCCCCTCACCCAGCCCCCTGGCACTCAGGACAACAGCCAGGGTTACTCATCCCCTCACCCAGCCCCCTGGCACTCAGGACAACAGCCAGGGTTACTCATCCCCTCACCCAGCCCCCTGGCACTCAGGACAACAGCCAGGGTTACTCATCCCCTCACCCAGCCCCCTGACTGGGACACAGAGGGGGCATGAGAACCGGCTGTGCCCGACCCTGAACCCAAACCCCAGTCTCGACCGATACTTTTATGGCTCAGCCGTTATTGATTGCAGATCCGCCGTCTTGGCAATGCTTGTACTCAGTGAGAGTTGATAGACGTGTTGTGAATTTAGCCTTTTTTAATGTTCTTTGATTTAGAGTATATTTTTGCAAGTCAAAGATCACACATTTTAGATCTGTAACTTTACAACACAACTTCCTCCTCTAGAGTTTACTGTTCCCTTACATCCTTCAGAAGACATCAGCTCAGCTGTCACTGTTACAACGTAATTAGGTTTTTCCATAGGAATATACATTAATTCCTTTGGGACATTGACAGTGCTGTAGCTACATTTGAGGACTCTGAGGTTCTAATTAATAAAATACTAATGTATTTTTTTAGGAACTCAGTCGGGGTTTCAATTTACTGTTGAGAGTTAGAATAGTAGAATACACAAGGTGCAGTTTCTTAACTTGGTAGTGCATCGGAAGTTTTTGTTATGTTTTAATGTCACTCACTGACAGTCACTCAATTAGCCCATGTCAGTTAAAAATGTATCAATTTTTTTTATTGGTAAGTTAGTCTATCCAGATATCTAAACTTGTAGTAATCATGGCCGAAATACCCACCGGACACGCATGGAACGTGCCCAGGGGCCCTGACCTCCAGGGAGCCCCCATTTTTTATTTTTTTTGTCACTCACTCAAATATTGTGTTAACATGGCAAAAATGTGTAGAATTGCAGAAAATGTGCTTGTAAAACTGCAACAAAAATAAGTTATGTAAAGAAAATGTATTCGTTTACCTTTTGTTCGTAAGTTACTTTTCCTGCTAACAGATCCCTCTGATCCCAGTGCTGATCCCTCTGTATGTATTAAATGATCGTTTTTAATCCCGGTGCTGAGTTAATGTATAGCGGCTAATTGTATTGCTAATAGGGAATGTGTTTGTAGATCGACTCAATGAATGAAGCTACAGCCACTAGTGCTGAGCGATTAACTGAAATGTCTGTTATTTTTAGGTTTTTAAACAACTAATTGACCAATATCTGTTCAATTATTTGAATTCTATTTTCGTTCGTTTTTTTCCTGTGAGCTCAATGCGCAGTTTCTCTAGAGATAAATCAGATCAAGCCCAACTGCGATGTAGAGTTGTAGTTTCCAACAGGCCAATATTCTGCATAATTTAGCGCAGAAAACATGTTAATTAACTACAATGACCATAATCCATTGCATGCCTACTTGTCCGGTCTGTGTGGTGCAGACATGGAGAGGGAGAGAAGAGACAGAACGCGCGATCGAGAGGGACAGAGAGCAGTTGCTTTGCAAAGGTATCTCTATCTGAAAATACATGATCTAAGTGATTGATAGTTGGTATTCAGCAGTCATAAAAGTATGCCTTATTTACTTTGAAGAACTACTAAAATAGTGATTTAGTCAGACAGCAGCTCTATAGAGATGAGATGATGACTTGGAAATAAATAATAGTCATCAAATAAAACAAATGTAATATACACAACTGAAATATTTTATTAAAGTAAAGTAATGTGAATAAATGATGGTTAATAAGTGATAATCAGTAATGGGCAGTCACTACCATCATGGGACTTGTAATAATTATTTTATTCTGTGTTGTTCTAGCATTCAACCCCCACAATGCATAGTGCATGTTACACAAAATAATCAACATCGAAAATCGTGATTTATTTTTAAATAATGAAACTGAACCGACCTCAAAATGCACTAATCGCTCAGCACAACCAATGGGATAATGGCTGGGATGATTTTTGCTTCTTTTGCAGTTCTCCAAATAGCATTTTAGAAAGAAATGCAGTAAATTAGCTTCAACATTCTTAACATTTCTTGGAAATACCTCCGGGACCCCACTAAAACAGACCCTGTACATTGATTACAATGAGAACAGGCTCTCTTGGGAAATCTCTGTTCTAAGATGGAAACCCAGTTTTGAGTTCACTAAAGATGTTGTCCTATTTAAAAGATGTTGTCCTATTTATGTCTCCTGTCCTGTCTAACAGTTTGCCTCTGAGGTGAGGTTTGAAGGTTTCTCCCTCAGAGCCCAGGATAGAGGGAACAGCCTGCTGCCTTCTGATCCAGACTCCCAGACCAGCTCTAACCACAAGCTACACTCGGAGGTGAGTAGTCCTATCCTACTCTACCGTATCCTACCCTACCCTACCCTTCCAGTTCTACCTGCTACTGACTCACTGTCCTACCTCCAACCTTCCAGTTCTACCTGCTACTGACTCACTGTCCTACCCTACCTCCAACCTTCCAGTTCTACCTGCTACTGACTCACTGTCCTACCCTACCTCCAACCTTCCAGTTCTACCTGCTACTGACTCACTGTCCTACCCTACCTCCAACCTTCCAGTTCTACCTGCTACTGACTCACTGTCCTACCCTACCTCCAACCTTCCAGTTCTACCTGCTACTGACTCACTGTCCTACCCTACCTCCAACCTTCCAGTTCTACCTGCTACTGACTCACTGTCCTACCCTACCTCCAACCTTCCAGTTCTACCTGCTACTGACTCACTGTCCTACCCTACCTCCAACCTTCCAGTTCTACCTGCTACTGACTCACTGTCCTACCCTACCTCCAACCTTCCAGTTCTACCTGCTACTGTCCTACCACCAGAATAAGTATCTCTACTCACTGAGACGCTGCTATGTAAACACAAAGCTTTTAATACTATGACTTGTTTTAGGGGTTAAAAGCAGACTCAAACTTACACTCCTACAGAATCCCTTAAGGTGTTTAAACCAAACGATTATTCACAACATATTCAAAGACTTTTTCAATTAAACACTGCTTAATAAAATTAAAAGCTTCAGCCATCTAACGGCAGAGAGAGAGAGAGAGAGAGAGAGAGAGAGAGAGAGAGAGAGAGAGAGAGAGAGAGAGAGAGAGAGAGAGAGAGAGAGAGAGAGAGAGAGAGAGAGAGAGAGAGAGAGAGAGAGAGAGAGAGAGAGAGAGAGAGAGAGAGAGAGAGAGAGAGAGAGAGAGAGAGAGAGAGAGAGAGAGAGAGAGAGAGAGAGAGAGAGAGAGAGAGAGAGAGAGAGAGAGAGAGAGAGAGAGAGAGAGAGAGAGAGAGAGAGAGAGAGAGAGAGAGAGAGAGAGAGAGAGAGAGAGAGAGAGAGAGAGAGAGAGAGAGAGAGAGAGAGAGAGAGAGAGAGAGAGAGAGAGAGAGAGAGAGAGAGAGAGAGAGAGAGAGAGAGAGAGAGAGAGAGAGAGAGAGAGAGAGAGAGAGAGAGAGAGAGAGAGAGAGAGAGAGAGAGAGAGAGAGAGAGAGAGAGAGAGAGAGAGAGAGAGAGAGAGAGAGAGAGAGAGAGAGAGAGAGAGAGAGAGAGAGAGAGAGAGAGAGAGAGAGAGAGAGAGAGAGAGAGAGAGAGAGAGAGAGAGAGAGAGAGAGAGAGAGAGAGAGAGAGAGAGAGAGAGAGAGAGAGAGAGAGAACAGTTAGTGTCCATGCTGCTGTCTCTCCGCTCCAGGCTCTGCTGTCATAAAAACCAGAGTGTGAAATGTTTCTCTAATGAATTTTCCACTACACATTAATCATGGAGCACCCATATTGATTAGCTAGTGTCGTTAAATTCCTTTTGGTTCCGTGACAGGCAGTATTTATGGTGATGATTATTATTGTTCTGGGAGAGTGTGTTTGTAGTAAAAATAATTGTGTTTATGGTGTTGTTGAGACAATGACTCACCATCTGTTGTCTCTGTGTAACTGTAGGAGAGAACATGTCTCCCGAGTGGCGCAGTGGTCTAAGGCACTGCATCGCAGTGCTAGCTGTGCCACTAGAGATCCTGGTTCGAATCCAGACTCTGTCGTAGCCGGCCGCGACCGGGAGACCCATTGGGCGGCGCACAATTGGCCCAGTGTCGTCCAGGGTAGGGGAGTTCGATTCCCACAGGGGGTATGAAAAATAATAATGTATGCACTAACTGTAAGTCGCTCTGGATAAGAGCGTCTGCTAAATGACTAAAATGTAACTGTGTAACTGAAGGAGGTGGGTGGTGGTGTTGACAGTGACTCACCATCTGTTGTCTCTCTGTCTCTCTCTCTCTCTCCCTCTCTCTCTCTCTCTCTCTCTCTCTCTCTCTCTCTCTCTCTCTCTCTCTCTCTCTCTCTCTCTCTCTCTCTCTCTCTCCCTCTCTCTCTCCCCCCCTCCCTCCAGGTGTTCCATTACTACCGGCCTGTTCTAGATCTAGTCCAGTTGGTGACTGTGTCAGATCTCCCCATCTTCCTCCGCTCCAGCACAGCGTTTCACCTGTATCCGTCACATCAGCTGATGACTGAGGTGTCCACATCTCAGATAAACTGTGCCTCTCAGATCTGTAAACGGGAGATATTTAACCACATAGCTGCTTTAAGGGAAGGGACTTTCCAAAATGTTACCAGCAGTTGTAGGTGAACTGCTAGACGGTCACGCTGAAAGTCAGACTGCAGATATGGTCATTTATTTACTGTCTGAACAGGTTTACCCTTGAACCTGCTTTGGGGATAATGAACTTTGTTCTTAGATAATGATTGGCCAGGTCTCATGTGACTGTATGCCTATGTAGACTGAACATGATATTTTTCTACTGTGATAACAGATCAAACCTTGTCATGTACAGTGTTGAAGGAAATAAGAAAGCGCTAGATACATCTCCCCAGTTATCTACATCTCCCCAGTTATCTACATCTCCCCAGTTATCTACACTTGTTCATTCCTTGACCTTTTCACTACAGGGAACTGTTCTCCAAATCACTAAAAGATAAACTGCTCCTTGATCAGTTCAGATCACTGTCTGGAAAGGTAAATAAATCAGTCAGTACTCCTCCATTGTGTGACTCATTATACTGTGACCCTATCAGTTAGTAGTAGTAGTAGTAGTAGTTAGTAGTAGTAGTAGTAGTAGTAGTTAGTAGTAGTAGGTAGTAGTAGTAGTAGTAGTAGGTAGTAGTAGTAGTAGTAGTAGTAGTAGTTAGTAGTAGTAGTTAGTAGTAGTAGAAGAACAACAACGGGGCGAATGCATACGGAAAGCTTGGGACTATAAGGTTCTATCTGAATTTGTGAGGAAATTGAGTTATTGACATAGCCTTGTTCTGTTCCATGTTGTCTACCTATATAGTACTCTAAATACCCACAATTCATATTGTTACGTTCAAAAGAATACACGATAACAATCACTGACACCATTCAAACCAATGAGGGTTCAGAACTTTAAAGCCAATTATCTCAGAATCATCTTTTTGCAGATAGAACTTTCTAGTTCCAAGCTCTAGATATGTCAAATAAGTGTTGCTTTACACTCCAGGTAGGGGCCCTGTTCTCTCTGTCCTGTATGGTCGGCTCCATGGCTCTGCCCCCTGCCTCTCAGTAGTATTACTGTAGTAGTGTGGTGTAGTATGTATAGTGATGTTGTGTCTCCAGGTAGGGGCCCTGTTCTCTCTGTCCTGTATGGTCGGCTCCATGGCTCTGCCCCCTGCCTCTCAGCTCAGCTCCCAGAAGTGGAAGGACTTCATAGCCAAGAGACCCAAGGCCCTGCCTGGTAGGTACTGAATGTGGATCGTCAGCTACAGCCCATGTGTGAGAAAAGGGACTGATGGTATAGGAACTATATATATTTAAACAAACATAATCAAGGCAACAAGGAGAACCAAGGCACTCTTTATACTATATAAAATTCCCTAGGCATTCCTATGGCTATTTCAGTACATACAGTGGGGAGAACAAGTATTTGATACACTGCCGATTTTGCAGGTTTTCCTACTTACAAAGCATGTAGAGGTCTGTCATTTTTATAATAGGTACACTTCAACTGTGAGAGATGGAATCTAAAACAAAAATCCAGAAAATCACATTGTATGATTTTTAAGTAATTCATTTGCATTTTATTGCATGACATAAGTATTTGATCACCTACCAACCAGTAAGAATTCCGTCTCTCACAGACCTGTTAGTTTTTCTTTAAGAAGCCCTCCTGTTCTCCACTCATTACCTGTATTAACTGCACCTGTTTGAACTCGTTACCTGTATAAAAGACACCTGTCCACACACTCAATCAAACAGACTCCAACCTCTCCACAATGGCCAAGACCAGAGAGCTGTGTAAGGACATCAGGGATAAAATTGTAGACCTGCACAAGGCTGGGATGGGCTACAGGACAATAGGCAAGCAGCTTGGTGAGAAGGCACCCTCGGTCTGGGGCTCCATGCAAGATCTCACCTCGTGGGGCATCAATGATCATGAGGAAGGTGAGGGATCAACCCAGAACTACACGGCAGGACCTGGTCAATGACCTGAAGAGAGCTGGGACCACAGTCTCAAAGAAAACCATTAGTAACACACTACGCCGTCATGGATTAAAATCCTGCAGCGCACGCAAGGTCCCCCTGCTCAAGCCAGCGCATGTCCAGGCCCGTCTGAAGTTTGCCAATGACCATCTGGATGATCCAGAGGAGGAATGGGCGAAGGTCATGTGGTCTGATGAGACAAAAATAGAGCTTTTTGGTCTAAACTCCACTCGCCGTGTTTGGAGGAAGAAGAAGGATGAGTACAACCCCAAGAACACCATCCCAGCCGTGAAGCATGGAGGTGGAAACATCATTCTTTGGGGATGCTTTTCTGCAAAGGGGACAGGGCCACTGCGCCGTATTGAGGGGAGGATGGATGGGGCCATGTATCGCGAGATCTTGGCCAACAACCTCCTTCCCTCAGTAAGAGCATTGAAGATGGGTCGTGGCTTGTTCTTCCAGCATGACAACGACCTAAAACACACAGCCAGGGCAACTAAGGAGTGGCTCCGTAAGAAGCATCTCAAGGTCCTGTAGTGGCCTAGCCAGTCTCCAGACCTGAACCCAATAGAAAATCTTTGGAGGGAGCTGAAAGTCTGTATTGCCCAGTGACAGCCCCGAAACCTGAAGGATCTGGAGAAGGTCTGTATGGAGGAGTGGGCCAAAATCCCTACTGCAGTGTGTGCAAACCTGGTCAAGACCTACAGGAAATGTATGATCTCTGTAATTGCAAACAAAGGTTTCTGTACCAAATATTAAGTTCTGCTTTTCTGATGTATCAAATACTTATGTCATGCAATAAAATGAAAATGAATTACTTAAAAATCATACAATGTGATTTTCTGGATTTTTGTTTTAGATTCCGTCTCTCACAGTTGAAGTGTACCTATGATAAAAATGACAGACCTCTACACGCTTTGTAAGTAGGAAAACCTGCAAAATCGGCAGTGTATCAAATACTTGTTCTCCCCACTGTATAACCTGGATGTGTATTCTTTATTTTAAACTAATTTTGACCTATTTGATTTGCCATAGTTCCAGATGTGGAGGTGAAGGGTGAGCGCGGACACTACTTCCTGTTGGTCCAGGGGTCAGAGGGCGGAGACTGCAAGGCCCGCATGATACACTCAGCCAATCAAATCAATGGAGCCGCTGCCATGGCAACCACCAATGGGCTTCTGAAAGAAAATTATTTGACGTCTTCAGGTAAGAAACTCTATTAAAAGAAAATCACGAACAAACAAATATCTACTCTGATTTGAAATGTTGTTTACAGTATGATTGGTGACTTACCTGTCAATGTCATGGACAGTATGAATGGTCTACTGTCAGCTTGATATAGAGCAGTCTTAAAAGGCCTCCTCTCTTTGAGGTAATTTACTGTTCCTTGGGTCTAAGGCGGTGCCTTCTTCAGGCTCCACAAGTTGAAAAGTACAAGAACAATCCCTCTAGCTGATGCTTTCATCCACCTCTCCATTTCATAACACTCAGTCTAGTTTTAATCATTTGAAAATGGTAGAATGACCCAAGGTATTTCTACTAGAAAGTTATGAATAGAAACTTGGAGCCTGAATTATAAACTGGCCCAACCACTATGTACTTCTTCCTTTAACTCCTCTTTCCTCTGAATCTTTAACTTGTTCCTCAACTAGATTCAGCCACGGGCTGATTTTTTTATTGAGCGGATGGTCAGGGGGCCGGAACATAATTACAGATAATTTGTAGACTGCAAATGTGACGGCAAGAAGCCCAAACAGATATAATATTTGACTAAAACATAATTATTTTAAGCCTTGCCTACATTTGTATACAGTCACATATCTTTTTTTTTTTTTTTGTCTTTTTTATGTCCGAAAATTTATTATATAAAAACCTTAAGAAAAACCCTGACATGTACCATTTTCCTTCTGAAAGAGAACAATATGGAGGAACAAGCAATGGTTCCTGAAAGGCCCTGTTCTGTTCTCCCCTTTTCTCTTTCTCCTCTCTCTCTCTCTCCCCTCTCTCTCTCGCTCTCTCTCTCTCTTTCTTTCTCTTTCTCTCGCTCTCTTTCTCTTGCCTCTCTCTCTCCTCTCTCTCCACTCCTCTCTCTCTCTCTCTCTGTCTCTCTCTCCTCTCTCTCTCCACTCTCTCTCTCTCTCTCTCTCTTTCTCTCACTCCTCTCTCTCTCTCTCTCTCTCTCTCTCTCCTCTCTCTCTCTCTGTCTCTCTCTCCCTCTCTCTGTCTCTCTCTCTCTCCACTCCTCTCTCTCTCTCTCTCTCTCTCTGTCTCTCTCTCCACTCCTCTCTCCCTCTCTCTCTCTCTCTCTCTGTCTGTCTCTCTCTCTCTGTCTCTCTGTCTCTCTGTCTCTCTCTCTCTCTCTCTCTCTCTCTCTGTCTCTCTGTCTATCTCTCTCTCTCTCTGTTTCGCTCTCTGTCACTCTTATACGACCCTCTGAGAACTTTGGTGAAACAGATTCAAGGCTGAAAGAGTCTCCTAACGGGCCGTAAAGTGAAGAGGCTAATTAGACCAAATGCTTTAATAGCTAATTAGAAGCCGTTGCATTATATGGAGGTTGTGTATTAAAGGTGTAATTAGCCGTGAGGAGAGCAAAAACCCAATTGGGCCTAAGTCAAGCCTCAGTCACTGCAGTGCATAGTAGTAAATGAGGATTGTGCTGTAACTAATCATTCATTACATTTAAATTTACGTCATTTAGCAGACGCTCTTATCCAGAGCGACTTACAAATAGGTGCATTCACCTTATAGCCAGTGGGATAACCACTTTACAATGTTTTTTTTTGGGGGGGGTAGAAGGATTACTTTATCCTATCCCAGGTATTCCTTAAAGAGGTGGGGTTTCAAATGTCTCCGGAAGGTGGTGAGTGACACCGCTGTCCTGGCGTCGTGAGGGAGCTTGTTCCACCATTGGGGTGCCAGAGCAGCGAACAGTTTTGACTGGGCTGAGCGGGAACTATGCTTCCGCAGAGGTAGGGGAGCCAGCAGGCCAGAGGTGGATGAACGCAGTGCCCTCGTTTGGGTGTAGGGACTGATCAGAGCCTGAAGGTACGGAGGTGCCGTTCCCCTCACTGCTCCGTAGGCAAGCACCATGGACTTGTAGCGGATGCGAGCTTCAACTGGAAGCCAGTGGAGTGTGCGGAGGAGCGGGGTGACGTGAGAGAACTTGGGAAGGTTGAACACCAGACGGGCTGCGGCATTCTGGATGAGTTGTAGGGGTTTAATGGCACAGGCAGGGGGCCCAGCCAACAGCGAGTTGCAGTAATCCAGACGGGAGATGACAAGTGCCTGGATTAGGACCTGTGCCGCTTCCTGTGTAAGGCAGGGTCGTACTCTCCGAATGTTGTAGAGCATGAACCTACAGGATCGGGTCACCGCCTTGATGTTAGCGGAGAACGACAAGGTGTTGTCCAGGGTCACGCCAAGGCTCTTCGCACTCTGGGAGGAGGACACAACGGAGTTGTCAACCGTGATGGCGAGATCATGGAACGGGCAGTCCTTCCCCGGGAGGAAGAGCAGCTCCGTCTTGCCGAGGTTCAGCATGAGGTGGTGATCCGTCATCCATACTGATATGTCTGCCAGACATGCAGAGATGCGATTCGCCACCTGGTTATCAGAAGGGGGAAAGGAGAAGATTAGTTGTGTGTCGTCAGCGTAGCAATGATAGGAGAGGCCATGTGAGGATATGACAGAGCCAAGTGACTTGGTGTATAGCGAGAATAGGAGAGGGCCTAGAACTAAGCCCTGGGGGACACCAGTGGTGAGAGCACGTGGTGCGGAGACAGCTTCTCGCCACGCCACTTGGTAGGAGCGACCGGTCAGGTAGGACGCAATCCAAGAGTGAGCCGCGCCGGAGATGCCCAGCTCGGAGAGGGTGGAGAGGAGGATCTGATGATTCACAGTATCAAAGGCAGCAGACAGGTCTAGAAGGACAAGAGCAGAGGAGAGAGAGTTAGCTTTAGCAGTGCGGAGAGCCTCCGTGACACAGAGAAGAGCAGTCTCAGTTGAATGACCAGTCTTGAAACCTGACTGGTTTGGATCAAGAAGGTCATTCTGAGAGATATAGCAAGAGAGTTGGCTAAAGACGGCACGCTCAAGAGTTTTGGAGAGAAAAGAAAGAAGGGATACTGGTCTGTAGTTGTTGACATCAGAGGGATCGAGTGTATGTTTTTTGAGAAGGGGTGCAACTCTCGCTCTCTTGAAGACGGAAGGGACATAGCCAGCGGTCAAGGATGAGTTGATCAGCGAGGTGAGGTAAGGGAGAAGGTCACCGGAGATGGTCTGGAGAAGAGAGGAGGGGATAGGGTCAAGCGGGCAGGTTGTTGGGCGGCCTGCCGTCACAAGTCGCAAGATTTTATCTGGAGAGAGAGGGGAGAAAGAAGTCAAAGCATAGGGTAGGGCAGTGTGAGCAGGACCAGCAGTGTCATTTGACTTAACAAACGAGGATCGGAGTTTGATAGTGTTAACGTATTGTTAATGAATGTAAACCTAATATGAATTCATGAGTCGTGTCAAGTTATTGAGAAAGGGTGAGTCAACCCAGAAGGCCAGACTGATTGATTGTTGTGGTGTAAACATCTTTCTTAATCTCCATTGATTAATAAAGCAATGCAGTATACTTGTATTAAACTCCCCTGTCTCCTCAATGCAGTATACTTGTATTAAACTCCCCTGTCTCCTCAATGCAGTATACTTGTATTAAACTCCCCTGTCTCCTCAATGCAGTATACTTGTATTAAAGTCCCCTGTCTCCTCAATGCAGTATACTTGTATTAAAGTCCCCTGTCTCCTCAATGCAGTATACTTGTATTAAAGTCCCCTGTCTCCTCAATGCAGTATACTTGTATTAAAGTCCCCTGTCTCCTCAATGCAGTATACTTGTATTAAAGTCCCCTGTCTCCTCAATGCAGTATACTTGTATTAAAGTCCCCTGTCTCCTCAATGCAGTATACTTGTATTAAAGTCCCCTGTCTCCTCAATGCAGTATACTTGTATTAAAGTCCCCTGTCTCCTCAATGCAGTATACTTGTATTAAACTCCCCTGTCTCCTCAATGCAGTATACTTGTATTAAAGTTCCCTGTCTCCTCAATGCAGTATACTTGTATTAAACTCCCCTGTCTCCTCAATGCAGTATACTTGTATTAAACTCCCCTGTCTCCTCAATGCAGTATACTTGTATTAAAGTTCCCTGTCTCCTCAATGCAGTATACTTGTATTAAACTCCCCTGTCTCCTCAATGCAGTATACTTGTATTAAACTCCCCTGTCTCCTCAATGCAGTATACTTGTATTAAAGTCCCCTGTCTCCTCAATGCAATGTACTTGTATTAAACTCCCCCTGTCTCCTTTGATAGCATTTGTGTTGCCACTTCATTTGAAGCCATGTTACCAGATTATTGACAATTCCAAAAAGCACTCCCACATCTGAGTTATGTTGCAGGTGCGTGGGAAAAATGTGATTACGTCAGAGAAAAGAGAAACCTGCACACTGCTCTTACTAATGTCACTTATGTTATTAAACCTTATTAAACTCCACGCATGCTAAACCTGCTGATTTAGAAGGTCCCGTGTTGATTGTATTTTCAACCAAGCAACTATCAGGAAATAACACTGAGCACATTTCACACTTTTACAGTGTTACTTTCATCAGCTGTTGTACAATATCATACAAAACATAGGAAAAACAGAATTTTGACTGCAGTGAGCCTTTAATAACATAAGTAACGCTAGCGAGAGCAGTGTGCAGGTTTCTCTTTTCTTTCACGTTATTGAGAAGGGTTCAGCCAATTGATTGATAAAGCAGTCCACGTGGTCGCCTCCCCCAGTTTCCACTACTACAGACTGGCTGCGCTCCCTGCCTTGTCTCCATGGAGACCAACTGCTACAGAGAGAGAGGAAGTTGGCCAAGGTGCAGACCCTGGTCCTAAAGGAGTGTCTGAGTAAGGACAACATCTCATTTTATTTACCCATGTAAGTCTTGTTGAGATAAAACTCGATTTTTCAAGAGATGCCTCATATCATATCTGACGCAGAATATATATTAAAATGTCTGTCCTCAGCACACTCCATTTCCATTTGCAGTTAACTTTATTGACACCAAATAGAGCCTAGCTAAATTACTTTTTTACAATTGCATTTTATTTAACCAGGTAAGTTATTGAGAACATTCTATTTTATATCTAGCATAGTTTAATAAAGCAAGTCAGTCTGTCTAGCAGCCAGACGGGTAAGTGGTTCGCTATGGGCCATCCTGGCTCGGACAAGGCTACTTACTGACTGTTATTGTTCCTTGACCAGGACGTAGAGAACAGGCAGACAAGCCAGCCTCAATACCAGTCAATGACCTGAAGGTCCTGCTCAGCCTGGCCAGAGAACAGTACCTCAAGATGCATGACTCTACCCTGCCTAAAGCTTCCAGCCTGCCTAAAGCTTCCAGCCTGCCTAAAGCCTCCACCCTGCCTAAAGCTTCCAGCCTGCCTAAAGCCTCCAGCCTGCCTAAAGCTTCCACCCTGTCTAAAGCTTCCAGCCTGCCTAAAGCTTCCAGCCTGCCTAAAGCCTCCAGCCTGCCTAAAGCTTCCAGCCTGCCTAAAGCCTCCAGCCTGCCTAAAGCCTCCAGCCTGCCTAAAGCTTCCAGCCTGCCTAAAGCTTCCAGCCTGCCTAAAGCCTCCAGCCTGCCTAAAGCCTCCAGCCTGCCTAAAGCTTCCAGCCTGCCTAAAGCTTCCAGCCTGCCTAAAGCCTCCAGGCTGCCTAAAGCCTCCAGCCTGCCTAAAGCTTCCAGCCTGCCTAAAGCCTCCAGGCTGCCCAGAGTTGAGCACTGTGGAGCAGAGGAGGAGAACCACACTATGAAGACTACAGGTATTCTGTTGTCCCACTCCCTCATGACTCCACTTAACACAGCGCAGTAATATGTATGTGTTATCCCTGAAACTGATTCCTACTAGAAACCTTGACTGATAACTGAAAAAACTGAAATGACTCTATTCCCATTCTAATGTAGAGTTCATTAAACACTCCCAACATGTTGACTGGCCGGAGAGAAGTGTTCTGCAGAACTATGAGAACCTCCAGAGGACTCGTCAGAAGCTGAGGTAAACTTGAATCATGGCGTTCACATCGGTACTTAACACCTCTCTTCCAACAACGATAAGCAAGCAAGTTGGCTTATGGGAATAGAAAGAGAGGCCGACAGTATCTTTTGGTTCCTGACACGTGACCCATGTAACCATCTCATCTGTGGTCTCCTCCTGCGGGTCTCCCTTCCCAGGTTTGGTCTGGAGGCTCGTCTGACTGTCTGCTGGGGCCTAAGGACGTCCAGGGCCAGAGAACCACCCCAGCCTTGCCTGGGGCCTAAGGACGTCCAGGGCCAGAGAACCACCCCAGCCTTGCCTGGGGCCTAAGGACGTCCAGGGCCAGAGAACCACCCCAGCCTTGCCTGGGGCCTAAGGACGTCCAGGGCCAGAGAACCACCCCAGCCTTGCCTGGGGCCTAAGGACGTCCAGGGCCAGAGAACCACCCCAGCCTTGCTGGATGCCAAAGAGCTGCTCAGGCACTTCACACCTGATGGCCTGCCCACCGGAGATCTGCAGCCTCTATTAGTCCAGAGACTAGGGTAACTATATTAGTCCAGAGACTAGGGTAACTATATTAGTCCAGAGACTAGGGTAACTATATTAGTCCAGAGACTAGGGTAACTATATTAGTCCAGAGACTAGGGTAACTATATTAGTCCAGAGAATAGGGTAACTATATTAGTCCAGAGACTAGGGTAACTATATTAGTCCAGAGAATAGGGTAACTATATTAGTCCAGAGACTAGGGTAACTATATTAGTCCAGAGACTAGGGTAACTATATTAGTCCAGAGACTAGGGTAACTATATTAGTCCAGAGACTAGGGTAACTATATTAGTCCAGAGACTAGGGTAACTATATTAGTCCAGAGACTAGGGTAACTATATTAGTCCAGAGACTAGGGTAACTATATTAGTCCAGAGACTAGGGTAACTATATTAGTCCAGAGACTAGGGTAACTATATTAGTCCAGAGACTAGGGTTACTATATTAGTCCAGAGACTAGGGTAACTATATTAGTCCAGAGACTAGGGTAACTATATATTCCTACAAGCTCCTCTGTAATATATAATGGTTTAATAGTATTGGCAAGAATAACATGAAAAAGAACACTGTTGGATTGGATGTATATACTGTTTTTCCACCACACGCTACAAACCAATTTAAATTACATCATTGAATCATTGCACCTCATCCACTACCGGTTCACTCACAATTCAGATACTTTAGGGAGTTGTTCAATTCAGATACTTTAGGGAGTTGTTCAATTCAGATACTTTAGGGAGTTGTTCAATTTAGATACTTTAGGGAGTTGTTCAATTCAGATACTTTAGGGAGTTGTTCAATTCAGATACTTTAGGGAGTTGTTCAATTCAGATACTTTAGGGAGTTGTTCAATTCAGATACTTTAGGAAGTTGTTCAATTCAGATACTTTAGGGAGTTGTTCAATTCAGATACTTTAGGGAGTTGTTCAATTCAGATACTTTAGGGAGTTGTTCAATTCAGATACTTTAGGGAGTTGTTCAATGCCTAAAATAAATGCTGTCAACATGTTTGTTGGTGCTTTCAAACGTTGAATAATCTGTTCATAACATTATCTTCCCTAGAGGAGAAACAACTCCATTCAGCAGACAACTATTCAGTTAGGATGTTTCAAATGCTCAGACACCATGTAGTGACGTGGATTTTATGTGGTTGTCTACTTCTGAGATGCATTAGAATCAAAGTGTTTCAGCTAATTTAATTCCTCTGATTCAAAGAGCTTTTATTGGACAGTGTTTTTTTTACAGAAGGCAGAGAAGAATACGTTTTTGTAGTAATTAATGTTCATTAAAAGAAACTCAAGAGACATTCTGGACATTTCAAGCTGTCAGTTGATTAGGAAGTTGTTTACAGACTGTGACGTCACGAGAGGCTACACAGCTTTCAGCGGGATTGCTCAAGTAGTGCAAGGAGACAAGGTTCAAACAAAACAAGGATTTTATTATAGGTCTTGGGAAATTAACGAAAATATAACAAAATTCTGTTCTCTTGTGGCTCTTTAAGGGTTAACAGTTCAGGGATGTCTCTTCCACATCCAAAGTCATACTTCTCACTCGCTCAGATAACTTTTCCCCAGCCTTACTGTAGTCCACGTTGCAGCTAGTGGCCAACCCAGCAAAAAGTCCTTCCAAATGTCTCTCCCGTATTTCCACAGGTGCATATATCCAAAGGTGAGTATTTCCCAAAGGTAAGTATCTCCAAATCCTTATATTCCTCATGGAAGTGGACGTGCAGCACTCTTGTCCTCCAGAGAGCCCAGGTTGGAGACTGTGTCTCTTCACCCCCACACACTCCCCTCCGTGTGTCTCTTCCCTTCCCAAACCTTCAGCTCATCAGCTCCTCATTTGTTTCAGCTGCGTGGGAAGATTGGCCATAGAGGGGTGGAGTTCCCGACCATACCAGCAGATGGAGCCATAGCTGTCTGGGTTTGCAGCCACCTCAGGGGGATGTAACGTCCCTCCAGGACACAGCCTCTCGTGACATCACACATCCCCCCTCCTCGGGACCGACGTCCTCGTCGGGGTAAAGGCAGCGAAGAAGGCATCACGCCGGGAGAGGGCGTCCGCATTGCCGTGGTGCTTGCCAGACTGCTCTCTCTTCAACTCCTCCAACTCTAGGACCAGGGACTCAGCCTCCTGTTGTCTCTCCTTGAGTTTCTTACTGAACGCATCAGCCTTGGTTTTAGCAGAGTTTAGCTTCTGTTGAGCAGCTTTCAGTTCCTTCTCTCTCTCTGCCTCCGCATTCTTCATCTTGTTCTCCAACACCTTGTACTTCTCCTCTGCCTTCTTCTGGACCTCCTTACTACTGCGCAGGGTCTCCTCACACTCCTCGATGGTCCTGCGCAGCCTCTCCAGCTCCTCCTGTTGCTTAGGGAAGGAGCTCTGTTGGAGTTTAGCCTGGAGGATATCTAACTCTTCTGTCTTCATGTCTAACTGTTGCTTTAACAAACGATACCTCTCAGCGGTCCCCTTCAGACCAGACAGTTCTTTGTCCAGATTCTGTAGCTCCGTCTCTGTGTCGGTCTGGGCACCTGCCATCCCTATCAGAGCCCGGGCGGGAGTGAGTAACTCGGAGGATTGCACCGGAGCCTTCCCAGGATGAGTCTTGCCTCTCCGTTTCCGAGGTACTCGGGTTAACCTCTCCTGAGACTCTCTCCAGAGTGGGTAAAAGGCTGGGCAGTCTCGTCCAATTAGGACAGGGACGGGGAGGGAATCAACCACCCCCGCCATCGTGTGTATGGTTCCCCGTGTGCTGGTCATTGTAAGTTCAGTAATGGGGTATTCTCTGGTGTCCCCATGGACACAGGAAACTGGGAGGACTTTCCCCGGGGTCAGACACGTTGGGCCCACCAAATCCTTACGCACCAGGGTGGCCCGGCTACCAGAATCCAGTAAGGCCTCCACATCATGGTGATTCACAGTTACCGGGCAGGTGGGGGGGTCGATCTGGGCCGCCATCTACGACTCCCAAGAGCGAGGCAAAACGGTGTGTGGGTGCTGAGCTGGAGGACTCCGCAGTGGGCATAGGTTCATCGGCTGGTTTCCCACACTGCCAGGAGATATGTCCCATCTCCCCACACCGGTAACACTGTCGAGTTTCCCCCTCCTGGTGTACTCTTCTTGGACCCGCCTGGTTTCTGGCTCCCCCTGGAGCCGGGATAAGTCCTGACGTGGCTGGGTTCGAGACCTTGGGGTCCTTTGGACGGGTTCTTCCCATTTGTGGTGGGGCCGCCCTCCTGGGGTCTTTTCGGGAAGCATTCAGCATCTCCGCTGTGGCCTGGTACTTTTCCACAGCTTCCACGGTCAGATCAGCCGTGGTCAAGGCCTGTTGACTGATGAACCGTTTTGCCTCATAAGGCAGGGCGCGTAGGTAACGATCCACCACAACGGCCTCCACCACCGCCGCTGCTGTATTCCTCTGCGGATCCAGCCATTTCCTTGCGATTCGGACAAGTTCATGCATCTGCGCCCGAGGAGGTTGGTCTGGTTGGAAGGTCCAGCTGTGAAAGCGCTGGGCCATACCAAACTTTGTGAGTCCATATCTGCTGAGGATCTCAGACTTCAGGGCATCATAGTCAGTAACCTGGTCAGGGCCCAGGTCCCGGACAGCATTCAGCGATTCCCCGGTTAGAAAGGGGGCTAACAGACCAACCCACTGTTGCTTGGGCCAGGCTTCCCTAGTGGCCGTGGCCTCAAATGCATGCAGGTATGCCTCAATGTCATCGGTAGCTCCCATCTTAGATATAAAGTCACTTGCCTTTATTGGGCGGGTATTTTGGACCACCCTCTGTCTCTGCAACTGCAATTCCTCTGCCTTCAGAAGGTTGGCTTTCTTTTGCTCCTCCAAGAGAGCCACGTTTGCTTGCATCTGGGCTTGCTGGCCAGCAACAAGGGCTTTCAATATGTCCTCCATTTCAGTCGGCGGGGAGCCTACGGCCAACTTGGAAAACTGGGTGATCAAACCTTCGGTATCCTCCTCTGACATGCACTATTAACGCTTGAGCGTGCCCGTATTCTCCACCATCTGTGACGTCACGAGAGGCTACACAGCTTTCAGCGGGATTGCTCAAGTAGTGCAAGGAGACAAGGTTCAAACAAAACAAGGATTTTATTATAGGTCTTGGGAAATTAACGAAAATATAACAAAATTCTGTTCTCTTGTGGCTCTTTAAGGGTTAACAGTTCAGGGATGTCTCTTCCACATCCAAAGTCATACTTCTCACTCGCTCAGATAACTTTTCCCCAGCCTTACTGTAGTCCACGTTGCAGCTAGTGGCCAACCCAGCAAAAAGTCCTTCCAAATGTCTCTCCCGTATTTCCACAGGTGCATATATCCAAAGGTGAGTATTTCCCAAAGGTAAGTATCTCCAAATCCTTATATTCCTCATGGAAGTGGACGTGCAGCACTCTTGTCCTCCAGAGAGCCCAGGTTGGAGACTGTGTCTCTTCACCCCCCACACACTCCCTCCGTGTGTCTCTTCCCTTCCCAAACCTTCAGCTCATCAGCTCCTCATTTGTTTCAGCTGCGTGGGAAGATTGGCCATAGAGGGGTGGAGTTCCCGACCATACCAGCAGATGGAGCCATAGCTGTCTGGGTTTGCAGCCACCTCAGGGGGATGTAACGTCCCTCCAGGACACAGCCTCTCGTGACATCACAAGACTTAATCAGGTTGGGTGCAGAGGACAGGAGGGTTTTAGTTTAACTTCAGATAGCTGCAGGACTGCGTGTTCTTTGCTGCAGTCTTGGATTTAATTAGAAAGTGTTCACAGCTCCTGTCCAACAGTGTGTGTCTGTGTGTGTCTCCAGGGGAAATACATTCCACATGTCTCCAGACCTGACCCCCAGGAAAGTGACCCAGCTCCCCTTCAACCAGGCAGCCAGCTCCCACTACCACGGAATAGAGTAGGTGTCTTTATACGTACAGTAACCCTACCACTACCACGGAATGAAGGTTCATCTACACATCTGTCTCTTGGGGTAGAGTACTTACAGTATCTCTAATCACCTGAGGGCCTGACGACACAACTAGCTCCAGGACATGTACCTGTGTAGTGTAAAGACACTGATCTAGATTCATCTCTCTCTTTAAGAGATGTCTCCCACACTACCTCCTGAGGTTGACATCTACACCACATACCCCCCTCTGAGTGGTTCTCCCACACCACATGTCCCTGCAAGAATTACCTTAATACCTGTACAGCGTTTGTGCTCTGTTAGACAGATAGAAAATGAAAGGCTTTTAAAATATCCACACATTTGTGAATCATTGCATTAGTCAAGTGAGCAACACTATGTACAATATGGATTTGATGAGAAGCTCCTGTATAGTTTGAATTGCGATCCTTATTTTGTTAGTCTATATTCTGTGGTATTTACGGTATATGCTAATAGCTGCACCAACACATGAAGCAGGAATGTGGCTTTGGACACACCACATCCACGGCTAGTGTTAACAGGAGGCTCACTGTCAGACCCCTCTGTCTCTGTGTCCTGGCTCACTATCAGACCCCTCTGTGTACTGGCTCACTGTCAGACCCCTCTGTCTCTGTGTCTTGGCTCACTATCAGACCCCTCTGTGTACTGGCTCACTGTCAGACCCCTCTGTCTCTGTGTCCTGGCTCACTATCAGACCCCTCTGTGTACTGGCTCACTGTCAGACCCCTCTGTCTCTGTGTCCTGGCTCACTTTCAGACCCCTCTGTCTCTGTGTCCTGGCTCACTATCAGACCCCTCTGTGTACTGGCTCACTGTCAGACCCCTCTGTCTCTGTGTCTTGGCTCACTATCAGACCCCTCTGTGTACTGGCTCACTGTCAGACCCCTCTGTCTCTGTGTCCTGGCTCACTATCAGACCCCTCTGTGTACTGGCTCACTGTCAGACCCCTCTGTCTCTGTGTCCTGGCTCACTATCAGACCCCTCTGTCTCTGTGTCCTGGCTCACTGTCAGACCCCTCTGTCTCTGTGTCCTGGCTCACTGTCAGACCCCTCTGTCTCTGTGTCCTGGCTCACTGTCAGACCCCTCTGTCTCTGTGTCCTGGCTCACTGTCAGACCCCTCTGTCTCTGTGTCCTGGCTCACTATAAGACCCCTCTGTATCTGTGTCCTGGCTCACTGTCAGACCCCTCTGTGTCCTGGTTCACTGTCAGACCCCTCTGTGTACTGGCTCACTGTCAGACCCCTCTGTCTCTGTGTCCTGGCACACTGTCAGACCCTTCTGTCTCTGTGTCCTGGCTCACTGTCAGACCCCTCTGTCTCTGTGTCCTGGCTCACTATAAGACCCCTCTGTCTCTGTGCCTGGCTCACTATCAGACCCCTATGTGTATTGGCTCACTGTCAGACCCCTCTGTCTCTGTGCCTGGCTCACTATCAGACCTCTCTGTGTACTGGCTCACTGTCAGACCCCTCTGCCTCTGTGTCCTGGCTCACTGTCAGACCCCTCTGTCTATGTGTCCTGGCTCACTATAAGACCCCTCTGTCTCTGTGCCTGGCTCACTATCAGACCGCTATGTGTATTGGCTCACTGTCAGACCCCTCTGTCTCTGTGTCCTGGCTCACTGTCAGACCCCTCTGTGTACTGGCTCACTGTCAGACCCCTCTGTCTCTGTGTCCTGGCTCACTGTCAGACCCCTCTGTGTACTGGCTCACTGTCAGACCCCTCTGTCTCTGTGTCCTGGCTCACTATAAGACCCCTCTGTATCTGTGTCCTGGCTCACTGTCAGACCCCTCTGTGTCCTGGTTCACTGTCAGACCCCTCTGTGTACTGGCTCACTGTCAGACCCCTCTGT
This sequence comes from Coregonus clupeaformis, assembly GCF_020615455.1. Classification (NCBI taxonomy): domain Eukaryota; kingdom Metazoa; phylum Chordata; class Actinopteri; order Salmoniformes; family Salmonidae; genus Coregonus; species Coregonus clupeaformis. The sequence continues at coordinate 291,049 of NW_025533618.1, forward strand.
CTCTGTGTCCTGGCACACTGTCAGACCCTTCTGTCTCTGTGTCCTGGCTCACTGTCAGACCCCTCTGTCTCTGTGTCCTGGCTCACTATAAGACCCCTCTGTCTCTGTGCCTGGCTCACTATCAGACCCCTATGTGTATTGGCTCACTGTCAGACCCCTCTGTCTCTGTGCCTGGCTCACTATCAGACCTCTCTGTGTACTGGCTCACTATAAGACCCCTCTGTCTCTATGCCTGGCTCACTATCAGACCTCTCTGTGTACTGGCTCACTGTCAGACCCCTCTGCCTCTGTGTCCTGGCTCACTGTCAGACCCCTCTGTCTATGTGTCCTGGCTCACTATAAGACCCCTCTGTCTCTGTGCCTGGCTCACTATCAGACCGCTATGTGTATTGGCTCACTGTCAGACCCCTCTGTCTCTGTGTCCTGGCTCACTGTCAGACCCCTCTGTGTACTGGCTCACTGTCAGACCCCTCTGTCTCTGTGTCCTGGCTCACTGTCAGACCCCTCTGTGTACTGGCTCACTGTCAGACCCCTCTGTCTCTGTGTCCTGGCTCACTGTCAGACCACTCTGTCTCTGTGTCCTGGCTCACTATAAGACCCCTCTGTCTCTGTGTCCTGGCTCACTATCAGACCCCTCTGTGTACTGGCTCACTGTCAGACCCCTCTGTCTCTGTGTCCTGGCTCACTGTCAGACCCCTCTGTCTCTGTGTCCTGGCTCACTATCAGACCCCTCTGTGTCCTGGCTCACTGTCAGACCCCTCTGTCTCTGTGTCCTGGCTCACTGTCAGACCCCACTGTGTACTGGCTCACTGTCAGACCCCTCTGTCTCTGTGTCCTGGCTCACTATAAGACCCCTCTGTCTCTGTGTCCTGGCTCACTATAAGACCCCTCTGTCTCTTTGTCCTGGCTCACTATAAGACCCCTCTGTGTACTGGCTCACTGTCAGACCCCTCTGTCTCGGTGTCCTGGCTCACTATAAGACCCCTCTGTCTCTGTGTCCTGGCTCACTATAAGACCCCTCTGTGTACTGGCTCACTGTCAGACCCCTCTGTCTCTGTGTCCTGGCTCACTATAAGAACCCTCTGTCTCTGTGTCCTGGCTCACTATAAGACCCCTCTGTCTCTGTGTCCTGGCTCACTATAAGAACCCTCTGTCTCTGTGTCCTGGCTCACTATAAGACCCCTCTGTCTCTGTGTCCTGGCTCACTATCAGACCCCTCTGTCTCTGTGTCCCGGCTCACTATCAGACCCCTCTGTCTCTATGTCCTGGCTCACTATCAGCTCTTCTTCTCCCTTGTCAAGTTCTGCCAACTCATGAGAGAGACCCGTCTTGTTCTGATGCTAATTTAGTCCTCATCTTTCAGTTTTGATCTATTATTACATTTTACATTTACATTATTAACTACTACCTTATTGGCTATCTATCGTCCAGACTTGTCTTTGTTTTGAATCACTAATCTCTTGGCCCTACCCAGGTTCTGTCTGGACGAGCAGAGCCACAAGGCCTTGGACCGGGACCAGGGCTTTGTCCGGCTGCAGTCTCGTCTGATTCGCTACGAGACCCAGACAACCTGCTCCAAGGAGCCTTGTCCCGTCCCCTTTGCCTTGAGCCCTGCCCCCTCGCCGGCCGTGCTGTCTGAACCAGGAAGTGTCCCGGACGGAGAGGCCCTCCTTAACTCTGACCTGCCCAGGATCAAGAGACGATCCTGGGATACAGACGCCATCCACTCCAATAAGAGGTTAGTGAGGATTGTATGGTCCTCTGTAGCTCAGCTGGTAGAGCATGGCTCTTGCAACGCCAGGATAGTGGGTTTGATTCCCAGGGCCAACTATACATAAAAAAATGCATGCACGCATGACTGTGAGTCGCTTTGGATAAAAGCATCAGCTAAATGGCATATTAGGAGCATCGTGTTCTATATAGGCAAAGGTTACGTACATACAACCTGTGGTCTAGAGCAGGTGCTAGAGGTCAACCAATATATTCAACAGAAGATTTTCGCACACTGATTTTAAGCTCCCATCTTTGTTATTGAAACAATGTTTCCAGCCTTAGGTTACCGAAGGTGGAACTACATTTACATTTACATTTACGTCATTTAGCAGACGCTCTTATCCAGAGCGACTTACAAATTGGTGCTTTCACCCTATAGCCAGTGGGATAACCACTTTACAATATATATATATATATATATATATATATATTTTTTTTTTTATGGGGGGGGGTAGAAGGATTACTTTATCCTATCCCAGGTATTCCTTAAAGAGGTGGGGTTTCAAATGTCTCCGGAAGGTGGTGAGTGACTCCGCTGTCCTGGCGTCGTGAGGGAGCTTGTTCCACCATTGGGGTGCCAGAGCAGCGAACAGTTTTGACTGGGCTGAGCGGGAACTATGCTTCCGCAGAGGAAGGGGAGCCAGCAGGCCAGAGGTGGATGAACGCAATGCCCTCGTTTGGGTGTAGGGACTGATCAGAGCCTGAAGGTACGGAGGTGCCGTTCCCCTCACAGCTACTAGGCTTGAAACGTTGTAACAATAAACTTCATAGGGGAATAGATTACAGTGTGATAGTCCTCTACTGCTAGGTTGAATTGGCCACCCCACTATCTCTACTCATGTTACATTTCACCTTGGGATGTTTGCAGGCTCAGTATATTTGTTCATCAAATCCCAGAGTTTACACACAAATGGAACAATGAGACAGATATTTCATCGGATGTATAGATGTGAAGCATCTGCTTGGCTTTTCCACTCACTACCAAATATGGTAGCGAGAGGAAGCCCAGTGGCCGGCAGTGGGAGAAGATGGGGACGAGACGGATTTTAGCCGACATTCTGCACATTTTATCATCGATGAAAACATTGAATGTAAATACAGTTTTCTGTTCCCAAAACTAGAATCTGTTAAGATCAGAGTGTACTAAGTTTTGTAGACTTTACCCTTTGCCAAAGTTTTTTTTTAATTGTGTTGTTTAGAAAGAGTGCAAAGGCGAACAGAGTTATTACACACGCGCACTTCACAGAGTAGGCGTTCCCTAACGGAAATATGTAAATGTGTGCTAGAAACGAGGCAATAGAATTTCGCTAGCTCGTGCTTGGCTCTGCCCACCTCCTTGCTTGTTCTGCCCACTGTGACTCATTTGTTCCCATTTGAAACGACGGGCTGTGGTCTATCTTGGTTTAGTTATAAAAGTATTTGGTTTACATGTGGTTTGACTGGACTCCAGTCTGTTAACTAGCGATAATAGAGTCTGTCAGTCACTTCCCCTTTCTCTTATCAACAGGATTTCTCAGTTCCCTTTGATCAGAAACAACAGGATTTCTCTTATTTTTTCTATTTAGGTCATCAGTGTTTTATCTTGGTTGTTGTTTACATGTCCCCTGTGTTATCGCCAGTCATTCAGTCACGTTCCTCTATAGTTGAGTCATACTGACATCTTAACAAGACAACTAGTCCCTAGAAAGTGGCTGTCAGATCTAATATATGATAGTAGTAGAAAATGCTGTTCCAGTTCTGAGGTATTCACTCTGTCTGAAGAGTACAGATCACGTTTCACCTTAAACTTCAAACACACACGCACGCAAGCACGCACGCAAGCACGCACGCGCACACACACACACACACACACACACACACACACACACACACACACACACACACACACACACACACACACACACGCACAGGGAGAGAGGAGGGGGAAAGATTGTTCCCTTCTGCAGTTATTCTTCTCTACGGACTGTTAATAGTTTACCGTGACTCTGCAGCACATTCCATTGCTGACTCTTAATGCATATAGATACAGGGTTGATCCCAAATGGCACCCTATTCCCAATATAGTGCACTACTTTTGAACGGGGCCACACAGGGTAGAAGCAGTGCACTAAATCGGGAATAGGGTGCCTGCCATTTGGGAGGCAGAAGCCGTGTAGTCCGTGGTCAGCATATTGTCTTTCAAAGTGGAACTGAATGGTATTATTCACACATTGATACCCTTTTTATATGTACTTGTTTTATGTGACACCCATTTAGTTACTGTGAAATTAGATATTGGTCTGCTGAGGATGGTTTTTATTGCCGTGGCGATGTGACCAGCATATAGAAATGATGTTTCCATAATGAATATCAAATGATATAGCCTCGTAGCCTTAATGATGTAATATGATGTCAGAAAGCAACAGGATGATGCCTCTCTAAATGACTTTCTAGATTCATATTTTTTTAGGAGTTGGCTACTGTGTAATTACATAGAGAATAAATATGTTGTCTGTTGCCATGGAATTGAACCTTAATTGATTATGGTGACAGCTGAAGTCATTAGGAGTAGATTCACAGTAGTCTTTCTGGCAGAGACGGTGACACCACTCTGTCAAAATGTATTGTCTGTCTGTGTGTCTGTGTTGTCCAGGCTGGCCAAGTCAGAGAGCAGTGAGTCCCTGGGCTCTGGTAGCAGTGGTACTGATACCCACCCTGCTGTGAGAGCCTTGAGACTGCAGAATACCAGGTCTCAGTCCACCTCCTCTATCTCAGCCCTGAGACTGGCCCCCCTTGGCCCCCAGGGGCCCGAGAAGCACCATCCTGACCCCCCACAGAGCCACAGAGCCCCCCAGGCCCAGGGACACGGGCGGGGACAGGCAGAGGACAAGGCCAGCAAGGAGTCTCGCTCCCAGAAACATGTCCGGGTAAGAGTCCATACTGGCTGATGATGACTTGTTGTATCTGTTGGGGAAATATTTCTGTGTTGTACAGCATGTAGATATTCACATAGATAGACACAGAGTATTTATCTCTATAGACAGACACACATCTAAATGTCTAGTCTTCCATTAGGTTATGCTGTGCTAAATTGCCATATCATAGCCCCCCAACTAGGTAACTACGACATGATGACGCTGCACCAGATCTTTAACGACAACTGTACATTCCTTTCTGTCCTTCCACAATGTTAAGCTCCGTGAGATAAGAGTTTCAGTTTCAAGGGACAAGACCTTGAGCTGTTCTGATTACTACGCAAACCTGAGCTTATCAACCACAAGAACAACGACGTGACCCCATTGAGAAAAATACAGGTTTATTTAGAGCAGGGATGGGCGACTGGCGTCCCCCCTTTTTTTCTAGGTCCGCGGATACATTTTCAAAGACAAAAAAAAACTAAGTCGGGGTCACAACTTACTGATCAGAGTTAGAATAGCAATTTCTAAATGTGTTTGTGAATCAGCAGTTTTTATCTTGTTATATCAGTCACTGACAGTCACTCAATTAGCTCATGTCAGCTAACATGTTTTATATTGGTAAGTTAGTCTAAGGGGGGGGGGTTGCTAAAACGTTTTGCTTCAAGGTGGGGGTATGGATGTGGGTACACAGACCCGCGAGCCACTGCGGCCCCCCATGATAAGTTCAGGTTTTTTGTGGCCCCCACCCCCATCAAAGTTGCCCATCCCTGATTTAGAGAAATGTCAGTGATTCCCATTGATACCGACACGCAGAGGGTTTTCTGTCATTTCTGTTCTAGATGCTGAAAGACGTTGTGGCGAAGACGCTGAAGCATCATGGGATCACCAGAGAACATAAGTGCCTTGCCGCCTGCAGTCAAAGACTGTTTGAAATCTCTAAATTCTATCTGAAGGTTTGTCTCCTGTTCCCGTTCTTTGAATTTGACATTTAGCACCAACAGTGAGTTAACGTGAAAACCTCAAGTCCCTTGGCCCCTCTTTGAAAAAGTTTTTCAATGATAGAATGACAACTAAGACCGTGTAAGACAGATAGGATTGTTTTGAATTGCCTTGTCCTAAACTTTTTTTAATTTTAATGGTGGTTCTACATTCATATCATTTGCCCTGTTCAACTATGTGCATAGGAGGCACAGTCAACATTTTGCAACCGACAACTGCAGTATGTTAATGTTGTGGGTCTACTGTCACCCCAGAGACTATAGAGAGAGAAGCTGGCTGTCTGTCCTGCCTATAGCAGCTGACTGTAACGTCGTCACCCCAGAGACTATAGAGAGAGAAGCTGGCTGTCTGTCCTGCCTATAGCAGCTGACTGTAACGTCGTCACCCCAGAGACTATAGAGAGATAAGCTGGCTGTCTGTCCTGCCTATAGCAGCTGACTGTAACGTCGTCACCCCAGAGACTATAGAGAGAGAAGCTGGCTGTCTGTCCTGCCTATAGCAGCTGACTGTAACGTCGTCACCCCAGAGACTATAGAGAGAGAAGCTGGCTGTCTGTCCTGCCTATAGCAGCTGACTGTAACGTCGTCACCCCAGAGACTATAGAGAGAGAAGCTGGCTGTCTGTCCTGCCTATAGCAGCTGACTGTAACGTCATCACCCCAGAGACTATAGAGAGATAAGCTGGCTGTCTGTCCTGCCTACAGCAGCTGACTGTAACGTCGTCACCCCAGAGACTATAGAGAGAGAAGCTGGCTGTCTGTCCTGCCTACAGCAGCTGACTGTAACGTCGTCACCCCAGAGACTATAGAGAGAGAAGCTGGCTGTCTGTCCTGCCTATAGCAGCTGACTGTAACGTCGTCACCCCAGAGACTATAGAGAGAGAAGCTGGCTGTCTGTCCTGCCTACAGCAGCTGACTGTAACGTCGTCACCCCAGAGACTATAGAGAGAGAAGCTGGCTGTCTGTCCTGCCTATAGCAGCTGACTGTAACGTCGTCACCCCAGAGACTATAGAGAGATAAGCTGGCTGTCTGTCCTGCCTACAGCAGCTGACTGTAACGTCGTCACCCCAGAGACTATAGAGAGAGAAGCTGGCTGTCTGTCCTGCCTATAGCAGCTGACTGTAACGTCGTCACCCCAGAGACTATAGAGAGAGAAGCTGGCTGTCTGTCCTGCCTATAGCAGCTGACTGTAACGTCGTCACCCCAGAGACTATAGAGAGAGAAGCTGGCTGTCTGTCCTGCCTATAGCAGCTGACTGTAACGTCGTCACCCCAGAGACTATAGAGAGAGAAGCTGGCTGTCTGTCCTGCCTATAGCAGCTGACTGTAACGTCGTCACCCCAGAGACTATAGAGAGAGAAGCTGGCTGTCTGTCCTGCCTATAGCAGCTGACTGTAACGTCGTCACCCCAGAGACTATAGAGAGATAAGCTGGCTGTCTGTCCTGCCTATAGCAGCTGACTGTAACGTCGTCACCCCAGAGACTATAGAGAGATAAGCTGGCTGTCTGTCCTGCCTATAGCAGCTGACTGTAACGTCGTCACCCCAGAGACTATAGAGAGAGAAGCTGGCTGTCTGTCCTGCCTATAGCAGCTGACTGTAACGTCGTCACCCCAGAGACTATAGAGAGAAGCTGGCTGTCTGTCCTGCCTATAGCAGCTGACTGTAACGTCGTCACCCCAGAGACTATAGAGAGAGAAGCTGGCTGTCTGTCCTGCCTACAGCAGCTGACTGTAACGTCGTCACCCCAGAGACTATAGAGAGAGAAGCTGGCTGTCTGTCCTGCCTATAGCAGCTGACTGTAACGTCGTCACCCCAGAGACTATAGAGAGAGAAGCTGGCTGTCTGTCCTGCCTATAGCAGCTGACTGTAACGTCGTCACCCCAGAGACTATAGAGAGAGAAGCTGGCTGTCTGTCCTGCCTATAGCAGCTGACTGTAACGTCGTCACCCCAGAGACTATAGAGAAAGATGAGCACACTTGACCTGGAAGTACATAATAACCTGACTGAGAGACGTATAACCAACCTACTCTCAGAGCACGTCAGTTACAGAGACACGCGTGTGTCACAATGTATTCCTTTTCTCCGAAAGGATCTGAAAACGTCCAGGGGTCTTCATGAGGAAATGAAGAAAGCAGCCAGCAGCAATGCCAAGCAGGTAACCTGTCAACCGTTCATTACATATTTTACCCTCCCCTTACCAAGGCATGCTTTCAATCATGTACTTCAGAAGTCAAGGGGTATTCAGGTAGAAATTGTTCATGAAGAGTTAGGAAATGATATGGCTTGCAGCTTTTAAACAGACCCATATGTTTTTATGTATTCTCTTGCAGGTCATTGATTGGGTTACGGAGAGGGCCTGTAAGTGAAGAGGGAAGTTGAAGAATCACTAGTGGTTTCAGACTGGTTTTACAGTCACAGCAAACAGCAAGCATCACTGGAATGTAGTTTCACCACGCAAACATCTGTCAGGATGTGAAAGTGTGATTAGCATTTTTCTTTATCTTTTAAGAACATCATTGACTGTCAGTTCTAGGGCAGCCTTTCATAGTAATTACATTGTTTATGTTAATGAGTTCTCTTTTATGTTGTTTTAATGGGAAGTTCCAAGGAGAACTGGGAGGTTTTTGTCTTTTAGATGTGTTGACATGGTTTATTGAACCTGTGTGTATGTCTCTGTTTGTAGTAAAGTATTGGTAGAAATTTAGATATCTGTATTTCTTTTAGTTGTGCCATAGATTTTATGGAACATAATAAAATGTGTTTTGTGATCTTGTGTGCATACTACGACTGTTCTGTGCAGCACAACACTTTCTGTAAGAACACTGTCAGTGTCTATTGACTTAACATTAGTCTATCGAGGTTCACAGTAGGAACAAATGCAAAGCCAACAGAGAATGTAACTTTGTCTCACACATATGAACAAAACAATGTTTTCAAAATCAGAACTGTACCCCCTCAGTCCTCACTACTCTATACCCCCCTCAGTCCTCACTACTCTATACCACCCCTCAGTCCTCACTACTCTATACCCCCCTCAGTCCTCACTACTCTATACCACCCCCCCTCAGTCCTCACTACTCTATACCCCCCTCAGTCCTCACTACTCTATACCCCCCTCAGTCCTCACTACTCTATACCCCCCTCAGTCCTCACTACTCTATCCACCCCCCTCAGTCCTCACTACTGTATACCCCCCTCAGTCCTCACTACTCTATACCCCCCCTCAGTCCTCACTACTCTATACAACCCCTCAGTCCTCACTATTCTATACCCCCTCAGTCCTCACTACTCTATACCATCCCCCTCAGTCCTCATTACTCTATTCCACCCCACCAGTCCTCACTACTCCGTACCACCCCCCTCCAGTCCTCACTACTCTATACCACCCCACCAGTCCTCACTACTCTATACCCCCCTCAGTCCTCACTACTCTATACCACCCCTCAGTCCTCACTACTCTATACCCCCCTCAGTCCTCACTACTCTATACCCCCCAGTCCTCACTACTCTATACCCCCCTCAGTCCTCACTACTCTATACCCCCTCAGTCCTCACTACTCTATACCCCCCTCAGTCCTCACTACTCTATACCCCCCTCAGTCCTCACTACTCTATACCCCCCTCAGTCCTCACTACTCTATACCCCCCTCAGTCCTCACTACTCTATACCCCCCCCTCAGTCCTCACTACTCTATACCCCCTCAGTCCTCACTACTCTATACCCCCCTCAGTCCTCACTACTCTATAACCCCCCCTCAGTCCTCACTACTCTATACCCCCCTCAGTCCTCACTACTCTATACCCCCCAGTCCTCACTACTCTATACCCCCTCAGTCCTCACTACTCTATACCCCCCTCAGTCCTCACTACTCTATACCCCCCCTCAGTCCTCACTACTCTATACCAACCCCCCTCAGTCCTCACTACTCTATACCCCCTCAGTCCTCACTACTCTATACCCCCCAGTCCTCACTACTCTATACCCCCCTCAGTCCTCACTACTCTATACCCCCCCCTCAGTCCTCACTACTCTATACCCCCCTCAGTCCTCACTACTCTATACCCCCAGTCCTCACTACTCTATACCCCCCTCAGTCCTCACTACTCTATACCCCCCCTCAGTCCTCACTACTCTATACCCCCCAGTCCTCACTACTCTATACCCCCTCAGTCCTCACTACTCTATACCCCCCCTCAGTCCTCACTACTCTATACCCCCCTCAGTCCTCACTACTCTATACCCCCCAGTCCTCACTACTCTATACCCCCCTCAGTCCTCACTACTCTATACCCCCCCCCTCAGTCCTCACTACTCTATACCACCCCCCCAGTCCTCATTACTCTATACCACCCCCCAGTCCTCACTACTCTATACCCCCCTCAGTCCTCACTACTCTATACCCCCCCTCAGTCCTCACTACTCTATACCCCCCCTCAGTCCTCACTACTCTATACCCCCCTCAGTCCTCACTACTCTATACCCCCCCTCAGTCCTCACTACTCTATACCCCCCTCAGTCCTCACTACTCTATACCCCCCCCTCAGTCCTCACTACTCTATACCAACCCCCCTCAGTCCTCACTACTCTATACCCCCCCTCAGTCCTCACTACTCTATACCACCCCACCAGTCCTCATTACTCTATACCACCCCACCAGTCCTCATTACTCTATATCATCCCCCCCCAGTCCTCATTACTCTATACCAGGTTGAGGGTACTGAGGGATGTGAGGGGGTAGAGGTTACTGAGGGGGTTGTGAGAGGGAGTACTGAGGGGTTAGAGGGGAGGTAGAGGGTACTGAGGGATGTAATGGGGTTGTGAGAAAGTAGAGGGATGTGAGGGGAGGTAGAGGGTGTAAAGGGCTTGGATGTGATGGAGAGGCCTGCGTGGGTAATGAAGAGTAGAGAGGACAGGGTGGATCGAGAGGTGGTTCTGAGAGATGAATTGTGAGAGGAGGCACTGACTTGGCAGCGGTCTCCAGCAGTACATTCCTGTCCCACAGGACTGTTGTTCTCTCTCCCTCTCTCTCCCCTGGCCCAGAGCATGAAAGGGGTGATGGAAACTGAACTGCGGGTCGAGACTCTCCACTCTCCCCTGGCCCAGAGCATGAAAGGGATGATGGGAACTGAACGGGGGGGTCGAGCCTCTCCTCTGGTTCGCAACCTTGGCACCTGATACATTCTGAGGGGGCTTTGTTTTCTCCACTGGCTCTGGCCTCTGTTCCTCCTCTACTGCCAAACAACAGACAGGCATCCAGGCTAACAATGCTCCCCTATAGGTGCTCCAAGGCTCCTATTGGGTTTGGTTTCATGATTAATCCCACCGCAGGCGACCCAATTAGACTAAGGTAAGGGTTGGATTTAAACAATTATTTTGGGATAACTACCAAGTATTCTATTTTTCATGGTATATACCATCTTCAATATTTAGCTCCCTCTTGGTTAGGTCCTTATCGTAAAAGAGAATCTGTTCTCAATGACTTCAGGCAAAATAAATAAGTCAATATTAGTACAGAATTACTGAGTTAGGTCTAGGTCCTCATTAGTAATATTCAAAACCTGCCCCTTCTGTTAAGTCATACTTCACATTTAAAGGCAGGACCAACCACCCTCAGTAATATAGGGGAGAGTTTGAGTTATTAGTAAAACGTGCAATTTACTGAGGTGAAATCAGATCAGTGATTTTTACTTATGTAATAAAACAAGAAGGGCGAGTGAGCTTGTCCGAACTTTAACCCCAAACCCTAAACCTAACCCTTAAGCCTAAAACAGCATTTTAACAAATTCAGGACATGAAAAAAGTCCTGACTTTTCTAAATTGTTCTTGTTTTCCTATCTTGTCAGGACATTCTGATGATTTGTCAGGACATTGTGGTCCTGAAAGGTAGGAAAACATGTTTTGTCCTTCTATACTCGTGGGGACCTAAAATGGATTTCCATTCACAATCCTAACCCCTAACCTTAACCCTAAACCTAACGCCTAACCCTAATTCTAACCCCTAAGCTTAAAATAGCCGTTGTCCTCATGGGGACGTGGGAAATGTCCCCACGAGGGACAATTTTCCTTGTTTTACTATCCTTGTGGGGAACTTTGGGGATTTTAGGTCCCCACAAGGATAGAAGAACCAACACACACACACACACTTGCTTACACACACAACATATTCCTAGAAAACGGCCAGGCCGCTGAGAGACGGAGCCCTCAGGACACAACAAAGGCCACACTAATTGCTCATTAATTTGGAAACTCTCCAGCAGTTCTCTGATTTATATAAAATTGACATTCAAAAAGTCTATCAATGCCCTTTGTGTTTGAACAGATGGGCTAAGTTATGGCTTCAAGCTGTGGACGGTGGCTCTGAACAGCTCTGACGCTGAACAACAGGTTGTGTGTGAGTGGCTTGGATGCCTGCTCGTTACTCAGCGGCATGGAAACACCAATCAGGAGGTGTGTTGTGCTTATTTGGTTAACTCTGCTGAGCTAGTCTAGTCTATTCTAGTCTATTCTATGGAATGGGCCATCCCAAGTTGCAGTGTTTTGACATTTTAGTTGTCATATTGCATTCATTCAACCCATACGTCCACAAGTGAAGACAGTGTTTGGAAAGAGACTTGAACACATTTTAGAGTGTGCGTTTTGTGGGATGTGGCGATGTTGCTTTGGTTTGTTCTTGTTGAGGAAATTCAGTGAATAGCAGTTGGACCACAAGAACAACCTGAAATACAAAGAGAATCCAGAGATTTCTTTAAATACGTAATTTATGTGCATCATTAACAGAGTTAAAATAAAACTAAGCCTTGAATCATAATAGCTGCCAAAGGCGTAGGCCTTTACAGAGCTTTTTCACCGTAACTTTTTAATTTAAGTTAACAGTAATCGCTGAATTATTTGCAGACAGAGATTGCCAAACAAAGGAAAAGCGTAGAATGGATGGATGCTAGATTGATAATACTTCCAGTATCTTTTTAGTACCAAAACAGTAGATTAGTCTTCTTTTACAGCTTAACAACGATTTTAACAAAACAATTTATTCTGCTGTAACTGATCTTTTACACTCTCACTGTGTATATGATGTCATCGGTAATGCATGTGTTTCTATAAATATACAAATCAACTAGTTAAAAGTTTTTGAAACATGATCCATTCATTTTGAGCTGTTTGTGTAGACTTTGAATCAGGTTAGATCCTGTGTCTAGTTCACTGCACATCATTCCCTGTTCTTCTTCAGTCGTAGTTCAGTTATAAGCCATGTCCTTCTCTGTGCTGTACACTCCACTGTGGAAACTATGGGACACTCCACTGTGGAATTCTGGAACACTCCAATCTAGAACTCTGGAACAGTTCAGTCCTTGTGGTCCGTCAGTGGTAAACAGAACCTCTATGCTACCAGGCCAAGTCTGGCGATCTTTGCCGAGAGGAATGAGTGGAGAATGAAGACGATAGGCTTTGGGCACGAGTGGAGGTCCAGCTGCTGAACACAGAACAGAGAGAATGTTAGATGTTACATTACAGTTCCATGAGTTCTAATGGTGAGTTCCATTAGTTCTATTCAATTACAGTTGTAGTGTTCTGAGAGCAGAACATGTCTGAACAGAGTCCTTTTCATAAACAGCAGAGGGACTTGCAGGACAGTGTTTCAGTATGCCCATGTATGACTCAGTTCCTGTTTAACGTATAGGGGATTCTGTGGAAACTTTTCCATCTTTCCTTGTTTGTGTTCAGTTGCCTGAATAGAGCTGTAGAGCAATGCCAATGAAATATGAGTCAACTGGTTTTTTTATCCTCAAGGAAATACGATCTCATGTACTGTCATCAACAAACAGAGACGGTTGTTAAGAGTGGTCCTGTCCCTAGTAGAAACAATGGTCCTTTTATGTTCTTGTTAAAAAAATAATAAAAAACACTTACAATTTCACCCTCTTTTCCACTGAAATCCAGGAAGAGCACCCTGACCCCGTCGTCAGAGGACATCTTGAGGCGTTCGAAGGGGTAGCAGAGCAGAGGTTTGGCTTGGTTCTGGTTTCCCTGGTCCACCTGGTCCTCCCCCTGCTGCTCAGCCAGGACAGAGAAGCCATGCTCATAGTGGATCACCAGCCTGCACTCCTGGCCCTGGTACATACAGCCTGTAACGGGACAAACAGCATGGGTAACTCCTGGCCCTGGTACATACAGCCTGTAACAGGACAAACAGCATGGGTAACTCCTGGCCCTGGTACATACAGCCTGTAACAGGACAAACAGCATGGGTAACTCCTGGCCCTGGTACATACAGCCTGTAACGGGACTAACAGCATGGGTAACTCCTGGCCCTGTCTGGCTGTATATGAGGACTAACAGCATGGGTAACTCCTGGCCCTGTCTGGCTGTATATGAGGACTAACAGCATGGGTAACTCCTGGCCCTGTCTGGCTGTATATGAGGACTAACAGCATGGGTAACTCCTGGCCCTGTCTGGCTGTATATGAGGACTAACACATTGGTAACTCCTGGCCCTGTCTGGCTGTATATGAGGACTAACAGCATGGGTAACTCCTGGCCCTGTCTGGCTGTATATGAGGACTAACAGCATGGGTAACTCCTGGCCCTGTCTGGCTGTATATGAGGACTAACAGCATGGGTAACTCCTGGCCCTGTCTGGCTGTATATGAGGACTAACAGCATGGGTAACTCCTGGCCCTGGTACATACAGCCTGTAACGGGACAAACAGCATGGGTAACTCCTGGCCCTGTCTGGCTGTATATGAGGACTAACAGCATGGGTAACTCCTGGCCCTGTCTGGCTGTATATGAGGACTAACAGCATGGGTAACTCCTGGCCCTGTCTGGCTGTATATGAGGACTAACAGCATGGGTAACTCCTGGCCCTGTCTGGCTGTATATGAGGACTAACAGCATCTACTGCTGCTTGGTGTTAGTGGGCGGAACATTTTTGTTCTGGAGCAGATGTCGGGCATTTGTTAAATCCAGATAAGTGATTTGGCTTGTCATCACACTTAGACAAAAAACAGACAACGGCTGTATTTCACATTTGTTGTTTTTCTAATCAATCCCTATTAAATTAATCTCCAGCTCATGAGGAAAAAAAACTACAATTTATGACTCTGCCTTGCCTATAGATGTTTTTTAATTTATAATGTTGTACTCTTTGAAAGTATAACGACGCAGGATGAGACCCAGATGCAGACACAGGAGGCAGATGGTTCGAGTCTCTGATATTTATTAATAGACAAGAGGCAGGTTGAGGACAGGCAGAAGGTTGGTAAACCAGGTCAGAGTCAGATAGGGACAGGACGGCTGGCAGGCTCAGGGTCAGGGCAGGCAGAATGGTATGGCAGGCAGGCTCAGGGTCAGGGCAGGCAGAATGGTATGGCAGGCAGGCTCAGGGTCAGGGCAGGCAGAATGGTATGGCAGGCAGGCTCAGGGTCAGGGCAGGCAGAATGGTATGGCAGGCAGGCTCAGGGTCAGGGCAGGCAGAATGGTATGGCAGGCGGGCTCAGGGTCAGGCCAGGCAGAATGGTATGGCAGACGGGCTCAGGGTCAGGGCAGGCAGAATGGTATGGCAGGCGGGCTCAGGGTCAGGGCAGGCAGAAATGGTCGGAACCGGGAGGACTAGAAAACAGGGACTGGAAAAACAGGAGCACGGAAAAACACGCTGGTAGGCTTGACGAGACAAGACGAACTGGCCTCAGACAAACAGAGAACACAGGTATAAATACACAGGGGATAATGGGGGACAAATGGGAGACACCTGGTGGGGGGATGGAGACAAGCACAAGACAGGTGAAACAGATCGGGGTGTGACAAAAAGTCTGATTCCTAGTCTGTCCCATATACAATACACTGATCTGTGTGTCAGATATGTTGATTCCCATGCTGTCAGTCCCAGCCCTCGGAATTGCTCCATGCTCATCAGACATGATCTCCTGTACTGAGAGCAGGACGTACCATCTCTGTTGTGTCAGTGTCAACGAGCTACTTCTGCGACTACTTTACATTTGTTCCAGTAAAGCTCTGCAAATCACTCTAAGGCTCGCGTGGCTCTCTGTCAAGAGGTAACAGCCTTTTGTAAAGACTCAAGCCAAGATAGAACACTTTACTGATAAGCACACACCGTACGCTTGGAAAGACAGTTTCACAACGGACTTATCTTCTTTAGGGGGTAGTCCAAAAGGTATTGTTACGATAAAGGCATTGTCCGTATCATATCGTCCTCATACTGCTGTCACAACAACATTATCTTAATACTGACCTAGAACTACCTGTGGGAAGAAGCTGTATGGAAACATGTACCCAACTCTCTCAGGTGTTGTGTTTTTGTTCCACATTAAGGAAATACTACTCCCTACCTGAAATGCTTGACCTGTGTGACTCCCACCACTTTCCCACCAAAAGGGACACGCATACACAAAGATACGCACAGATACACACAGACGCACACACAGATGCTTTCAGCCAGACACAGAGACCCTCCATTCAGCCAGACACAGAGACCCTCCATTCAGCCAGACACAGAGACCCTCCATTCAGCCAGACACATAGACCCTCCATTCAGCCAGACACATAGACCCTCCATTCAGCCAGACACAGAGACCCTCCATTCAGCCAGACACAGAGACCCTCCATTCAGCCAGACACAGACACCCTCCATTCAGCCAGACACAGAGACCCTCCATTCAGCCAGACACAGAGACCCTCCATTCAGCCAGACACAGAGACCCTCCATTCAGCCAGACACAGAGACCCTCCATTCAGCCAGACACAGAGACCCTCCATTCAGCCAGACACATAGACCCTCCATTCAGCCAGACACATAGACCCTCCATTCAGCCAGACACAGACACCCTCCATTCAGCCAGACACAGAGACCCTCCATTCAGCCAGACACAGAGACCCTCCATTCAGCCAGACACAGACACCCTCCATTCAGCCAGACACAGAGACCCTCCATTCAGCTAGACACAGAGACCCTCCATTCAGTCAGACACAGAGACCCTCCATTCAGCTAGACACAGAGACCCTCCATTCAGCCAGACACAGAGACCCTCCATTCAGCCAGACACAGAGACCCTCCATTCAGCCAGACACAGACACCCTCCATTCAGCCAGACAGAGACCCTCCATTCAGCCAGACACAGAGACCCTCCATTCAGCCAGACACAGAGACCCTCCATTCAGCCAGACACAGACACCCTCCATTCAGCCAGACACAGAGACCCTCCATTCAGCCAGACACAGAGACCCTCCATTCAGCCAGACACAGAGACCCTCCATTCAGCTAGACACAGAGACCCTCCATTCAGCCAGACACAGACACCCTCCATTCAGCCAGACACATAGACCCTCCATTCAGCCAGACACAGAGACCCTCCATTCAGCCAGACACAGACACCCTCCATTCAGCCAGACACAGAGACCCTCCATTCAGCCAGACACAGAGACCCTCCATTCAGCCAGACACAGAGACCCTCCATTCAGCTAGACACAGAGACCCTCCATTCAGCCAGACACAGAGACCCTCCATTCAGCCAGACACAGAGACCCTCCATTCAGCCAGACACAGAGACCCTCCATTCAGCCAGACACAGAGACCCTCCATTCAGCCAGACACAGAGACCCTCCATTCAGCCAGACACAGAGACCCTCCATTCAGCCAGACACGGAGACCCTCCATTCAGCCCTGATGGTGAGTGGCAAAACACAGAAACCTCCCCAAGCAAAGCAAGGCGGATCCAGTTTGGTTACTATAACTACCAGAATCCTTAAAAGGTCATTTACGGACGGAGGAACTTTTGAGTGCTTTCTAACCCTGTAGGGTCTAGGAGTAGTTTATCCCCAAGCTCAAACCCCAAGCTCTAACCCCCATTTGGGATGCAACCTCCGTAATAATCATCACAGGTAATGGAAACCAGCTCCTCAGCCAAAAGAGGCCTTTTCCCTTTAAAACCCCAACCTATGGCGCTAGGCCCAGACCCTGACGTAGAGTTAAGCTGTTCTTAGGACAAATATTGTAATACTAATATTAACAACCTTTTTACTGTAAATAAAAGATTAAAAAGATTTAGCCAAATGTCACAGTCTACAAAGAGACAAAAACAGTCAACCACACATCCAGAGGACCATATAGGTGCATAGAAGACCATAGAGGTGCATAGAGGACCATAGAGGTGCATAGAGGGCCATAGAGGTGCATAGAGGACCATAGAGGTGCATAGAGGACCATATAGGTGCATAGAGGACCATAGAGGTGCGTAGAGGATCATAGAGGTGCGTAGAGGACCATAGAGGTGCATAGAGGACCATAGAGGTGCATAGAGGACCATAGAGGTGCATAGAGGACCATATAGGTGCATAGAGGACCATAGAGGTGCATAGAGGACCATAGAGGTGCATAGAGGACCATAGAGATGCATAGAGGACCATAGAGATGCATAGAGGACCATAGAGGTGCATAGAGGTGCATAGAGGTGCATAGAGGACCATAGAGGTGCATAGAGGACCATAGAGGTGCATAGAGGACCATAGAGGTGCATAGAGGACCATAGAGGTGCATAGAGGACCATAGAGGTGCATAGAGGACCATATAGGTGCATAGAGGACCATAGAGGTGCATTGAGGACCATATAGGTGCATAGAGGACCATAGAGGACCATATAGGTGCATAGAGGACCATAGAGGTGCATAGAGGACCGTAGAGGTGCATAGAGGACCGTAGAGGTGCATAGAGGACCGTAGAGGTGCGTAGAGGACCGTAGAGGTGCGTAGAGGACCGTAGAGGTGCGTAGAGGACCGTAGAGGTGCGTAGAGGACCGTAGAGGTGCGTAGAGGACCGTAGAGGTGCGTAGAGGACCGTAGAGGGTGCGTAGAGGACCGTAGAGGTGCGTAGAGGACCGTAGAGGTGCGTAGAGGACCGTAGAGGTGCGTGAGAGGACCGTAGAGGTGCGTAGAGGACCGTAGAGGTGCGTAGAGGACCGTAGAGGTGCGTAGAGGACCGTATAGGTGCATAGAGGACCATAGAGGTGCATAGAGGACCATAGAGGTGCATAGAGGACCATAGAGGTGCGTAGAGGACCATAGAGGTGCGTAGAGGACCATAGAGGTGCGTAGAGGACCATAGAGGTGCGTAGAGGACCATAGAGGTGCGTAGAGGACCATAGAGGTGCGTAGAGGACCATAGAGGTGCGTAGAGGACCGTAGAGGTGCGTAGAGGACCATAGAGGTGCATTGAGGACCATATAGGTGCATAGAGGACCATAGAGGACCATATAGGTGCATAGAGGACCGTAGAGGTGCATAGAGGACCGTAGAGGTGCATAGAGGACCGTAGAGGTGCGTAGAGGACCGTAGAGGTGCGTAGAGGACCGTAGAGGTGCGTAGAGGACCGTAGAGGTGCGTAGAGGACCGTAGAGGTGCGTAGAGGACCGTAGAGGTGCGTAGAGGACCGTAGAGGTGCGTAGAGGACCGTAGAGGTGCGTAGAGGACCGTAGAGGTGCGTAGAGGACCGTAGAGGTGCATAGAGGACCGTAGCGTGCCTCTTTCACAGATTCACAGACACTGTCCAGAGGTAGTGTATTAGTTTCCTATTCTATACACTGTCCAGACATATTGTATTAGTTTATTAGTTATTAGGCCTAGCAAATATAGCAAAGCTTACATCTGACAGCTGATGCCATATCACAACAGGTGAAGTGATATATGGTCCATTCCTAAAGAGATCTTAGTGAAAACAACATGTTTGATATAGTTCCCTCAGTCACTGGATCAGTAACATCACAGTTGACAAACATTGGATGCGTCCCAAATGGCCCCGTATTCCCCGTAGGGCTCTGGTCAAAAGTAGTGCACTATACTGAATAGGGAATAGGGTGTTATTTGGGATGCAGATTTGTTTTTGAGATGGTCTAATAAACTCTGAACAACTGAACTAAGTCAGTGAGGAACATCCCTCCTCCCTTTGTCTCTCCCGTTCCCAACATGTCTCAGAGAGAGAGAGAGAGAGAGAGGGAGAGAGAGAGAGAGAGAGAGAGGGAGAGAGAGAGGGGGAGAGAGACAGAGACAGAGACAGAGACAGAGACAGAGAGACAGAGACAGAGACAGAGACAGAGACAGAGACAGAGACAGAGACAGAGAGAGAGAGAGAGAGAGAGAGAGAGAGAGAGAGAGAGAGAGAGAGAGAGAATCCTCCTCCTGTTAAATGAAGCAGCTGTTTAGTAGCTAAATAAAGCTGTGAAACGTGCAGGAAACTCTCTCCTCTCCTGGCTGGGTAGTGTGGACGTCTCTCACGTAACAGCTGTTTACATTTCCACTAGTGACGAGAGCTCTGCTCCTCTCTACCAGTCAGCTACAACAAGCCTGCAGCACACGTCAGGAGAAACTCAGATACCAGCATGTGTGTGTTTATGTGGTTGCAGGTAGCTTCCAGTAAGTAACTCTAAAGTAACTGAAGGATAGCCTGTTGTTGTGAGCAACGTGCTGAAACGATGAAAGTACTTAATAGAGGGCCAACACATCGTAGTGACTCCAGTAAAAGTAATGTGAGCCATATTGAGAGAGAGAATACAACCCATAAGTGTTTATTTATTTTCCCTTTTTGTACTTCAACTATTTGCACATCTTAATATGACATTTGAAATGTCTCTATTCCTCTGAAACATTTGTGAGTGTAATGTTTACTGTTCATTTATTCTTGTTTATTTCACTTTTGTTTATTATCTATTTCACTTGCTTTGGCAACGTAAACATATGTTTCCCATGCCAATAAAGCCCATTGAATTGAGAGAGAGAGAGAGAGAGAGAGAGAGAGCGAGCGACGGCTCTAGGGGTGACTGGCTAGAGGAGTCCCAGGATGCCCGGCATACCAGCTAGTGCCCACCACTACACTAGGCCACACACAGGATCTCACAGTGGCATTCCGTTCCTTTCTAAAAAATACTCACTCCTTTCTCAGTGTCTTCCATGTGACTGTCCAGCACTAACACCCCCCTTACCAAATACTGCAGCTATGAGAATTGTACTGTAACTGTAACATAGATGGCTTTGTCAACCACACTGACATGATAAGTAACCTTGCCAGAGAATTGAAGATTTGAGTTACTCCTCAAGCTAATGCCTACCTAGGCTCACTGGCGGTGACTTGGTTGATCAAGGCATTAGCTCAGCGGGCTTACACATTCTTATAGCAGGGTCGGTGTAGTGGTACTCACTGGTGGTGACTTCTTTGATCATCTGGGCAGAGGAGTGACAGCCCGTAACGATGTGCCTGGTCCACAGTGAAAGGTCCTTACAGGTCTCAACTCTGAACAGGTGGGCCTCAATGCCCAGTCTGGTGCCTGTACGCGTGGCGAAGGACAGCTCCACGCCCGGCTGGGGAGAGCCTCGGTCGGGACCAGAGCGCACCAGCCTACAAACAGACACAGATTCTGTTATATTCTAAGTGCCTGCTGTTGAGAGAGACGAGCTAGTCAGTGCTGTAACCATATAACCCTCTTCACATCAAGGGCATACTGTAAAGGTGTACTAATTGATAACATGACAAATAGTAACTGCAATGCAACTTTCGGTGAAAGACAGAGTTATTGGCTGTGTTCAGTAATGAAAACATGTTGTGGATGTGTCCTCCAGTGCCACCTCATCTTTCAGGTGTGCTGCAGCATGAGGCTAGCAAAGGGTAGGGTAGGTGTGTTCTGATTATTGCTTGGCCAATAGAGGCTAGGTGTGTTCTGATTATTGGTTGGCCAATAGAGGCTAGGTGTCTTCTGATTATTGCTTGGCCAATAGAGGGTAGGTGTGTTCTGATTATTGGTTGGCCAATAGAGGGTAGGTGTGTTCTGATTATTGGTTGGCCAATAGAGGGTAGGTGTGTTCTGATTATTGCTTGGCCAATAGAGGCTAGGTGTGTTCTGATTATTGCTTGGCCAATAGAGGGTAGGTGTGTTCTGATTATTGCTTGGCCAATAGAGGGTAGGTGTGTTCTTATTATTGCTTGGCCAATAGAGGCTAGGTGGGATTACCATGTGGCCATGGTTGGGTTGTTCAGGGTTTATGCTACTAACCATGTGGCTAAGATAATGTGTTTTGCTATTTGACTAGCAGGAAGACTGTCTTTTACTTACTGTGTGGAAAGCAGCAGCTATTTTTCTTGAGACTAGTAGTGAGAGGGTGTGTGTAGCGTACCATGTGACTAGTAGAGAGAGGGTGTGTGTAGCGTACCATGTGACTAGTAGAGAGAGGGTGTGTGTAGCGTACCGTGTGACTAGTAGAGAGAGGGTGTGTGTAGCGTACCATGTGACTAGTAGAGAGAGGGTGTGTGTAGCGTACCATGTGACTAGTAGAGAGAGGGTGTGTGTAGCGTACCGTGTGACTAGTAGAGAGAGGGTGTGTGTAGCGTACCATGTGACTAGTAGAGAGAGGGTGTGTGTAGCGTACCGTGTGACTAGTAGAGAGAGGGTGTGTGTAGCGTACCATGTGACTAGTAGAGAGAGGGTGTGTGTAGCGTACCATGTGACTAGTAGAGAGAGGGTGTGTGTAGCGTACCGTGTGACTAGTAGAGAGAGGGTGTGTGTAGCGTACCGTGTGACTAGTAGAGAGAGGGTGTGTGTAGCGTACCGTGTGACTAGTAGAGAGAGGGTGTGTGTAGCGTACCGTGTGACTAGTAGAGAGAGGGTGTGTGTAGCGTACCGTGTGACTAGTAGAGAGAGGGTGTGTGTAGCGTACCGTGTGACTAGTAGAGAGAGGGTGTGTGTAGCGTACCGTGTGACTAGTAGAGAGAGGGTGTGTGTAGCGTACCGTGTAGCTAACAGTGGGTATGTGTGTGCAGGGCTGTGCCAGGATGCCTTCATCCGTGGAAGACTGTCATAGAGGAGCAGGTCTTTCTCTGTCACCATCACCAGCACTGGCTTCCACTGCTGCTTCTCATTCTCTGTCTGGGAGAAAACACATCACACCGTGTTAGAATATTATCTGTCTGGGAGAAAACACATCACACCGTGTTAGAATATTCTCTGTCTGGGAGAAAACACATCACACCGTGTTAGAATATTCTCTGTCTGGGAGAAAACACATCACACCGTGTTAGAATATTCTCTGTCTGGGAGAAAACACATCACACCGTGTTAGAATATTCTCTGTCTGGGAGAAAACACATCACACCGTGTTAGAATATTCTCTGTCTGGGAGAAAACACATCACACCGTGTTAGAATATTCTCTGTCTGGGAGAAAACACATCACACCGTGTTAGAATATTCTCTGTCTGGGAGAAAACACATCACACCGTGTTAGAATATTCTCTGTCTGGGAGAAAACACACCACACCGTGTTAGAATATTCTCTGTCTGGGAGAAAACACATCACACCGTGTTAGAATATTCTCTGTCTGGGAGAAAACACATCACACCATGCTAGAATATTCTCTGTCTGGGAGAAAACACACCACACAGCGTGACAGGCTGCTCTTGTCATTTGCATGGGGGTTACTGGGTAGGGGAGGGAATGGCCAGGAGGGATGTAGCTCAGCTGGTAGAGCATGGCGTTTGCAACGCCAGGGTTGTGGGTTCGATTCCCACGGGGGGCCAGTATGAAAAAATTAAATAAATAATAATGTATGCACTCACTAACTGTAAGTCGGATAAGTCTGGATAAGAGCGTCTGCTAAATGACTAAAAATGTAAAAAATGTAAATGGTGCAATGGAGGGAATGTTATGGACTAGAAAATACAATTTAGCAAAAGAGTGATAAGCATGTACTTCTACAAACAGCAAAAACACAACCTTGAATGTCCTCACCATTTTTCTATGTAACTAAGTCTTAGTAACAATATATTGGTTATTTTTCACAGGAAGGCACTTTATACAGTTTTTTAATCTTGGCCTGTAGATAAACTCCCACCCAATACAACACCGGCTTGCATAACATAGTACAGCATAACAATCCTCATGATGAAAGTTACAGCACAAGCCTCATGATGAAAGTTACAGCACAATCCTCATTATGAAAGCTTAGTTACAGCACAATCCTCATTATGAATCACCACCTCAAGCTGAACCTTGGCAAGACGGAGCTGCTCTTCCTCCCGGGGAAGGACTGCCCATTCCATGATCTCGCCATCACGGTTGACAACTCCGTTGTGTCCTCCTCCCAGAGTGCGAAGAGCCTTGGCGTGACCCTGGACAACACCCTGTCGTTCTCCGCTAACATCAAGGCGGTGACCCGATCCTGTAGGTTCATGCTCTACAAGATTCGGAGAGTACGACCCTGCCTTACACAGGAAGCGGCACAGGTCCTAATCCAGGCACTTTTTTTTTTTTTTTTTTTTTGGGTCATTTAGCAGACGCTCTTATCCAGAGCGACTTACAGGAGCAATTAGGGTTAAGTGCCTTGCTCAAGGGCACATCGACAGATTTTTCACCTAGTCGGCTCGGGGATTAGAACCAGCGACCTTTCGGTTACTGGCACAACGCTCTTACCCACTAAGCTACCTGCCACTTGTCATCTCCCGTCTGGATTACTGCAACTCGCTGTTGGCTGGGCTCCCTGCCTGTGCCATTAAACCCCTACAACTCATCCAGAATGCCGCAGCCCGTCTGGTGTTCAACCTTCCCAAGTTCTCTCACGTCACCCCGCTCCTCCGCACACTCCACTGGCTTCCAGTTGAAGCTCGCATATGCTACAAGACCATGGTGCTTGCCTACGGAGCTGTGAGGGGAACGGCACCTTCGCACCTTCAGGCTCTGATCAGTCCCTACACCCAAACGAGGGCATTGCGTTCATCCACCTCTGGCCTGCTGGCTCCCCGACCTCTGCGGAAGCACAGTTCCCGCTCAGCCCAGTCAAAACTGTTCGCTGCTCTGGCACCCCAATGGTGGAACAAGCTCCCTCACAACGCCAGGACAGCGGAGTCACTCACCACCTTCCGGAGACATTTGAAACCCCACCTCTTTAAGGAATACCTGGGATAGGATAAAGTAATCCTTCTACCCCTCCCCCCCCAAAAAAATAAAAAAATAAAACATTGTAAAGTGGTTATCCCACTGGCTATAAGGTGAATGCACCAATTTGTAAGTCGCTCTGGATAAGAGCGTCTGCTAAATGACATAAATGTAAATGTAATGAAAGCTTAGTTACAGCAAAATCCTCATGATGAAAGTTACAGCACAATCCTCATGATGAAAGTTGCAGCACAATCCTCATGATGAAAGTTGCAGCACAATCCTCATGATGAAAGTTGCAGCACAATCCTCATTATGAAAGTTGCAGCACAATCCTCATGATGAAAGTTACAGCACAATCCTCATGATGAAAGTTGCAGCACAATCCTCATGATGAAAGTTGCAGCACAATCCTCATGATGAAAGTTGCAGCACAATCCTCATTATGAAAGGTACAGCCCAATCCTCATGATGAAAGCTTAGTTACTGCCCAATCCTCATGATGAAAGCTTAGTTACTGCCCAATCCTCATGATGAAAGCTTAGTTACTGCCCAATCCTCATTATGAAAGCTTAGCTACAGCACAATCCTCATTATGAAAGGTGCAGCACAATCCTCATGATGAAAGTTACAGCACAATCCTCATTATGAAAGTTACAGCACAATCCTCATTATGAAAGGTATAGCTCAATCCTCATTATGAAAGTTACAGCACAATCCTCATTATGAAAGTTGCAGCACAATCCTCATTATGAAAGCTTAGTTACTGCCTAATCCGCATTATGAAAGTTGCAGCACAATCCTCATTATGAAAGGTATAGCCCAATCCTCATTATGAAAGTTACAGCACAATCTTCATTATGAAAGTTACAGCACAATCCTCATTATGAAAGGTATAGCCCAATCCTCATGATGAAAGCTTAGTTACTGCCCAATCCTCATTATGAAAGGTACAGTCCAATCCTCATTATGAAAGCTTAGTTACTGCCCAATCCTCATTATGAAAGTTACAGCACAATCCTCATTATGAAAGCTTTACAACAGTACAATCCTCATAACCATAAGCCTCTTGTCTCACTATGAAGTCCTCAGCTAGTTATGAGAACACAGGATTCTGGTGGCCATAGGTCAATCGTATAACATTACGAACACATGTTGCAAAGTAACCATATTAAAACACGATATCCACAGGCTTACAAACGTAGATCTAACTAAAGACCACTCAACCACATAGTTAGAGTGTAACAATCATTCAATTTAAAACCCTGCCACAGTATAATTGGCTATAGTATGATAATGAATATAAAGTCTGTGGTTAAAGCCAGGCTTAGGACAGTTGCACAGAGCAACCTCAACAAGGCTGTAAAACAAGGATCTACTCCCTGCCTCTCCTCTCCTCTCCTCTCCTCTCCTCTCCTCTCCTCTCCTCTCCTCTCCTCTCCTCTCCTCTCCTCTCCTCTCCTCTCCTCTCCTCTCCTCTCCTCTCCTCTCCTCTCCTCTCCTCCTCCTCCTCCTCCTCCTCCCTCCTCTCCCCTCCTCTCCTCTCCTCCCCCACCTCTCCATCTCCTCTCCTCTCCCCCTCCTCTCCTCTCCGATATCTGATCACATTAGCATGCTGAACTCCAGAGGGTCTGCTCTGTAGTCTGTTGACCATCACACAGCTAAGTAGAGAGACAGACTCCTGAGTGCGTCAGCGATGGCAGAATAGCCACAAATGAGCCCTTGTTGAAAGGAAAGCCTTGCTCGTTGACGTTGTGCAAAGGAACTTGGACGGCAGGCGAAGCCAAGGCAGACCACTCCACTCCACACACGCTGGAAGGCTTTGGGCCCTTATAATTATTCACAGACTCCAGGAACCGTGTCCCAAATGGCACCATATTCCCTGTATAGTGCAATAGGGTACCATTTGGGACTCACAATAGGGCAGGCAGGCAGTAATAAAAGAGGAACTCATTAAGAAGCCTGGAAAGCATCCTCTGGCTTGGCAGACTGACTGACTGACTGACTGGCTGACTGACTGGCTGACTGACTGCCCAAAGTACAGGGCTATAGTCTTCTCAGTATTAGCCGTCTCGCTCTCTCTCTGCCAGGCAGTCCCTGACTAATGAGAGAGTGATGAAAGAGGATTTACAGGAGGACCAGAAGGGGGAAAACCTATTGGAAACTATTGCATCAGCTATATGAGGTTCCAAGAGTGCTTGGCTCACCATCGTATAACTGCCACACAAAAATCACATGAGTTATTATCAGAAGGTGGGCTGTGAATGCATATTATACATCTGATTAAAGGTAAGCACATTCTTTGAGGTGTTTTCCTGCACCAACATTCAATAAAGTACAGAGTAGCTCCTACCTTCTCAGCCAGCCAGCCCAGGTGTCTGATCTCTCTGCTCCCTGCGATCCCTGTTCTTCCTGTGTGCTCTTTGACCTCTGTGATGACCTTGTTGATGAGGTTAGAGGTCGCCGACTGCATGACCTCGAACCAGGCCTGGGCCGAGGCTGTGTCTTTACACCGTAACACCACCGTATGCTTGGCATCGGGAGAGTGCAGCTCCAACTGCCTGGAGAACACACAAACAGACAGAAAGACATTGAAAAAGCTGTGAATTTGTTTTGTGATAGTTCCCATAGTAGCATACTAGCACAGCTTTCAGTGGACATGAGAAAAAGCTTCTTCAGTTCAACAAGGGAAAGGAAGGTGGTCCCTGTGTGCTTGATGATGTCCTCAGTGAATGGAAATGATACCAAGCACCACTAAAGACTGTTTCATACAGTGTCTCTTCTTCTTTTTCTGGCTAAGATAAACATTTCCTTTGATGTACCTAGCACTGTGTGCAGTGGGTATGTATTTATTTCCAGACCTGCCTACTCATCATGGGTTGATAGTGTTAGGTTTGTCTCTTGTGGGATGTGCAGTAAGTTTCAAGCCTTTTGTATTGGAAATATAAGTATATTATAAATACGTTCAGCTAACAAAATAATACATCAAATGAACAAGGTTGAACGAAACCGTTTTCACCTCAGACCTGGGACTTGAGTATGACCATTGTGGATAAATCTACCTGTCATTAATCAGAGACAGTGGGAGACCCTGTTATCATGATGTCACAAACCACTAGATCAACTGCAGGTGCTCCCCAGTCCCCCACCGCAGTTCAAAATAGAAACCAGAGACTTGAGTGAGGGGAAACAGAAGCCAGATGTCAAATGGAGGAAGCTGAAGTGTTTGCATTAGTTAGAGACAGACGGACAGAGAGGTTCCTGGAAAGAGGCACAAGCTCTCCCCAAGACCTGCTGGGTTCAAATACTATTCGGAATCATTTCATATACTTTGAGCGTTTGCTTTAGTCTGCCTGGAGTGCCAGATGGGTGGGCTTTGCAGTTTTGCGACTATTCTTTTGGTTCCATTGCACTTACAAGCTCAATCAAGCACATCTAAAGTATTTGAAAGATTTCAAATAGTATTTGAACCCAAGTGAGTTCTCCCCATTCAAGGCCCATCCACGTCCAGCCAGGTCATCTCTCCAACATGAGACACCAACTACAGGGCCGTTAAAGAAGCCTAGGCCAGATTTAGAAAGCGGACTCACTGTGTGTCGAACGTTTCAATGCCTTTCCTGGTCAATGATGGTCTGTCTGCCTGTTCGTTTTCCACTGACAAAGTGCTTTCTACTCAAGAAGAAAACTGCCCGGAAAAGGCAAATATCTCAAGCTAAAATAGGCATGCAAAAACTCTCCTGGCTGAATCCTAAAAATACCATGTTGTTTGTGTATTTACATTTTTTACACTTTAGCATCCTGTTTTACTCTCTATGACATCCTAAGTTAATACTAAATCAGTCAATATTAAGCCTAGTCTATTTACAGCCCTGGAATAAACAGGAGAGGTCTCCACATCAAACACAGACGAGAGAGAGAGAGAGAGAGAGAGAGAGAGAGAGAGAGAGAGAGAGAGAGAGAGAGAGAGAGAGAGAGAGAGAGAGAGAGAGAGAGAGAGAGAGAGAGAGAGAGAGAGAGAGAGAGAGAGAGAGAGAGAGAGAGAGAGAGAGAGAGAGAGAGAGAGAGAGAGAGAGAGAGAGAGAGAGAGAGAGAGAGAGAGAGAGAGAGAGAGAGAGAGAGAGAGAGAGAGAGAGAGAGAGAGAGAGAGAGAGAGAGAGAGAGAGAGAGAGAGAGAGAGAGAGAGAGAGAGAGAGAGAGAGAGAGAGAGAGAGAGAGAGAGAGAGAGAGAGAGAGAGATGCAGTAAATCTGTCTGAGGAGGGAGGAAACTCTCTCCTCTCCTGGCTGGGTAGTGTGGACGTCTCTCACGTAACAGCTGTTTAAATTTCCACTAGTGACGAGAGCTCTGCTCCTCTCTACCAGTCAGCTACAACAAGCCTGCAGCACACGTCAGGAGAAACTCAGATACCAGCATGTGTGTGTTTATGTGGTTGCAGGTAGCTTCCAGTAAGTAACTCTAAAGTAACTGAAGGATAGCCTGTTGTTGTGAGCAACGTGCTGAAACGATGAAAGTACTTAATAGAGGGCCAACACATCGTAGTGACTCCAGTAAATATCACTCACTACAAACAAATGCTAGGCTTCGTTAGTGTGTTAGATTAACCTCGGTTTTTAGTGATTTACATCCCTGGAGCGACACTCCCCATCCAAAAATTAATATAATCCATTTTAGAATAAGGCTGTAACGTAACAAAATGTGGAAAAAGTCAAGGGGTCTGAATACTTTCCGAATGCACTCCAGTAAAAGTAATGTGAGCAGTATTTGGCTCTTCATTAAGTAGCTTAGTTGTGGACTAACCCTTCAGTGACTGATTTCCTGTTCATAGTGTTGTTAATCTCACAGACCACAGAGCATAGACATAGAATTAATAGAACGGCGGGACAATTCCCTTTCTAGTCAAATTGCCATGGCTCTGAGGGCCTTTCCCCTTCTAGTAATTATATTTCTATGCCACAGCACAAAGGTCTTACCTCTATTCTCAGTGTTGCAGTAGAACGACAGTAACAAACATGACAATAACCATCAAAGTAGTGAATGTTTTACCCAGTCAGTCCCAAGATGCCTCAGAAGTAAATCATTCAAAACAGAGGTTCATCTAACACACTATCACAACCTAGCATTTATTTGTATTGAGTGATATTGTTTGTGTGTCATATCTAAATGACTCTATAAAGACCAGGCATATCTAAATGACTGTATAAAGACCAGGCCTATCTAAATGACTATAAAGACCAGGCATATCTAAATGACTCTATAAAGACCAGGCATATTTAAATGACTGTATAAAGACCAGGCAAATCTAAATGGCTGTATAAAGACCAGGCATATTTAAATGACTGTATAGAAACCAGGCCTATCTAAATGACTATAAAGACCAGGCCTATCTAAATGACTGTATAGAAACCAGGCCTATCTAAATGACTATAAAGACCAGGCATATCTAAATGACTATAAAGACCAGGCCTATCTAAATGACTATAAAGACCAGGCCTATCTAAATGACTATAAAGACCAGGCCTATCTAAATGACTATAAAGACCAGGCATATCTAAATGACTATAAAGACCAGGCCTATCTAAATGACTGTATAAAGACCAGGCCTATCTAAATGACTGTATAAAGACCAGGCATATCTAAATGACTATAAAGACCAGGCCTATCTAAATGACTGTATAAAAACCAGGCCTATCTAAATGACTATAAAGACCAGGCATATCTAAATGACTATAAATACCAGGCATATCTAAATTACTATAAAGACCAGGCATATCTAAATGACTGTATAAAGACCAGGCATATCTAAATGACTGTATAAAGACCAGGCATATCTAAATGACTGTATAAAGACCAGGCATATCTAAATGACTATAAAGACCAGGCATATCTAAATGACTGTATAAAGACCAGGCATATCTAAATGACTATAAAGACCAGGCCTATCTAAATGACTGTATAAAGACCAGGCATATCTAAATTACTATAAAGACCAGGCATATTTAAATGACTGTATAAAAACCAGGCATATCTAAATGACTATAAAGACCAGGCATATTTAAATGACTGTATAAAGACCAGGCATATCTAAATGACTGTATAAATACCAGTCATATCTAAATGACTATAAAGACCAGGCATATCTAAATGACTGTATAAAGACCAGGCATATCTAAATGACTGTATAAAGACCAGGCATATCTAAATGACTGTATAAAGACCAGGCATATCTAAATGACTGTATAAAGACCAGGCATATCTAAATTACTGTATAAAGACCAGGCATATCTAAATGACTGTATAAAGACCAGGCATATCTAAATGACTGTATAAAGACCAGGCATATCTAAATGACTGTATAAAGACCAGGCATATCTAAATGACTATAAAGACCAGGCATATCTAAATGACTGTATAAAGACCAGGCATATCTAAATTACTGTATAAAAACCAGGCCTATCTAAAGACAAGGTGAGCATGATCAATTGATCCCTAAAGTAAAAGTAAAGCTGAGGACATAAGGTGAGCTGTGTGTGTAGGATAGGAACCGTTGCTCTACATTGGTTGATTTAAGTTAAGCATCTCTTAATCTCCGAACACTCAGATAGTTGAGTTACTGTAGCAGAACTGTAGCAGTTAATCAATTCTGACTGTCACAGAGACGACCGTCCCTGTTACACTGTTCCAGGAAAAACAAGTAGTGGGAGACACATTGGGGGTGGATGAGATGAGTCCCTCACCCCTCACAATGTAAGATGTTGCTTTTACTACAGTGTCGACAGAAAGTCCTCACACACCCCTCTTTTTCCACATTTTGTTGTGTTACAGCCTTTATTCAAAATTGATTACATTGATATTTTGTGTCACCTGGCCTACACACAATACCCCATAATATCAAAGTGGAATTATGTTTTTTAGACATTTTTACAAATTATTTAGAAAATGTAAAGCTGAAATGTCTTGAGTCAATAAGTATTCAACCCCTTTGTTATGGCAAGCCTAAATATGTTCAGGAGTAAAAAAAGTGCTTAACAAGTCACATAATAAGTTGCATGGACTCACTCTGTGTGCAATAATAGTGTTTAAGATGCTTTTTGAACGACTACCTCATCTCTGTAACCCACACACAATTATCTGTAAGGTCTCTCAGTCGAGCAATGAATTTCAAACACAGATTCAACCACAAAGACCAAGGAGGTTTTCCAATGCCTCGCAAAGAAGGGCACCTATTGGTAGATGGGCAAAACAATTTAAAAAAGCAGACATTGAATATCCCTTTGACCACGGAGAAGTTATTAATGACACTTTGTATGGTGTATCAATACACCCAGTCACTACCAAGATACAGACATCCTTCCTAACTCAGTTGCCGGAGAGGAAGGAAACCGGTCAGGGATTTCACCATAAGGCCAATGGTGACTTTAAAACAGTTACAGAATGTAATAGCTGTGATAGGAGGAAACTGAGGATGGCTCAACAACATTGTAGCTACTCCACAATACTAACCTAAATTACAGCGTGAAAAGAAGGAAGCCTGTACAGAATACAAATATTCCAAAACATGCATCCTGTTTGCAATAATGCACTAAAGTAAAACAGCCAAAAATATGGCAAAGAAATTAACTTTATGTCCTGAATACAAAGCTTTATGTTTGGGGCAAATCCAACACAACACATTAATGGGTACCACTCTACATATTTTCAAGCATGGTGGTGGCTGCATCATGTTGTGGGTATGCATGTCATCGGCATAGAGCTAAGCACAGGCAATATCCTAGAGGAAAACCTGGTTCAGTCTGCTTTCCAACAGACACTGGGAGACAAATTCACCTTTTCAGCAGGACAATAACCTAAAACACAAGGCCAAATATACACTGGAGTTGCTTACCAAGAAGACAGTGAATGTTCCTGAGTGGCCAAGTTACAGTTTTGACTTAAATAGACTTGAAGATCTATGACAAGACTTGAAAATGGCTGTCTTGCAATTATCAACAACCACCTTGACAGAGCTTGAAGACTTTAAAAAAGAATAATGTGCAAATATTGTACAATCCTGGTGTACACAGCTCTTAGAGATGTAAATTAGATATTTCTGTAATTCATTTTCAATACATTTGCTAAAAACATCTCTTCACTTTGTCATTATGTGGTATTGTGTGTAGATGGGTGGGGGGGGGAAAATCAATTGAATCCATTTTGAATTCAGGCTGTAACACAACAAAATGTCGAATAAGTCAAAGGGGATATGAATACTTTCTGAAGGCACTGTATCTGGAAAAACACTAGCAATATAAATCCAATCAATTATAATTGTGTTTCCCCACCTAGCTCTGCACCCCCTGCCGTTATGCCCCTGTGGAAAAATAACATACAGAGAAAGACTGAATTATATTAATGCAGAATGATGCTGGGGCCTTTACCTGTTATCAGGGTCTGGAGCAGTCATGCTCCTGGTGATGTAACACATCTTTAAGGGGATGTACCTCCTGTCCCCCTGTAGGGACATGGTGGGGGTGAGGGGGACGTCAGAGTGGGGGCTGCCCAGCCTCGGGGACTCCGGTGGTGGCGTCTCCCAGCCTATCTCTGACACCGGAGAACCCTTCTTCACATAGGGGGTGGCTTCCCGCATGTACTTCACTGGAATACCGAGAGACAAGAGAATTATGAGTAAGCTTTTTCACAACCTTTTTTAGGGGGTGTGGCTTCCCGCATGTCCTTCACTGGACCAACAAGAGAATGGATTGATCCGGTCGCTCAGCTGGTTCCGCAGGGTCGGGTCCTCTTCTCTCCAGGCGATGGACCACCTGGAGAACCCGAGCTGGCTAACATGATGGAATGCCCCCGGACCCGCTCCACGACTCCAGGCATACTCCCCTCTCCTGCTGACTCCATGCTGTTGGGCGTGTGATTCTGTAGCGGGTGATTTGGTCGGAGTCAGACGCAGGAGGGAGAATCACACAATAAATGGTTTATTCGGCAAACACAGCGATTCTCAGCAATGCGTAAAACACAACAGTGCGTTATAATGGCACACTGGAGAAAACAAAACACACGGGTGAATAACCCAGCGATACAATACATAAAGCTCCACCGAGCTATTATCACCTCCACATGGAACAATAACACACAAAGACATGGGGGGCAGAGGGAATGCTTATACAGGTACTGATGAGGGGATATGAACCAGGTGTGTGTAATAAACAAGACAAAACAAATGGAATGATGAGATGAGGAGCGGCAGTGGCTAGAAGGCCGGTGACGACGAACGCCGAAGCCTGCCCGAACAAGGAGAGGAGGCAGCTTCAGAGGAAGTCGTGACAGTAAGCTTTTTCAAAACCTGTTTAGGGGGCTGCTTCCCGCATGTACTTCCCTGGACCAACAAGAGAAAGTAATGATTTACTACGCTTTCATTGGTAGAGGTCATGCATTTACTGCTGTCATTTTGGTGAGGACAGTGCTAAGAGTCCTTGCCAATGTAACTTCAGTAGAGCTAGCTAGTATCTTATAGAGATTGACATGCAGACTCATAAAGTGACCCTGCTGAAACCCAATAATGTGTACCAGGCCGGTAGTGGTCCAGTTCTATTAGTGGTCCAGTTCTATTAGTGGTCCAGTTCTATTAGTGGTCTAGTTCTATTATACAGTTCTATTAGTGGTCCAGTTCTATTAGTGGTCCAGTTCTATTAGTGGTCCAGTTATATTAGTGGTCCAGTTATATTAGTGGTCCAGTTCTATTAGTGGTCCAGTTCTATTAATGGTCCAGTTCTATTATACAGTTCTATTAGTGGTCCAGTTATATTAGTGGTCCAGTTATATTAGTGGTCCAGTTCTATTAATGGTCCAGTTCTATTATACAGTTCTATTAGTGGTCCAGTTATATTAGTGGTCCAGTTATATTAGTGGTCCAGTTCTATTAGTGGTCTAGTTCTATTATACAGTTCTATTAGTGGTCCAGTTATATTAGTGGTCCAGTTATATTAGTGGTCCAGTTCTATTAGTGGTCCAGTTATATTAATGGTCCAGTTCTATTAGTGGTCCAGTTCTATTAGTGGTCCAGTTCTATTATACAGTTCTATTAATGGTCCAGTTCTATTAGTGGTCCAGTTCTATTAGTGGTCCAGTTCTATTATATAGTTCTATTAATGGTCCAGTTCTATTATACAGTTCTATTAATGGTCCAGTTCTATTAGTGGTCCAGTTCTATTATACAGTTCTATTAGTGGTCCAGTTCTATTAGTGGTCCAGTTCTATTAGTGGTCCAGTTCTATTAATGGTCCAGTTCTATTATACAGTTCTATTAGTGGTCCAGTTCTATTAGTGGTCCAGTTCTATTAGTGGTCCAGTTCTATTAGTGGTCCAGTTATATTAGTGGTCCAGTTCTATTAGTGGTCCAGTTATATTAATGGTCCAGTTCTATTAGTGGTCCAGTTCTATTAGTGGTCCAGTTCTATCATACAGTTCTATTAGTGGTCCTATTAGTGGTCCAGTTCTATTAGTGGTCCAGTTCTATTATACAGTTCTATTAATGGTCCAGTTCTATTAGTGGTCCAGTTCTATTAGTGGTCCAGTTATATTAGTGGTCCAGTTTTATTAGTGGTCCAGTTCTATTAGTGGTCCAGTTATATTAATGGTCCAGTTCTATTAGTGGTCCAGTTATATTAATGGTCCAGTTATATTAGTGGTCCAGTTCTATTAGTGGTCCAGTTCTATTAGTGGTCCAGTTCTATTATACAGTTCTATTAGTGGTCCAGTTCTATTAGTGGTCCAGTTCTATTAGTGGTCCAGTTATATTATACAGTTCTATTAATGGTCCAGTTCTATTAGTGGTCCAGTTCTATTAGTGGTCCAATTCTATTAGTGGTCCAGTTCTATTATACAGTTCTATTAATGGTCCAGTTCTATTAGTGGTCCAGTTCTATTAGTGGTCCAGTTCTATTAGTGGTCCAGTTATATTAATGGTCCAGTTATATTAGTGGTCCAGTTCTATTAGTGGTCCAGTTCTATTAGTGGTCCAGTTCTATTAGTGGTCCAGTTCTATTATACAGTTCTATTAGTGATCCAGTTCTATTAGTGGTCCAGTTCTATTAGTGGTCCAGTTATATTATACAGTTCTATTAGTGGTCCAGTTCTATTAGTGGTCCAGTTCTATTAGTGGTCCGGTTCTATTAGTGGTCCAGTTCTATTATACAGTTCTATTAGGGGTCCAGTTCTATTAGTGGTCCAGTTCTATTAGTGGTCCAGTTCTATTAGTGGTCCAGTTATATTATACAGTTATATTGGTGGTCCAGTTCTATTAGTGGTCCAGTTCTATTAGTGGTCCAGTTCTATTAGTGGTCCAGTTATATTATACAGTTCTATTGGTGGTCCAGTTCTATTAGTGGTCCAGTTCTATTAGTGGTCCAGTTCTATTTGTGGTCCAGTTCTATTAGTGGTCCAGTTCTATTATTCAGTTCTATAAGTGGTCCAGTTCTATTAGTGGTCCAGTTCTATTAGTGGTCCAGTTCTATTTGTGGTCCAGTTCTATTAGTGGTCCAGTTCTATTATTCAGTTCTATAAGTGGTCCAGTTCTATTAGTGGTCCAGTTCTATTAGTGGTCCAGTTCTATTATACAGTTCTATTGGTGGTCCAGTTCTATTAGTGGTCCAGTTCTATTAGTGGTCCAGTTCTATTAGTGGTCCAGTTCTATTAATGGTCCAGTTCTATTAGTGGTCCAGTTATATTATACAGTTCTATTGGTGGTCCAGTTCTATTAGTGGTCCAGTTATATTAGTGGTCCAGTTCTATTAGTGGTCCAGTTCTATTAGTGGTCCAGTTCTATTAGTGGTCCAGTTCGATTAGTGGTCCAGTTCTATTAGTGGTCCAGTTCTATTAGTGGTCCAGTTCTATTAGTGGTCCAGTTCTATTAGTGGTCCAGTTCTATTAGTGGTCCAGTTATATTATACAGTTCTATTGGTGGTCCAGTTCTATTAGTGGTCCAGTTCTATTAGTGGTCCAATTATATTATACAGTTCTATTAGTGGTCCAGTTCTATTAGTGGTCCAGTTCTATTAGTGGTCCAGTTCTATTAGTGGTCCAGTTCTATTATTCAGTTCTATTAGTGGTCCAGTTCTATTAGTGGTCCAGTTCTATTATACAGTTCTATTAGTGGTCCAGTTCTATTAGTGGTCCAGTTATATTATACAGTTCTATTGGTGGTCCAGTTCTATTAGTGGTCCAGTTTTATTAGTGGTCCAGTTCTATTAGTGGTCCAGTTATATTAGTGGTCCAGTTATATTAGTGGTCCAGTTCTATTATTCAGTTCTATTAGTGGTCCAGTTCTATTAGTGGTCCAGTTCTATTAGTGGTCCAGTTCTATTATATAGTTCTATTAGTGGTCCAGTTCTATTAGTGGTCCAGTTCTATTATATAGTTATATTAGTGGTCCAGTTCTATTAGTGGTCCAGTTCTATTAGTGGTCCAGTTCAATTATACAGTTGTATTAGTGGTCCAGTTCTATTAGTGGTCCAGTTTTATTAGTGGTCCAGTTCTATTAGTGGTCCAGTTATATTAGTGGTCCAGTTATATTAGTGGTCCAGTTCTATTATTCAGTTCTATTAGTGGTCCAGTTCTATTAGTGGTCCAGTTCTATTAGTGGTCCAGTTCTATTATATAGTTCTATTAGTGGTCCAGTTCTATTAGTGGTCCAGTTCTATTATATAGTTCTATTAGTGGTCCAGTTCTATTAGTGGTCCAGTTCTAATAGTGGTCCAGTTCTATTAGTGGTCCAGTTCTATTAGTGGTCCAGTTATATTAGTGGTCCAGTTCTATTAGTGGTCCAGTTCTATTAGTGGTCCAGTTCTATTATAGAGTTCTATTAGTGTTCCAGTTCTATTAGTGATCCAGTTCTATTATACAGTTCTATTAGTGGTCCAGTTCTATTAGTGGTCCAGTTCTATTAGTGGTCCAGTTTTATTATACAGTTATATTGGTGGTCCAGTTCTATTAGTGGTCCAGTTCTATTAGTGGTCCAGTTCTATTAGTGGTCCAGTTCTATTATACAGTTCAATTGGTGGTCCAGTTCTATTAGTGGTCCAGTTCTATTAGTGGTCCAGTTATATTAGTGGTCCAGTTCTATTATATAGTTCTATTAGTGGTCCAGTTCTATTAGTGGTCCAGTTCTATTAGTGGTCCAGTTCTATTATACAGTTCTATTAGTGGTCCAGTTCTATTAGTGGTCCAGTTCTATTAGTGGTCCAGTTCTATTAGTGGTACAGTTCTATTAGTGGTCCAGTTATATTATACAGTTCTATTGGTGGTCCAGTTCTATTAGTGGTCCAGTTCTATTAGTGATCCAGTTCTATTAGTGATCCAGTTCTATTAGTGGTCCAGTTCTATTATACAGTTATATTAGTGGTCCAGTTCTATTAGTGGTCCAGTTCTATTATACAGTTATATTAGTGGTCCAGTTCTATTAGTGGTCCAGTTCTATTAGTGGTCCAGTTCTATTATACAGTTCTATTAGTGTTCCAGTTCTATTAGTGATCCAGTTCTATTATACAGTTCTATTAGTGGTCCAGTTCTATTAGTGGTCCAGTTCTATTATACAGTTATATTAATGGTCCAGTTCTATTAGTGGTCCAGTTCTATTAGTGGTCCAGTTCTATTAGTGGTCCAGTTCTATTAGTGGTCCAGTTTTATTATAGAGTTCTATTGGTGGTCCAGTTCTATTAGTGGTCCAGTTCTATTAGTGGTCCAGTTCTATTAGTGGTCCAGTTCTATTATACAGTTCTATTGGTGGTCCAGTTCTATTAGTGGTCCAGTTCTATTAGTGGTCCAGTTCTATTATACAGTTCTATTAGTGGTCCAGTTCTATTAGTGGTCCAGTTCTATTAGTGGTACAGTTCTATTAGTGGTACAGTTCTATTAGTGGTCCAGTTATATTATACAGTTCTATTGGTGGTCCAGTTCTATTGGTGGTCCAGTTCTATTAGTGGTCCAGTTCTATTAGTGATCCAGTTCTATTAGTGATCCAGTTCTATTAGTGGTCCAGTTCTATTAGTGGTCCAGTTCTATTATACAGTTATATTAGTGGTCCAGTTCTATTAGTGGTCCAGTTCTGTTATACAGTTCTATTAGTGGTCCAGTTCTATTAGTGGTCCAGTTCTATTATACAGTTCTATTGGTGATCCAGTTCTATTAGTGGTCCAGTTCTATTAGTGATCCAGTTCTATTAGTGGTCCAGTTCTATTAGTGGTCCAGTTCTATTAGTGGTCCAGTTCTATTATATAGTTCTATTAGTGGTCCAGTTCTATTAGTGGTCCAGTTCTATTAGTGGTCCAGTTCTATTAGTGGTCCAGTTCTATTATACAGTTATATTAGTGGTCCAGTTCTATTAGTGGTCCAGTTCTATTAGTGGTCCAGTTCTATTATACAGTTCTATTAGTGGTCCAGTTCTATTAGTGGTCCAGTTCTATTAGTGATCCAGTTCTATTATACAGTTCTATTGGTGGTCCAGTTCTATTAGTGATCCAGTTCTATTAGTGGTCCAGTTCTATTAGTGGTCCAGTTATATTAGTGGTCCAGTTATATTAGTGGTCCAGTTCTATTAGTGGTCCAGTTCTATTATATAGTTATATTAGTGGTCCAGTTCTATTAGTGGTCCAGTTCTATTAGTGGTCCAGTTCTATTAGTGGTCCAGTTCTATTATACAGTTCTATTAGTGGTCCAGTTCTATTATACAGTTATATTAGTGGTCCAGTTCTATTATATAGTTCTATTAGTGGTCCAGTTCTATTATACAGTTCTATTAGTGGTCCAGTTCTATTAGTGGTCCAGTTATATTATACAGTTATATTAGTGGTCCAGTTCTATTAGTGGTCCAGTTCTATTAGTGGTCCAGTTCTATTATATAGTTATATTAGTGGTCCAGTTCTATTAGTGGTCCAGTTCTATTATATAGTTCTATTAATGGTCCAGTTCTATTAGTGGTCCAGTTCTATTAGTGGTCCAGTTCTATTAGTGGTCCAGTTCTATTAGTTGTCCAGTTCTATTATACAGTTCTATTAGTGGTCCAGTTCTATTAGTGGTCCAGTTATATTATA
Source organism: Coregonus clupeaformis (assembly GCF_020615455.1). Classification (NCBI taxonomy): domain Eukaryota; kingdom Metazoa; phylum Chordata; class Actinopteri; order Salmoniformes; family Salmonidae; genus Coregonus; species Coregonus clupeaformis. Next base: position 330,716 of record NW_025533618.1, read on the forward strand.
CAGTTCTATTAGTGGTCCAGTTCTATTAGTGGTCCAGTTCTATTAGTGGTCCAGTTCTATTATACAGTTCTATTAGTGGTCCAGTTCTATTAGTGGTCCAGTTCTATTATACAGTTCTATTAGTGGTCCAGTTCTATTAGTGGTCCAGTTCTATTAGTGGTCCAGTTCTATTATTCAGTTATATTAGTGGTCCAGTTCTATCATACAGTTCTATTAGTGGTCCATTTCTATTAGTGATCCAGTTATATTAGTGGTCCAGTTATATTAGTGGTCCAGTTCTATTAGTGGTCCAGTTCTATCATACAGTTCTATTAGTGGTCAATTTCTATTAGTGGTCCAGTTCTATTAGTGGTCCAGTTCTATTAGTGGTCCAGTTATATCATACAGTTCTATTAGTGGTCCATTTCTATTAGTGGTCCAGTTCTATTAGTGGTCCAGTTCTATTAGTGGTCCAGTTCTATTAGTGGTCCAGTTCTATTATACAGTTCTATTAGTGGTCCAGTTCTATTAGTGGTCCAGTTCTATTAGTGGTCCAGTTCTATTATATAGTTATATTAGTGGTCCAGTTCTATTAGTGGTCCAGTTCTATTATACAGTTCTATTAGTGGTCAATTTCTATTAGTGGTCCAGTTCTATTAGTGGTCCAGTTCTATTATACAGTTCTATTAGTGGTCCAGTTCTATTAGTGGTCCAGTTCTATTAGTGGTCCAGTTCTATTAGTGGTCCAGTTCTATTAGTGGTCCAGTTCTATTAGTGGTCCAGTTCTATTAGTGGTCCAGTTCTATTATATAGTTATATTAGTGGTCCAGTTCTATTAGTGGTCCAGTTCTATTATACAGTTATATTAGTGGTCCAGTTCTATTATACAGTTCTATTAGTGGTCCAGTTCTATTATATAGTTATATTAGTGGTCCAGTTCTATTAGTGGTCCAGTTCTATTATACAGTTCTATTAGTGGTCCAGTTCTATTAGTGGTCCAGTTCTATTAGTGGTCCAGTTCTATTATATAGTTATATTAGTGGTCCAGTTCTATTAGTGGTCCAGTTCTATTATACAGTTCTATTAGTGGTCCATTTCTATTAGTGGTCCAGTTCTATTAGTGGTCCAGTTCTATTATACAGTTCTATTAGTGGTCCAGTTCTATTAGTGGTCCAGTTCTATTAGTGGTCCAGTTCTATTAGTGGTCCAGTTCTATTAGTGGTCCAGTTCTATTAGTGGTCCAGTTCTATTATATAGTTATATTAGTGGTCCAGTTCTATTAGTGGTCCAGTTCTATTATATAGTTATATTAGTGGTCCAGTTCTATTATACAGTTCTATTAGTGGTCCAGTTCTATTAGTGGTCCAGTTCTATTAGTGGTCCAGTTCTATTATATAGTTATATTAGTGGTCCAGTTCTATTAGTGGTCCAGTTCTATTATACAGTTCTATTAGTGGTCCATTTCTATTAGTGGTCCAGTTCTATTAGTGGTCCAGTTCTATTATACAGTTCTATTAGTGGTCCAGTTCTATTAGTGGTCCAGTTCTATTAGTGGTCCAGTTCTATTAGTGGTCCAGTTCTATTAGTGGTCCAGTTCTATTAGTGGTCCAGTTCTATTAGTGGTCCAGTTCTATTATATAGTTATATTAGTGGTCCAGTTATATTAGTGGTCCAGTTCTATTATACAGTTATATTAGTGGTCCAGTTCTATTATACAGTTCTATTAGTGGTCCAGTTCTATTATATAGTTATATTAGTGGTCCAGTTCTATTAGTGGTCCAGTTCTATTATACAGTTCTATTAGTGGTCCAGTTCTATTAGTGGTCCAGTTCTATTATATAGTTATATTAGTGGTCCAGTTCTATTAGTGGTCCAGTTCTATTATACAGTTCTATTAGTGGTCCAGTTCTATTAGTGATCCAGTTCTATTAGTGATCCAGTTCTATTATACAGTTCTATTAGTGGTCCAGTTCTATTAGTGGTCCAGTTCTATTATATAGTTCTATTAGTGGTCCAGTTCTATTAGTGGACCAGTTCTATTATATAGTTATATTAGTGGTCCAGTTATATTAGTGGTCCAGTTCTATTAGTGGTCCAGTTCTATTAGTGGTCCAGTTCTATTAGTGGTCCAGTTCTATTATACAGTTCTATTAGTGGTCCAGTTCGATTAGTGGACCAGTTCTATTACTGGTCCAGTTATATTAGTGGTCCAGTTCTATTAGTGGTCCAGTTCTATTAGTGGTCCAGTTCTATTATACAGTTCTATTAGTGGTCCAGTTCGATTAGTGGACCAGTTCTATTAGTGGTCCAGTTATATTAGTGGTCCAGTTATATTAGTGGTCCAGTTCTATTATATAGTTATATTAGTGGTCCAGTTATATTAGTGGTCCAGTTCTATTAGTGGTCCAGTTCTATTAGTGGTCCAGTTCTATTATACAGTTCTATTAGTGGTCCAGTTCGATTAGTGGACCAGTTCTATTAGTGGTCCAGTTATATTAGTGGTCCAGTTATATTAGTGGTCCAGTTCTATTAGTGGTCCAGTTCTATTATACAGTTCTATTAGTGGTCCAGTTCTATTAGTGGTCCAGTTCTATTAGTGGTCCAGTTCTATTATACAGTTCTATTAGTGGTCCAGTTCTATTAGTGGTCCAGTTCTATTAGTGGTCCAGTTATATTAGTGGTCCAGTTCTATTAGTGGTCCAGTTCTATTAGTGGTCCAGTTATATTAGTGGTCCAGTTATATTAGTGGTCCAGTTATATTAATGGTCCAGTTCTATTAGTGGTCCAGTTATATTAATGGTCCAGTTCTATTAGTGGTCCAGTTCTATTAGTGGTCCAGTTCTATTAGTGGTCCAGTTCTATTAGTGGTCCAGTTATATTAATGGTCCAGTTCTATTAGTGGTCCAGTTCTATTAGTGGTCCAGTTATATTATACAGTTCTATTAGTGGTCCAGTTCTATTAGTGGTCCAGTTATATTAATGGTCCAGTTCTATTAGTGGTCCAGTTATATTAATGGTCCAGTTCTATTAGTGGTCCAGTTCTATTAGTGGTCCAGTTATATTAATGGTCCAGTTCTATTAGTGGTCCAGTTCTATTAGTGATCCAGTTCTATTAGTGGTCCAGTTATATTAGTGGTCCAGTTATATTAGTGGTCCAGTTATATTAGTGGTCCAGTTCTATTAGTGGTCCAGTTCTATCATACAGTTCTATTAGTGGTCCAGTTCTATTAGTGGTCCAGTTCTATTAGTGGTCCAGTTCTATTAGTGGTCCAGTTATATCATACAGTTCTATTAGTGGTCCATTTCTATTAGTGGTCCAGTTCTATTAGTGGTCCAGTTCTATTAGTGGTCCAGTTCTATTAGTGGTCCAGTTCTATTATACAGTTCTATTAGTGGTCCAGTTCTATTAGTGGTCCAGTTCTATTAGTGGTCCAGTTCTATTATATAGTTATATTAGTGGTCCAGTTCTATTAGTGGTCCAGTTCTATTATACAGTTCTATTAGTGGTCCATTTCTATTAGTGGTCCAGTTCTATTAGTGGTCCAGTTCTATTAGTGGTCCAGTTCTATTATACAGTTATATTAGTGGTCCAGTTCTATTATACAGTTCTATTAGTGGTCCAGTTCTATTATACAGTTCTATTAGTGGTCCAGTTCTATTAGTGGTCCAGTTCTATTTGTGGTCCAGTTCTATTATATAGTTATATTAGTGGTCCAGTTCTATTATACAGTTATATTAGTGGTCCAGTTCTATTAGTGGTCCAGTTCTATTATACAGTTCTATTAGTGGTCCAGTTCTATTATACAGTTCTATTAATGGTCCAGTTCTATTAGTGGTCCAGTTCTATTAGTGGTCCAGTTATATTAGTGGTCCAGTTCTATTAGTGCTCCAGTTCTCTATTATACAGTTATATTAGTGGTCCAGTTCTATTAGTGGTCCAGTTCTATTAGTGGTCCAGTTCTATTAGTGGTCCAGTTCTATTATACAGTTCTATTAGTGGTCCAGTTCTATTAGTGCTCCAGTTCTCTATTATACAGTTATATTAGTGGTCCAGTTCTATTAGTGGTCCAGTTCTATTAGTGGTCCAGTTCTATTATACAGTTCTATTAGTGGTCCAGTTCGATTAGTGGACCAGTTCTATTAGTGGTCCAGTTATATTAGTGCTCCAGTTCTCTATTATACAGTTATATTAGTGGTCCAGTTCTATTAGTGGTCCAGTTCTATTAGTGGTCCAGTTATATTAGTGGTCCAGTTCTATTAGTGGTCCAGTTCTATTAGTGGTCCAGTTCTATTATACAGTTCTATTAGTGGTCCAGTTCGATTAGTGGACCAGTTCTATTAGTGGTCCAGTTCTATTAGTGGTCCAGTTCTATTATACAGTTCTATTAGTGGTCCAGTTCTATTAGTGGTCCAGTTCTATTAGTGGTCCAGTTCTATTATACAGTTCTATTAGTGGTCCAGTTCTATTAGTGGTCCAGTTCTATTAGTGGTCCAGTTATATTAGTGGTCCAGTTCTATTAGTGGTCCAGTTCTATTATACAGTTATATTAGTGGTCCAGTTCTATTAGTGGTCCAGTTCTATTATACAGTTATATTAGTGGTCCAGTTCTATTAGTGGTCCAGTTATATTATATAGTTATATTAGTGGTCCAGTTCTATTAGTGGTCCAGTTCTATTATACAGTTATATTAGTGGTCCAGTTCTATTATACAGTTCTATTAGTGGTCCAGTTCTATTATATAGTTCTATTAGTGGTCCAGCTCTATTAGTGGTCCAGTTCTATTATACAGTTCTATTAGTGGTCCAGTTCTATTAGTGGTCCAGTTCTCTATTATACAGTTATATTAGTGGTCCAGTTCTATTAGTGGTCCAGTTCTATTAGTGGTCCAGTTCTATTAGTGGTCCAGTTCTATTATACAGTTCTATTAGTGGTCCAGTTCGATTAGTGGACCAGTTCTATTAGTGGTCCAGTTATATTAGTGGTCCAGTTATATTAGTGGTCCAGTTCTATTAGTGGTCCAGTTCTATTATACAGTTCTATTAGTGGTCCAGTTCTATTAGTGGTCCAGTTCTATTAGTGGTCCAGTTCTATTATACAGTTCTATTAGTGGTCCAGTTCTATTAGTGGTCCAGTTCTATTAGTGGTCCAGTTCTATTAGTGGTCCAGTTATATTAGTGGTCCAGTTCTATTAGTGGTCCAGTTCTATTATACAGTTATATTAGTGGTCCAGTTCTATTAGTGGTCCAGTTCTATTAGTGGTCCAGTTCTATTAGTGGTCCAGTTATATTAATGGTCCAGTTCTATTAGTGGTCCAGTTATATTAATGGTCCAGTTCTATTAGTGGTCCAGTTCTATTAGTGGTCCAGTTCTATTAGTGGTCCAGTTCTATTAGTGGTCCAGTTATATTAATGGTCCAGTTCTATTAGTGGTCCAGTTCTATTAGTGGTCCAGTTATATTATACAGTTCTATTAGTGGTCCAGTTCTATTAGTGGTCCAGTTATATTAATGGTCCAGTTCTATTAGTGGTCCAGTTATATTAATGGTCCAGTTCTATTAGTGGTCCAGTTCTATTAGTGGTCCAGTTATATTAATGGTCCAGTTCTATTAGTGGTCCAGTTATATTAATGGTCCAGTTCTATTAGTGGTCCAGTTCTATTAGTGGTCCAGTTCTATTATACAGTTCTATTAGTGGTCCAGTTCTATTAGTGTCCAGTTCTATTATTCAGTTATATTAGTGGTCCAGTTCTATCATACAGTTCTATTAGTGGTCCATTTCTATTAGTGATCCAGTTCTATTAGTGGTCCAGTTATATTAGTGGTCCAGTTATATTAGTGGTCCAGTTCTATTAGTGGTCCAGTTCTATTAGTGGTCCAGTTCTATCATACAGTTCTATTAGTGGTCAATTTCTATTAGTGGTCCAGTTCTATTAGTGGTCCAGTTCTATTAGTGGTCCAGTTATATCATACAGTTCTATTAGTGGTCCATTTCTATTAGTGGTCCAGTTCTATTAGTGGTCCAGTTCTATTAGTGGTCCAGTTCTATTAGTGGTCCAGTTCTATTATATAGTTATATTAGTGGTCCAGTTCTATTAGTGGTCCAGTTCTATTATACAGTTCTATTAGTGGTCCATTTCTATTAGTGGTCCAGTTATATTAGTGGTCCAGTTCTATTAGTGGTCCAGTTCTATTATACAGTTCTATTAGTGGTCCAGTTCTATTAGTGATCCAGTTCTATTAGTGGTCCAGTTCTATTAGTGGTCCAGTTATATTATACAGTTCTATTAGTGGTCCAGTTCTATTAGTGGTCCAGTTCTATTAGTGGTCCAGTTCTATTATATAGTTCTATTAGTGGTCCAGTTCTATTAGTGATCCAGTTCTATTAGTGGTCCAGTTCTATTAGTGGTCCAGTTATATTATACAGTTCTATTAGTGGTCCAGTTCTATTAGTGGTCCAGTTCTATTAGTGGTCCAGTTCTATTATATAGTTCTATTAGTGGTCCAGTTCTATTAGTGGTCCAGTTCTATTAGTGGTCCAGTTCTATTAGTGGTCCAGTTCTATTAGTGGTCCAGTTCTATTAGTGGTCCAGTTCTATTAGTGGTCCAGTTCTATTATATAGTTCTATTAGTGGTCCAGCTCTATTAGTGGTCCAGTTCTATTATACAGTTCTATTAGTGGTCCAGTTCTATTAGTGCTCCAGTTCTCTATTATACAGTTCTATTAGTGGTCCAGTTCTATTAGTGGTCCAGTTCTATTAGTGGTCCAGTTCTATTAGTGGTCCAGTTCTATTAGTGGTCCAGTTCTATTATACAGTTCTATTAGTGGTCCAGTTCGATTAGTGGACCAGTTATATTAGTGGTCCAGTTCTATTAGTGGTCCAGTTCTATTAGTGGTCCAGTTCTATTATACAGTTCTATTAGTGGTCCAGTTCGATTAGTGGACCAGTTCTATTAGTGGTCCAGTTCTATTATACAGTTCTATTAGTGGTCCAGTTATATTAGTGGTCCAGTTCTATTAGTGGTCCAGTTCTATTAGTGGTCCAGTTCTATTATACAGTTCTATTAGTGGTCCAGTTCGATTAGTGGACCAGTTCTATTAGTGGTCCAGTTCTATTAGTGGTCCAGTTCTATTATACAGTTCTATTAGTGGTCCAGTTCTATTAGTGGTCCAGTTCTATTAGTGGTCCAGTTCTATTATACAGTTCTATTAGTGGTCCAGTTCTATTAGTGGTCCAGTTCTATTAGTGGTCCAGTTATATTAGTGGTCCAGTTCTATTAGTGGTCCAGTTCTATTATACAGTTATATTAGTGGTCCAGTTCTATTAGTGGTCCAGTTATATTAATGGTCCAGTTCTATTAGTGGTCCAGTTCTATTAGTGGTCCAGTTATATTAATGGTCCAGTTCTATTAGTGGTCCAGTTATATTAATGGTCCAGTTCTATTAGTGGTCCAGTTCTATTAGTGGTCCAGTTCTATTAGTGGTCCAGTTCTATTAGTGGTCCAGTTATATTAATGGTCCAGTTCTATTAGTGGTCCAGTTCTATTAGTGGTCCAGTTATATTATACAGTTCTATTAGTGGTCCAGTTCTATTAGTGGTCCAGTTATATTTATGGTCCAGTTCTATTAGTGGTCCAGTTATATTAATGGTCCAGTTCTATTAGTGGTCCAGTTCTATTATACAGTTCTATTAGTGGTCCAGTTCTATTAGTGGTCCAGTTCTATTAGTGGTCCAGTTCTATTAGTGGTCCAGTTCTATTAGTGGTCCAGTTCTATTAGTGGTCCAGTTCTATTATACAGTTCTATTAGTGGTCCAGTTCTATTAGTGGTCCAGTTCTATTAGTGGTCCAGTTCTATTATACAGTTCTATTAGTGGTCCAGTTCTATTAGTGGTCCAGTTATATTAGTGGTCCAGTTATATTAATGGTCCAGTTATATTATACAGTTATATTAGTGGTCCAGTTCTATTAATGGTCCAGTTCTATTAGTGGTCCAGTTATATTAGTGGTCCAGTTCTATTAGTGGTCCAGTTCTATTAGTGGTCCAGTTATATTAATGGTCCAGTTATATTATACAGTTATATTAGTGGTCCAGTTCTATTAATGGTCCAGTTCTATTAGTGGTCCAGTTCTATTAGTGGTCCACTTCTATTAGTGGTCCAGTTCTATTATAAGTGTTAATCCATTCTATAATATGTTTTCAACTCACTTCTATGAGTCACAACACACATTATACCTTGTACCCAGTTTAACACTTTCTGTGAACTCAAAGATATCACACCTCCATGGGAAAACGTTGGTCGGCATTGTTTGAGAGGATTAGATGGATCGCTCCGAACTGTGGACGTGAACCTGGCCAACAGCTGAGAGCTCAGCTCCATACCACACAATACCTAATCCTACTTTAGACCGCAGCTCTGGGACATGGGATTAATTGGTCTTTTGGTGGCTTCACAGTTTCATACACACAATCTGGGAATCAGGTTAAATCCACAGCATAGATCACGAGTCACAGTAGACATGAATAACATAGCTAGTATTACCCTGCTTTAAAAATGTAAATGTAAATGTAAAATGTCTTTAAACACACTGTATCAGACTGTGTGGAGACCTTCTTTTAAATTACAGGGCCATGTGAATAACACTGATGTCAACCATTTACTCAGTGGAAAAAGCAGGGATCCGCGTACACCAACAGTGATCTGTCTGACTGCATTACATCAATCTCTGAGGAGAAGTGGCAATATCTTGCAGAAATATAATAGGTCTATGGAGCTCTAAACATCTCAGCTGACAAACAGATATGGTCCTCACTGTTCGTATTACATCAATCCAAGGGAAGGTTTCTGAGGATAATGTGACAAAGATGTACTCCAAAGGTGAACAAACACGACACAGTAGGTTGGTGGCACCTTAATTGGGAGGACGGGCTCGTGGTAACGACTGGAGCGGGATTGGAGGAATGGTATCGCCATTCCATCAACTCCGTTCCGGCCATTATTATAAGCCGTCCTCCCCTCAGCAGCCTCCACTGAAACACGAGTACAGGCCCTGTTCTTTAAAGAACCAAGGAGAACAAGTAAGATAGGTAAAGAAAGGTATCAATATCTAACAGAAGTTTAAGACTATCATTATGCATAGAAGCTGACAGACAGATCTGACAAAGAAAATAGGCCTACCTCTGCAACCGCATGGTATGAAGTAATCTTTCGGGGAATCCTTGCTGAACCCCTTTCGTCTCATCGTCACGCTTTTGTTGTAGTTCTGGTGTCATTAGTTCAGGCGCCAGCGGGATGCTTTGAGCGTGAGCTCAAGACACAGAACTCTGAGTATTCCTTTCCCTCTTTCACTGATTTTTCCTTCCTGGTTGGACTCTTTTCTTTACTGTCACTAACGTCACTGTGGTGGCTGCTTCTCCGCTTCGCCACCACTACTTAAAGCAGCTTTGCAGTAAGATAACACACCTGTGTCTGTGTGTCAACACATTGAGAAACTCAACTAAACCAATATCCTGAAAACTGAATGAGTCAATGACAGTGACGTGTAAGTATGATGAAAGTGATCAGAATCACTAGAATCTACAGTATACCTGTGTGTTCTCAACTCTGTTCCAAAATAGAAATGTTCCATTTTAGAAGAGGGGGAAATAAAAGTGGGCGGGGTTCATATGTTTATGATTACTGCTATGCCTCGGGAGTCTGTACTTCCTGTGGGGATTGTTTTTGCTACAACAGACATGGTCCTCTGTAGCTCAATTGGTAGAGCATGGCGCTTGTAACGCCAGGGTTGTGGGTTCGTTCCCCCGGACCACCCATACGTAAAAATGTATGCGCACATGACTGTAAGTCGCTTTGGATAAAAGTGTCTGCTAAATGGCATATTATGAGCTGAATCTGAATAATTAACTAGCAAGATTTTCCTTTTTGGTAATTAATGTATTCGCAAAATATAGCATGAGAGGATAATGTATCATGGTTTGGCCGCGTTCTTACTCATCGACCACATGCATGTTGTTTTTTATTTATTTAACTAGGCAAGTCAGTTAAGAACAAATTCTTATTTACAATGACAGCCTACACCGGCCAAACCTGGACGACGCTTGGGCCAATTGTGCGCCGCCCTATGGGACTCCCAATCACGACCAGATTGTGATACAGCCTGGAATCTAACCAGGGTCTGTAGTGACGCCTCTAGCACTGAGATGCAGTGCCTTGGACCCCTGCGCCACTCGGGAGCCCGTGGTTTGGGCAGTGTGTCTTTACTCCGGCCTATGAACTCTGTCCTATGAACTCTGGCCTATGAACTCTGTCCTATGAACTCTGGCCTATGAACTCTGTCCTATGAACTCTGGCCTATGAACTCTGTCCTATGAACTCTGTCCTATGAACTCTGTCCTATGAACTCTGGCCTTTGAACTCTGTCCTATGAACTCTGTCCTATGAACTCTGGCCTATGAACTCTGTCCTATGAACTCTGGCCTTTGAACTCTGTCCTATGAACTGCTTGCTGAACTGCTTTCTCGTAGAAACAGGCCGAACGACCTTTCTGAATGAAACAACGTCACCATAGAAACACACTCGGTAGAAACCCCAATTCATTTATTGAATCTCAGCCTAATGGTTAGGTGCAATTCATTTCTTCAGTTATTATCCATACAATGGAAGCCATTATAGAAGCCAGCATCCCTCTGAATTCTGAAATAACGTTGAATCTATCTGCCCTATTGTCCGGTGTAATAATAACCTAGTCTTTGTGTTGCCACCCTGTTAACTAGACGCAGCCATTAGAGATAGTTACATTCATTACATTGGTACAGAATGGGGAGCTTTGTTAGCTGCTCTTATTGAGCTCAGAGAAGAAAATGGCTAATTGGCGTGAGTAACTTCTGGATGAATTACACGGCCAGGAAACAAAAAGGGCCCTTTTATGAGACTTTAATTACGGAATAAGAATGGAGCTCTTTTTACCTCCACTGAATGGACAGGTAGATACTGCTACAGAACAAAATACCTTTTAGAGAATACAGAGAGGTCTACAAGGTATCGTTTTCCCTGTGCCGCCTGAAATGTACGATGTTATCAAAGCAAGAACAGGTACTTGAATGCCCGGTTAAATGGACTACAGTTTGTATGAACTTTAGCAGAAATATTAGACAATATCACAGTGAGAGTGAGTGTGTGCATAACATAACTTAGCCTGAACGTAATCTATAAGAACACACAGTAGGGGAGTCTGTACTGTAGCCTATGGAAACAAGTTAAAGGAGGATGTTCAAATAATTCATTCAGGAAACGTCAAAGTAAATTAATCAAACAGTAAATTCACAGATAGGAGTGTTGAGAAAACTGTATTCTAAACTGTACTAGGCTACGAGTAGATGGCATTATTCACTCTGTCATCATAGCTTGTGTGTGTGTGTGTGTGTGTGTGTGTGTGTGTGTGTGTGTGTGTGTGTGTGTGTGTGTGTGTGTGTGTGTGTGTGTGTGTGTGTGTGTGGCCCCACTACTTCTAACAGCTGGTGTAGTGATGAGAGCTTCTCTGATGACACAACAACCAGTCAACTTGCAGAGAGCGTTGTAGTCTAGACTGCCTGCTGATAACACACACACACACACACACACACACACACACACACACACACACACACACACACACAGAGGTGAATGTGATGACAGCCAAGCAGTAGACAGTAGAGGCTCAATGAGAGGTCACTGAGTTACTGGAGACTAGCACGGATGTTTACAACCAGTGTATTACACAGGATATAACATTGCGTGTGTGTGTGTGTGTGTGTGTGTGTGTACATGTCTGCGTGTGCATACAAACAATGTAGCTTTTATAGAAAACGATATCGTTGTAATGTAACAACCGTTTGTCCTTCCCTACTGGCTCTGCTCCGCAGTGGTGTAGTGAGGGCTTCAACCGAGAGAGAAGCTGAAACATGGGAGTCCTCTGGTGTAGTGAGGCTTCAACTGAGAGAGAAGCTGAAACATGGGAGTCCTCTGGTGTAGTGAGGCTTCAACTGAGAGAGAAGCTGAAACATGGGAGTCCTCTGGTGTAGTGAGGGCTTCAACTGAGAGAGAAGCTGAAACATGGGAGTCCTCTGGTGTAGTGAGGGCTTCAACTGAGAGAGAGAAGCTGAAACATGGGAGTCCTCTGGTGTAGTGAGGCTTCAACTGAGAGAGAAGCTGAAACATGGGAGTCCTCTGGTGTAGTGAGGCTTCAACTGAGAGAGAAGCTGAAACATGGGAGTCCTCTGGTGTAGTGAGGCTTCAACTGAGAGAGAAGCTGAAACATGGGAGTCCTCTGGTGTAGTGAGGGCTTCAACTGAGAGAGAAGCTGAAACATGGGAGTCCTCTGGTGTAGTGAGGGCTTCAACTGAGAGAGAAGCTGACTATGCATTCCAACCAGAGGAGGCTGGTGGGAGGAGCTGTAGGAGGAAATGTTCATTGTAATGGCTGGAATGGAATAAATGGAATGGAGCCAAACATTTGGTTTCCATATGTTTGATACCGTTCCAATAATCCCATTACAGCCATTACAATGAGTCCGTCCTCCTATAGCTCCACCCACCAGCCTCCTCTGACTCCAACCCCGTACTGTCTTTGAGCTTATCATTACAGCAGAACTCTGCTCTGCCTTGCTGGGATCCTGCTTCCTTCTGCTGGAACTGTAATAACCCTGCTTCCTCTCTCTCTCTCTCTCTCTCTCTCTCTCTCTCTCTCTCTCTGTGTGTTGTGTGTTGTGTGTTGTGTGTTGTGTGTTGTGTGTGGTGTGTGGTGTGTGGTGTGTGTGTGTGTGTGTGTGTGTGGTGTGTGGTGTGTGTGTGTGTGTGTGTGTATGTGTAATAACCCTGCTCTCTCAGGGGAAGGTCAGGCTGTTTATACAAGGCAACAGTTTTATGTTGTCTGGTTACAGAGTGAGGTAGAGGTTGTTTCTTGGATTCTCCTTCTGGACATGTGTGTTTCACCCATAGGACTGCAGAGAAATTCCTCAGAAATTCAAAGTATTCGATTTCGCAACATGTAGAGGGAGTCACCTAAGTATTTCTTGACAAGGAACAAGGACATATTTCCTTATTCTGTAAACAGTTGAAGTTGCTGATAGGCCTATTGAACATTGTTATTTTAGTAGGTGAAAATGTAACTAAAGTCTATGGAGAACTAAATAAAACCCTTTTGATAAATTAAAATAATTTTTGTTTTGTTTTATAGCACTATTAAATGCTATTTACAAAAAAAATGGATCTTAAGGGGGTTAGCCATCAGTGGTCGAGTTGACAAGCCACTTACGGAGCTGACGACAAATACTCAAAACAGACATATTTTTTGCCTCTAAAAGTAAAAGTTCAATACAAACATTTGTAAAATATGGAAAATGATTCATTTAAAAAATACCTAATAAAAACATAACCATTCTATCAGATCTTTCAGCACTCTGACGGAGTTGATATTTTACTTCATTCAAAATTCATATTCTATCGTAATCTACCAGGCAGATGGAGCTGACAGTTGGTTGTTACCATGGTGATTCCAATATTGTTTGTTTAAATCTATCAGATGTACAGACCAATGGTCTTGTTGCACTACATGTAATGAGAACATGAATAAGAGGTCCTTATGGTATAGCTGACCCTGCTCATTCCTGATTTGAGTTGACAAAATCTCACAGAGGGCTATTGCAAGAAACTTCAGTACCAGTCAAAAGTTTGGACACACCTACTCATTCAAGGGTTTTTCTTTATTTTTACTATTTTCTACATTGTAGAATAATAGTGAAGATATCAAAACTATGAAATAACACATATGGAATCATGTAGTGACCAAAAAGGTGTAAAACAAATCAAAATATATTTTAGATTTTAGGTTCTTCAAAGTAGCCACCCTTTGCCTTGATGACAGCTTTGCACACTCTTGGCATTCTCTCAACCAGCTTCACCTGGAATGCTTTTCCAACAGTCTTGAAGGAGTTCCCACATATGCTGAGCACTTGTTGACTGCTTTTCCTTCACTCTGCGGTCCAACTCATCCCAAACCATCTCAATTGGGTTGAGGTCGGGTGATTGTGGAGGCCAGGTCATCTGAGGCAGCACTCCATCACTCTCCTTCTTGGTAAAATAGCCTTTACACAGCCTGGAGGTGTGTTGGGTCATTGTCCTGTTGATAAATAAATGATAGTCCCACTAAGCGCAAACCAGATGGGATGGCGTATCGCTGCAGAATGCTGTGGTAGCCATGCTGGTTAAGTGTGCTTTGAGTTCTAAATAAATCTCTGATAGTTTCACCAGCAAAGCACCATCACACCTCCTCCTCCGTGCTTCACGGTGGGAACCACACATGCGGGGAGCATCCATTCCCCTACTCTGCATCTCACAAAGACACAGCGGTTTGAACCAAAAATCTCAAATTTGGACTCATCGACAAGGACAGATTTCCACCAGTCCATTGCTCGTGTTTCTTGGCCCAAGCAAGTCTCTTCTTCTTATTGGTGTCCTTTAGTAGTGGTTTCTTTGCAGCAATTTGACCATGAAGGCCTGATTCACGCAGTCTCCTCTGAACAGTTGATGTTGAGATGTGTCTGTTACTTGAACTCTGTGAAGCATTTATTTGGGCTGCAATTTCTGAGGCTGGTAACTCTAATGAACTTATCCTCTGCAGCAGAGGTAACTCTGGGTCTTCCTTTCCTGTGGCAGTCCTCATCAGAGCCAGTTTCATCATGGCGCTTGATGGTTTTTGCGACTGCACTTGAAGAAACTTTCAAAGTTCTTGAAATTTTCCAGATTGACATGTCTTGAAGTAATGATGGACTGTCATTTCTCTTTGCTTAATTGAGCTGTTCTTGCCATAATATGGACTTGGTCTTTTACCAAATAGGGCTATTTTCTGTATACCAACCCAACCTTGTCACAAAACAACTTAAGAAGGAAAGAAATTCCACAAATTAACTTTTAACAAGGCACACCTGTTAATTGAAATGCATTCCAGGTGACTACCTCATGAAGCTGGTTGAGAGTGTGCAAAGCTGTCATCAAGGCAAAGTGTGACTACTTTGAAGAATTTGTTTAACACTTTTTTGGTTACTACATGATTCCATATGTGTTATTTCATAGTTTTGATTTCTTCACTATTATTCTACAATGTAGAAAATAGTAAAAAAAAATAAAGAAAAACCCTGGAATGAGTAGGTGTGTCCAAACGTTTGACTGGTAATGTACATACGATAATTTCTCAGTTAATATCTATTATTGCCAGTTTTTAGAATTGTAAACACTATTTTGGAGAGTTTGAAATGGGCATCATTTGCCCCGGAAAAGGGCATTCCAGGCATAGAGCCGACATGGAAATGAATAATATTTAAAGTATTTAGAAAATTGCAAAAACAAATATTTATGTTCGTGTGCCCAGTTGACAGAGGTTGATCACTCATATGTATGAGAGCACAAATAGTAATGTGCGTAATTCCGCTGGCAGCCTGCACATAGGTTTGAGGATGCCCCCGGGCCCCCATCCTTCACCAAGAAAGAATGTATCGAACGACAGTTGGTCCCGTTCCGTTCTTACCTTCTAGCGTCACCTCTCTCCCGGCTCGTTTCAGCCCCTGCACCGCCTCGTCATGCGTAGCGTCTCGCAGGTTCACACCGTTAACAGACAGAATCGCGTCCCCGACATACAAGGCTTGGGTTTGATCCGCAGCCAGACCTTTGAAGATTTTACTAATAAGTATCGGCATTTTATTCTCTTTTCCTCCTTTAATGCTGATGCCGAGTCCCCCTGCCTCTTGCTTTATTACTTTCACGCATCTTTTTCTGTTAGCGATCGCCTCTGGCACTTGCTCCTGTAAATCCGTGAAAGCTGTCCTCACCGCAGTTTTCGGACTGTTCTTGTGATCCGGGTGAGTTGCGTTGCTCCCGTAAGATCCATTGGTGATGCCGTTTAGGTTCTCATTCTCTCCCAGATCCTCGCAACTCAGCGTTAGGGCTTCTTCGTTCAAGTTGGCCAAAACTTTGTGCCATCGGTCCCTCACCAAAACCTCCAAAAATCCACTTTTTTGTACTCTGTTCCCCGAAATTACTGTAGCTACCGCCATCTTTGGAGCATTCTTAAAATGCCGTGTGATTAAAACTCACATAGGACTTTACCCCCGAACTTCTCAGCATGGCTTTTCAATAGTTCAGCAACTTCAGCTCACAGCTCTTTTTTTGGCAACATAGCCTAGTCCCTGCTCCAACAGCCCATATCCTCTTTGGGTGGAGCAAACTCGAAGGGCAATCCCACTAAGCAAATTACATTTATATTCAAACAGAACACTGCCGAGAGCTGTGCTGAAGTTCAAATGACATGTGTAGCCTACAATAACATAATTTAAGTGCATAATACCTTATTACATCCGTATTGCATACATTATTACCACCCTTTGACAAACATTACCAGGCATGCTTGGTTTCATTCAGAGGGCTACCCGTGTAAAGGAATGTCCCAATGTTGGGACAGTTGTGACTTTGGAGGTGTCCGCCTAGTAGACCTCTGCCTGTCCCTCTCTCTCCTGTGCGGTCCATGCAGCATGCCAGGTGCGCATTGTTTGCTCGGCTTCGGAATCGGATTTTTTGGGGGGTTTAAACACAAAACATGCGTCAAAACATTTAAAGTCCTATATCCTAATATCTCACTGACTAAATGCACTTTCAATGGTGAATACACGTGTAAACTAGCCTACAATAGCCTAATAACCTACACATATGCATTATTGTAGGCTAATTGGGAATGAGCATATTGAATGAGTTATAAGTAATGGATTATATACTACAATTGTAAACACTACATATGAGAAAACTTTACAGAAGTATGTTAACACAATCTGAAACACGATGAGAGAACGTTACAGAAGTACTGTGTGTTAGCGCCATCTGTTGGTGGAGAGACAACCTGCGTTGTCTATAGTCCTGCCGTCTGTCACAATATACAGTCTATAGTCCTGCCGTCTGTCACAATATACAGTCTATAGCCCTGCCGTCTGTCACAATATACAGTCTATAGTCCTGCCGTCTGTCACAATATACAGTCTATAGTCCTGCCGTCTGTCACAATATACAGTCTATAGTCCTGCCGTCTGTCACAATATACAGTCTATAGCCCTGCCGTCTGTCACAATATACAGTCTATAGTCCTGCCGTCTGTCACAATATACAGTCTATAGTCCTGCCGTCTGTCACAATATACAGTCTATAGTCCTGCCGTCTGTCACAATAGACAGTATATAGTCCTGCCGTCTGTCACAATAGACAGTATATAGTCCTGCTATCTTAGTCCTGACGTCTGTCACAATATACAGTATATAACAGTTTTCTGATAAAAAACATGTTTACATATTCGTTTTTTTTGTTATAAAAATAATAATAATGTTGGACATAAAAGACTGTAAAAACAGCAGGAAATCAGCTCCAAGTGATTTTAATTTTGGAAATCTGTTCCAAAGTATTCCCACACATAATAGAGATATATATATGTGATCTTATACAAATGTAAGCAAGGTTTGAAATGATTATGTTTTAGTCAAATATGGTATCTGTTTGGGCTTCTTGCGGTCAATTTGCAGTCTACAAATTATTTTTAATTATGTTCCGGCCCCATGACCATCCGCTCTAGAAGAAATCAGCCCGCGGCTGAATCTAGTTGATGATCCCTGGTCTATAGCTAATTTTTACTCTGCGTCTTTCAATATTTATAGGCCTATTTCTGAGAACTGAACTTTATTATTTTTCTTTGCATAATATCAAAACCAATTTCTACTCATCTTCTAGTGTGTTGAAGAGAGAGAGAGAGAGAGAGACAGAGAGAGAGAGAGAGAGAGAGAGAGAGAGAGAGAGAGAGAGAGAGAGAGAGAGAGAGAGAGAGAGAGAGAGAGAGAGAGAGAGAGAGAGAGAGAGAGAGAGAGAGAGAGAGAGAGAGAGAGAGAGAGAGAGAGAGAGAGAGAGAGAGAGAGAGAGAGAGAGAGAGAGAGAGAGAGAGAGAGAGAGAGAGAGAGAGAGAGAGAGAGAGAGAGAGAGAGAGAGAGAGAGAGAGAGAGAGAGAGAGAGAGTTATTTCTGTCCTGGGAATAGAGAACTGAAACATTTCTATTAATATACAGATCTGATCTGCCCATTAATTATTTTTCATCATTTTGAGTTTTGAGATCAGGCTAAATAAATCTATCCTAGAGTAAAGTCTACAAAGTCTGCCTAACTCTTTCTATGGGGGACACCCTATTCCCTATTTAGCGCACTTCTTTTGACCAGGGCCCATAGGGTTCTGGTCAGAAGTAGTGTACTATAGGGAATTGAGTGCCATTTCCTGTTTCCGAAAGCTCCATATCCAGTGGCAACCCGTCATTCAGGGCAGGTGGGGCAGAGCTAAACATGTTATTTTGGCGTTAATACGTGTCACATATCAGTTTGCAAACAATGTATATATATATTTTTTGGTATAATTTAGTTAATAAAGCCACATACAAACATGGTCTCTTTTTTGCTTTCTTGACGAAGGCAGCTCCAAAATGCAGGTGTTTCAGCATAGCTCAGTGCTTTCTGTGGTGGTTGGGCAGCCAGCGGAAAATACGGAGCGTAGGGGTTGGTAATGTTCTCTAATTGCGCCGGGATTGGCTCAGTGTTCTGTCACTCATGGGGACACTACGTCACCACAAAATCTACAGGGAGAGCTCGAAAATACAAGCCCCTTGGGTGCTGCCATAGAGTTACATTAGAAGTGCCCATCCAAGAAGGCTCAAGGTCATTGGCCACAGATAAAATGACATCAAATAACGTTATATCTACCGTAGCTTTTATTGGACTGATCATGTCAACATCATACTTTAAAAATCTTAGCTAGCAAGCTAGCAGTCATCATCAAAAATCAAGTCGACAATCTCCTTGCAAATCCTTTTCAATCCTTGTCATATGAAGAGAAGTTATGAAGAGAAATTATAGATAAAACGTATTGGTGCTCATCAGCCATTGGACATAAACATTACGTAAATTGGAAATCGCAAATTCAACAATGAGTGGTTCGGAAGGAATCAGTGGCTAACTGCAAGCTTTGCAAAGCAATCACTAGCCTGCTATTCAGTGGAGTGGGTGTGTGGTCCATGTCTGAGTTTAAGGGTCTCTTTTCCAAGCTTAAAAGGATAAACATTCAACATTGGCCATGCTGTCAATCCAGCATGACTTCTGCCACATTCAAAACAACTTGAAACTCAGAACTGGGAAATCTCAGACTTCAGTGAGTTCAAGACAACTGGGAACTCAGAAAAAAACGAGTTGGAAAATACGTTTTGAACGGTCATCCAACTCGGAATTCCAAGTCGGGAACTCTGGCCTCTTTCTAGAGCTCCGACCTGAAGATCACTGACGTCATTATCCAACCTTGTTTTTTTCAGAGTTCCCAGTTGTCTTGAAAGCACCATAAATCCAGAGAATGCCAGACTTTGATGACAAAGTTTGATGACAAAATTTGCCCACAAAGGACCACCTCGCCACCTTCCTGTTCAAGTGAGCACAGCACAACAAGGTGAGTCCAAAAATGTATTGCATGCTGCTGCATAAATTATGTAATATGCCAGGGAGATATGGATACTGTAGCTAAGAAAGTAATACTAAGTGTATGTTGTGTAGTAAGCTGTTAGCTGTTGGTGGTGCACATGTAGCCTATAGCCTGTTCTAGATAAATGTCATAATCGAATATTGTAAGTGCTTTCATTGTCTGCTTATATACCCCTTTATTTATCCTACAGTTCTGACTTGGTGTACAGGGAGAATACTGTAAGAACGGCTCATGTTCTGAATTTTGTCACTGTACATTTCAAAAGTGCTGAACAAATAGTTATATTGACTACGTCATTAATGCTTGTCTTATCCACTTATCGTCCCCTTATGCCATAGTTTGTACATCTCAATTGTCAGTAGAAACCACATTTGTTTAAGCAAGTCAGCCATATCAGCTATGTTTTTTTTTTTAAAGGCTGTAAATGAGACTGAATGAACTGTTTCGCTGCCAGACAAGGCTCCGCTGATAGCCAGGTGTAGCGGTGGTAAGGTGTTGGGACTCTGCTGTTGGGACAGCTTTATGTAGGCCCCAACAGTTTGTGGGCACCGTTTGTCACCGTTATAGTGCAATTAATGTATTGTTTAGTGTTGTGTTGTGTAGTGGCTTTGCTGGCTAGCATTTTTAAAAAATGTGGGAGTTTGCCCCACCAAGATCTACATGGTAAAATCGCCACTGTCCATATCTCTCTTCTCTATTTGAATAATTCATAGGTTTTATCAGAGTTATGTTTATATACAGTATCTTGTTTAATACAGAATTAACCTAGTTGATTTCCTCTCACTCCTGTTGTTAAAGATCATTGTAATAATTTGTTAATTAGTTCCATAACATTCAGGACCATAAATGATTTGGTTTGACTCACAAACCTTGTTCTTGTTGCAAACTATGGCAACATAATGATAATTTGCCTGGTTTACTCAAGTCTCACTTTAAAAGAGATTCTCAATGTGACTACCTGATTAATTAATGGATGATTGTAATGATATATAGGAGAAGGTAATGATGTATTTAGAGAGGGAGAGAAATAGAGAGCGTTAACAACAGGAGAGAGAGAGGAAGAGAGAACGTTAACAAGAGGAGAGAGAGAGGAAGAGAGAGCATTAATAAGAGGAGAGAGAGAGGAAGAGAGAGCGTTAACAAGAGGAGAGAGAGAGGAAGAGAGAGCGTTAACAAGAGGAGAGAGAGAGGAAGAGAGAGCGTTAACAAGAGGAGAGAGAGAGGAAGAGAGAGCGTTAACAAGAGGAGAGAGAGAGGAAGAGAGAGCGTTAACAAGAGGAGAGAGAGAGGAAGAGAGAGCGTTAACAAGAGGAGAGAGAGAGGAAGAGAGAGCGTTAACAAGAGGAGAGAGAGAGGAAGAGAGAGCGTTAACAAGAGGAGAGAGAGAGGAAGAGAGAGCGTTAACAAGAGGAGAGAGAGAGGAAGAGAGAGCGTTAACAAGAGGAGAGAGAGAGGAAGAGAGAGCGTTAACAAGAGGAGAGAGAGAGAGGAAGAGAGAGCGTTAACAAGAGGAGAGAGAGAGGAAGAGAGAGCGTTAACAAGAGGAGAGAGAGAGAGAGGAAGAGAGAGCGTTAACAAGAGGAGAGAGAGAGGAAGAGAAAGCGTTAACAAGAGGAGAGAGAGAGAGGAAGAGAGAGCGTTAACAAGAGGAGAGAGAGAGGAAGAGAGAGCGTTAACAAGAGGAGAGAGAGAGGAAGAGAGAGCGTTAACAAGAGGAGAGAGAGAGGAAGAGAGAGTGTTAACAAGAGGAGAGAGAGAGGAAGAGAGAGTGTTAACAAGAGGAGAGAGAGAGGAAGAGAGAGCGTTAACAAGAGGAGAGAGAGAGGAGGAGAGAGCATTAACAAGAGGAGAGAGAGGAAGAGAGAGCGTTAACAAGAGGAGAGAGAGAGGAAGAGAGAGTGTTAACAAGAGGAGAGAGAGAGGAAGAGAGAGCGTTAACAAGAGGAGAGAGAGACGAAGAGAGAGCGTTAACAAGAGGAGAGAGAGAGGAAGAGAGAGCGTTAACAAGAGGAGAGAGAGAGGAAGAGAGAGCGTTAACAAGAGGAGAGAGAGAGGAAGAGAGAGCGTTAACAAGAGGAGAGAGAGGAAGAGAGAGCGTTAACAAGAGGAGAGAGAGAGGAAGAGAGAGTGTTAACAAGAGGAGAGAGAGAGGAAGAGAGAGCGTTAACAAGAGGAGAGAGAGGAAGAGAGAGCGTTAACAAGAGGAGAGAGAGAGGAAGAGAGAGCGTTAACAAGAGGAAAGAGAGACAAAGAGAGAGCGTTAACAAGAGGAGAGAGAGAGGAAGAGAGAGCGTTAACAAGAGGAGAGAGAGAGGAGGAGAGAGCGTTAACAAGAGGAGAGAGAGACGAAGAGAGAGCGTTAACAAGAGGAGAGAGAGAGGAAGAGAGAGCGTTAACAAGAGGAGAGAGAGAGGAAGAGAGAGCGTTAACAAGAGGAGAGAGAGAGGAAGAGAGAGCGTTAACAAGAGGAGAGAGAGGAAGAGAGAGCGTTAACAAGAGGAGAGAGAGAGAGGAAGAGAGAGCGTTAACAAGAGGAGAGAGAGAGGAAGAGAGAGCGTTAACAAGAGGAGAGAGAGACGAAGAGAGAGCGTTAACAAGAGGAGAGAGAGAGGAAGAGAGAGCGTTAACAAGAGGAGAGAGAGAGGAAGAGAGAGCGTTAACAAGAGGAGAGAGAGAGGAAGAGAGAGCGTTAACAAGAGGAGAGAGAGAGGAATTGAGAGCGTTAACAAGAGGAGAGAGAGAGGAAGAGAGAGCGTTAACAAGAGGAGAGAGAGAGGAAGAGAGAGCGTTAACAAGAGGAGAGAGAGGAAGAGAGAGTGTTAACAAGACGAGAGAGAGACAAAGAGAGAGCGTTAATAAGAGGAGAGAGAGAGGAAGAGAGAGATGGATATTCCAAGAATAAGCATTTTAGACTAATGAGGCATATTGTTGTTACTTTTATGTGCAAATTAGATGTCAAACAAAACTAATGTTATTTGTTGTGTGAATTACCTTCAAAATAAACAAACAATAGCAGTGAATTTCATTATTTTAGTTTATTTTTTGTATAATTTAAAATCAAATCAAATTAATTTGTATTTGTCACATGCGCCGAATACAACAGGTGTAGACCTTTCCGTGAAATGCTTACTTACGAGCCTTTAACCAACAATACAGTTTTAAGAAAAATAAGTGTTAAGTAGACAATGGATAAGTAAAAAATAAAAATAAAAAGTCAGGATAGCCTTTTGATTAGCTGTTCAGGAGTCTTATGGCTTGGGGGTAGAAGCTGTTAAGAAGCCTTTTGGACCTAGACTTGGCGCTCCGGTACCGCTTGCCATGCGGTAGCAGAGAGAACAGTCTATGACTAGGGTGGCTGGAGTCTTTGACAATTTTTAGGGCCTTCCTCTGAAACCGCCTGGTGTAGAGGTCCTGGATGGCAGGAAGCTTGGCCCCAGTGATGTACTGGGCCGTACGCACTACCCTCTGTAGTGCCTTGCGGTCGGAGGCCGAGGAGTTGCCATACCAGGTGGTGATGCAACCAGTCACGATGCTCTCAATGGTGCAGCTGTATAACGTTTTGAGGATCTTTTCAGTCTCCTGAGGGGGAATAGGCATTGTCGTGCCCTCTTCACGACTGTCTTGGTGTGTTTGGACCATAATAGTTTGTTGGTGATGTGAACACCAAGGAACTTGAAGCTCTCAACCTGCTCCACTACAGCCCCGTCGATATGAATGGGGGCGTGCTCGGTCCTCTTCTTTTTCCTGTAGTCCACAATCATCTCCTTTGTCTTGATCATGTTGAGGGAGAGGTTGTTATCCTGGCACCACACAACCAGGTATCTGACCTCCTCCCTATAGGCTGTCTCATCGTTGTTGGTGATCAGGCCTACCACTGTTGTGTCGTCGGCAAACTTAATGATGGTGATTGAGTCGTGCCTGGCCATGCAGTCATGGGTGAACAGGGAGTACAGGAGGGGACTGAGCATGCACCCCTGAGGGGCCCCTGTGTTGAGGATCAGCGTGGCAGATGTGTTGTTACCTACCCTTACCACCTGGGGGCGGCCCGTCAGGAAGTCCAGGATACGGTTGTTTAGTCCCAGGGTCCTTAGCTTAGTGATGAGCTTTTAGGGCGCTATGGTGTTGAACGCTGAGCTGTAGTCAATGAATAGCATTCTCACGTAGGTGTTCCTTTTATCCAGGTAGGAAAGGGCAGTGTGGAGTGCAATAGAGATTGCGTCATCTGTGGATCTGTTGGGGCGGTATGCAAATTGGAGTGGGTCTAGAGTTTCTGGGATAATGGTGTTGATGTGAGCCATGACCAGCCTTTCAAAGCACTTCATGTCTACAGACGTGAGTGCTACGGGGTCGGTAGTCATTTAGGCAGGTTATCTTAGTGTCCTTGGGCACGGGGACTATGGTGGTCTGCTTGAAACATGTTGGTATTACAGACTCAGTCAGGGACAGGTTGAATATTTCAGTGAAGACACTTGCCAGTTGGTCTGCGCATGCTCGGAGTACACGTCCTGGTAATCCGTCTGGCCCTGCGGCCTTGTGAATGTTGACCTGTTTAAAGGTCTTACTCACATCGGCTACGGAGAGAGTGATCCAACAGTCATCCGGAACAGCTGATGCTCTCAAGCATGCTTCAGTGTTGCTTGCCTCGAAGCGAGCATAGAAGTAATTGAGCTCGTCTGGAAGTCTTGTGTCACTGGGCAGCTCGCGTCTGTGCTTCCTTTGTAGTCTGTAATAGTTTGCAAGCCCTGCCACATCTGACTAGCGTCGGAGCCGGTGTAGGACGATTCAATGTTAGTCCTGTACTGACGCTTTGCCTGTTTGATGGTTCGCCGGAGGGCATAGCGGGATTTCTTATAAGCATCCGGATTAGAGTCCCACTCCTTGAAAGCGGCAGCTCTACCCTTTAGCTCAGTGCAGATGTTGCCTGTAATCCATGGCTTCTGGTTGAGGAATGTACTTACGGTCACTGTGGTGACGAAGTCATCGATGCACTTATTGATGAAGCCAGTGACTGATGTGGTGTACTCCTTAATGCCATCGGAAGAATCCCGGAACATATTCCAGTCTGTGCTAGAAAAACAGTCCTGTAGCTTAGCATCCGCGTTATCTGACCACTTCTTTATTGACCGAGTCACTGGTGCTTCCTGCTTTAGTTTTTGCTTGTAAGCAAGAATCAGGAGGATAGAGTTATGGTCAGATTTGCCAAATGGAGGGTGTGAGAGAGCTTTGTATGCGTCTCTGTGTGTGGAGTAATAATATAATAATAATATGCCATTTAGCAGACGCTTTTATCCAAAGCGACTTACAGTCGTGCGTGCATACATTTTTGTGTATGGGTGGTCCCGGGGATCGAACCCACTACCTTGGCGTTACAAGCGCCGTGCTCTACCAGCTGAGCTACAGAGGACCACAGTAAAGGTGGTCTAGAGTTTTTTTTCCTCTGGTTGCACATTTAACATGCTGGTAGAAATTAGGTAGAACGGATTTAGGTTTCCCTGCATTAAAGTCCCCGGCCACTAGGAGCAACGCCTCTGGATGAGCGTTTTCCTGTTTGGTTATGGCCTTTTACAGCTCATTGAGTGCAATCTTAACGCCAGCATTGGTTTGTGGTGGTAAATATAGATTAAAACTCTTGGTAAATAGTGTGGTCTACAGCTTATCATGAGATACTCTACCTCAGGCGAGCAAAACCTTGAGACTTCCTTAATATTAGATTTCGTGCACCAGCTGTTGTTTACAAATATACACAGACAGCCACCGCTTGTCTTACCGGAGTCAGCTGTTCTGTTTTACCGGATGCAGCTGTTCTGTCTTACCGGATGCAGCTGTTCTGTCTTACCGGATGCAGCTGTTCTGTCTTACCGGATGCAGCTGTTCTGTCTTACCGGATGCAGCTGTTCTGTCTGACCGGATGCAGCTGTTCTGTCTTACCGGATGCAGCTGTTCTGTCTTACCGGATGCAGCTGTTCTGTCTTACCGGATGCAGCTGTTCTGTCTTACCGGATGCAGCTGTTCTGTCTTACCGGATGCAGCTGTTCTGTCTTACCGGATGCAGCTGTTCTGTCTTACCGGATGCAGCTGTTCTGTCTTGCTGGTGCAGCTGTTCTGTCTTGCTGGTGCAGCTGTTCTGTCTTGCTGGTGCAGCGTATATCCCGCCACTGTGTGTTATCCACGACTCTGTGAATTTACAGTTTATAATGTCCCATCCGTAGGATATCCGTGATATTAGTTAGTCTATTTTGTTATCCAATGATTGTACGTTGGCTAATAGGACTGATGGTAGAGGCAGATTAAATAGTTATTACCATTCCATTACCTAATTAATTAATAACAAACTAATTAACACATTTATAGTGAGGTCTAAACATAGAAGTATGTTCTTCTGCTGTTCTATTTAATGATCAGTTTCACTTCCTGGTAATAATGTGAATGATATCTGTGACATCCTCCTATCATCTCTGTCATCTAAGCTAAAGTTAGGCCTGATTATGAATAACCAGACAATGTTTATGGAACTGTTAACGAGGCATTTATTGAATATAATGTGGGATTAGCGATGTATTTCGATGTCTTGATTGATGATCACCTGCAAACGAGAGGAGACATGTATGAGAGTTTGTTGTGCGTCACCCTGTCTAAACATGTGTGTAACGATCAACAGTTCCAACTATGATGTGAACATGTTTATCATCTGAAACGTAGAGGTAAAGCTGTAGGAATGTAAAGGCTTACCTTGTATTTCCTCGTTTATTGAAGAGAGTTTTGTTTCCTGATCAGATTTTTTCAGCTGAATAGTGGGTGTCTTCGAACGCATGGTATATACAGGTTACAGGTATAGCGGACGTACTTTATATCCCCCAGAGTATAGTTAATAGGTTTAGCACAGTTATTGATACGTGTGCTGGTATATACAAATGTCTTTATCATCTGAACATGTGTGTATTGTAAGGCTTGCCTTGTGATGTTAATTGAACATGGTGTGAAATGGCAGTCTCCCATTGGCTGGTGCATTATTATTATTATTATACAGTGGGGAAAAAAAGTATTTAGTCAGCCACCAATTGTGCAAGTTCTACCACTTAAAAAGATGAGAGAGGCCTGTAATTTTCATCATAGGTACACGTCAACTATGACAGACAAAATGAGGAAAAAAATCCAGAAAATCACATTGTAGGATTTTTAATGAATTTATTTGCAAATTATGGTGGAAAATAAGTATTTGGTCAATAACAAACGTTTCTCAATACTTTGTTATATACCCTTTGTTGGCAATGACACAGGTCAAACGTTTTCTGTAAGTCTTCACAAGGTTTTCACACACTGTTGCTGGTATTTTGGCCCATTCCTCCATGCAGATCTCCTCTAGAGCAGTGATGTTTTGGGGCTGTCGCTGGGCAACACGGACTTTCAACTCCCTCCAAAGATTTTCTATGGGGTTGAGATGTGGAGACTGGCTAGGCCACTCCAGGACCTTGAAATGCTTATTACGAAGCCACTCCTTCGTTGCCCGGGTGGTGTGTTTGGGATCATTGTCATGCTGAAAGACCCAGCCACGTTTCATCTTCAATGCCCTTGCTGATGGAAGGAGGTTTTCACTCAAAATCTCATGATACATGGCCCCATTCATTCTTTCCTTTACACGGATCAGTCGTCCCTGGTCCCTTTGCAGAAAAACAGCCCCAAAGCATGATGTTTCCACCCCCATGCTTCACAGTAGGTATGGTGTTCTTTGGATGCAACTCAGCATTCTTTGTCCTCCAAACACGACGAGTTGAGTTTTTACCAAAAAGTTATATTTTGGTTTCATCTGACCATATGACATTCTCCCAATCCTCTTCTGGATCATCCAAATGCACTCTAGCAAACTTCAGACGGGCCTGGACATGTACTGGCTTAAGCAGGGGGACACATCTTGCACTGCATGATTTGAGTCCCTGGCGGCGTAGTGTGTTACTGATGGTAGGCTTTGTTACTTTGGTCCCAGCTCTCTGCAGGTCATTCACTAGGTCCCCCCGTGTGGTTCTGGGATTTTTGCTCACCGTTCTTGTGATCATTTTGACCCCACGGGGTGAGATCTTGCGTGGAGCCCCATATCGAGGGAGATTATCAGTGGTCTTGTATGTCTTCCATTTCCTAATAATTGCTCCCACAGTTGATTTATTCAAACCAAGCTGCTTACCTATTGCAGATTCAGTCTTCCCAGCCTGGTGCAGGTCTACCATTTTGTTTCTGGTGTCCTTTGACAGCTCTTTGGTCTTGGCCATAGTGGAGTTTGGAGTGTGACTGTTTGAGGTTGTGGACAGGTGTCTTTTATACTGATAACAAGTTCAAACAGGTGCCATTAATACAGGTAACGAGTGAAGGACAGAGGAGCCTCTTAAAGAAGAAGTTACAGGTCTGTGAGAGCCAGAAATCTTGCTTGTTTGTAGGTGACCAAATACTTATTTTCCACCATCATTTGCAAATAAATTCATAAAAAATCCTACAATGTGATTTTCTGGATTTTTTTCCCTCAATTTGTCTGTCATAGTTGACGTGTACCTATGATGAAAATTACAGGCCTCTCTCATCTTTTTAAGTGGGAGAACTTGCACAATTGGTGGCTGACTAAATACTTTTTTTCCCCACTGTATATATATATATTTTTTTTGTGGGGGGTAGATCAGCTTAATATTGCAGATAGATTGTAACTTCTATGAATGTAATTGTCTGCATCACTTCCAATCCCCTGTCACGATCGTCACTTGAAGAAACGGGCCAATGCGCAGCGTTGAATGCGAACATCTTTATTTATATTTCACCACACGAACAAAAACAACAAAACGATACGTGAAGTCCTTGGGTACATACACAAACCAACACGGAACAAGATCCCACAAACACAAATGCCAAACGACTACCTAAGTATGGTTCCCAATCAGAGACAACAAGCAACAGCTGATTCATGTTGCCTCTGATTGAAAACCACCCCGGCCAACATAGAAACACATCAACTAGATCCTGAACATAGAAACACAAAACATAGACTCTATACACCCTGGCTCAACATAACAGAGTCCCCAGAGCCAGGGTGTGACAGTACCTGTCACGAGTTGCTAAGCCAGAACCCAGAAGCAGACCAGGACAAGGTAAGTTGAAACGAAGGTGAGTGTTTATTTACAAGTTCAAGAGTGATGCTGAATAATCCAGGGAACAGAGCGGGCGGCGTTGATTAGTTGTTGGGGGTGCAGTGGTTGATCCCATCCTGGGTCGGCAGCCGCCGACCACCAGGCAGAGGTTGGATGAAGGTTCCGGACGGGTGACTGCAGATGGAACAAAACGGGGTAAGTAAGCAACAAACCAACAAGGTGCAAAAACAACAAAACTAACGCTAGGCTCTAAGACTGATACTCTGGTAAACCTACTGTTCATGGCTAACGATCCGGCAGGGAATGGATGTTAGGCCAGAGCCTAAGAAGGGTGATGATCAGGACCAGGTGTGCAGATTGCTGATGGGATGCAGGTGCGGAAATCAAGAGAGCTCCCCGGAGCGTTCCAGAACCCTCGGGAAACTGGAGATCACGAACATAACAACTAGTCCACAGACAGGACCCGACTCAGACTGCCGGGATCGTTACAGTACCCCCCTCCGACGAACGCCACCGGGCGGACTCCCCGGAGCGCCAGGATGGAGGCGGTAGAAGTCACTGATGAGGTCAGCATCTAGGACCTGTCGCCGCGGAATCCAACTCCTCTCTTCAGGACCATACCCCTCCCAGTCCACGAGATACTGGAAACCCCGGCCCCGCCGTCTGGAATCCATGATGCGACGCACCGTGTAGGCAGGACCACCTCCGATCATCCGAGGAGGAGGAGGAGGAGGCGGAGGAGGCAACAGAGGACTGAGGAAAACAGGCTTGAGGCAGGAGACATGAAAGGTGGGATGGACTCTGAGCGTCCTCGGGAGTTTGAGTCGAACTGCCACCGGATTGATCACCTTCTCCACCACAAACGGACCAATGAACTCGGTAACAACTTCCTAGACTCAGTCCGTAAAGGAAGATCCCGTGTGGCCAACCAGACCCTATCTCCGATGGTGTAGGTGGGAGCGGGGATCCGGCGACGATTCGCCTGGAGCTGATACCGGTCCGAAACTCTAGGGAGTGCTTTTCTGGCCCGATGCCAGGTCCGGTGGCAACGACGAATATGGACCTGAACAGAAGGCACTGAGAGCTCCTTCTCCTGAGAAGGGAACAAGGGAGGTTGGTAACCATACAGGCACTGGAAGGGGAGACATCCCAGTGGCAGATGTAGGGAGAGTATTGTGGGCATACTCAACCCAAGGCAACTGAGAGACCCAGGAGGTGGGGTTGGAAGAGGCCAGACAGCGTAGCGTGGATTCCATCTTCTGGTTGGCTCTCTCCGCCTGACCATTAGATTGGGGGGTGAAAACCAGATGTGAGACTGACTGTAGCTCCAATGGCCAAACAGAAGGACTTCCAGACAGCAGAGGTAAACTGAGGGCCACGGTCGGAAACGATATCACTGGGCAACCCGTGGACCCTGAAAACCTCCCTAACCAGGATCTCGGACGTCTCCGAGGCAGAGGGAAGCTTGGCAATAGGCACAAAGTGGGCGAACTTGCTGAATCTGTCCACGATAGTCAGAACGACCGTGTTCCCCTCAGAAGCGGGCAACCCAGTGACAAAGTCCAGGGCCAGATGCGACCATGGTCGCCGGGGAATAGGAAGGGGGGTGAAGTAGTCCAGAGCTGGGCCGATTGGTACTCTTATTCTGCGCACACACTGGACAGGCAGCAACATAACCCCGAGTATCCTCGGCCATGGCAGGCCACCAAAAACGTCTGCGAAGAAACGCCATTGTCCGAGCCACGCCAGGGTGACAAGCCATCTTGCTGGCGTGGGACCATTTGAGGACAGCAGGACGAACCGACTCAGGCACAAACAACCGACCGGGTGGACCGTTACCGGGACCGGGCTGAGTCCGAAGGGCCGCCAGCACCTCCTCCTCAATCTTCCACATAACTGCTCCCACGACGCAGTTCCGGGGGAGAATTGTCTCGGTCTTGGACCCACTCTCCTCCGTCTTGGAGAACATCCGGGACAAGGCGTCCGCCTTGCCGTTCTTAGATCCAGGTCGGAACGTCAGGGGAAAACTTGAATCGTCCGAAAAACAACGCCCACCTGGCCTGGACGGGAGTTGAGACGTTTAGCCGATTGCACGTAAGCAAGATTCTTGTGGTCAGTCCAGACAATAAACGGTTGCTCCGCCCCCTCCAACCAGTGGCGCCACTCCTCCAAGGCAAGTTTCACCGCGAGAAGCTCCCGGTTACCCACATCGTAATTCCTCTCCGCAGGCGAAAGGCGACGAGAGTAGTAGGCGCAGGGATGGAGTTTACTGTCCGTGGAGCATCGCTGCGACAGGATGGCGCCAACTCCCACATCAGACGCGTCCACTTCAACGACGAACTGACGGGCCGTGTCCGGTTGAGAGAGAATCGGTGCGTTGGTGAATCGCCTCTTCAAATCCAGAAACGCTCGATCCGCCTCCGGATTCCACTTGAAGGTCCTGATACTGGAAGTCAAGGCAGTTAACGGAGCGGCCACACGGCTGTAATCCCGGATGAATTCTGCGGTAGAAATTCGCAAACCCCAAAAATCTCTGGAGCTGCAATCTCGTACCGGGCTGGGCCCATTCCAGAACCGCTCTAACCTTCTCCTGGTCCATCCTAATCTCTCCCCTGGAGATGATGTACCCGAGAAAGGATGTCGTGTGGGCGTGAAACTCGCACTTCTCGGCCTTCACGAACAGGCGATTCTCCAACAATCGCTGCAGAACCTGCCGGACATGCTGGACGTGGTCGGAAGGTTCCTTCGAGAAGATCAGAATGTCATCCAGGTAAACAAACACAAAGAGACCGATCATATCTCTCAGGACGTCGTTCACCATACTCTGGAATACCGCTGGAGCATTGGTCAGTCCAAACGGCATCACCTGATACTCGAAGTGACCCATCGGTGTATTGAAACCCGTCAACCACTCGTCCCCCTCTCTGATCCGGACCATGTGATACGCATTGCGTAGGTCTAGCTTGGTGAACACCGTAGCACCCTGTAAGGAGTCGAAGGCAGAACTCATCAAGGGCAGGGGATACTTGTTCTTGACCGTGATGTCATTCAACCCCCGATAATCAATACACGGTCGAAGAGAGCCATCCTTCTTACCCACAAAGAAGAATCCTGCCCCAGGGGTGATGACGAGGGACGAACGAGACCAGCAGCTAGGGACTCCTTGATGTAGGTCTCCAAAGCCTCACGTTCAGGTCGGGAGATACTGTATAACCTTCCCTTGGGGTAGACAGCTCCAGGGAACAGGTTGATGGCACAATCATATGGTCGGTGGGGAGGGAGTGACAGAGCCTTCTGCTTACTGAAAACTTCCCCCAAATCGTGATATGTCTCGGGAACCAGGGACAAATCTGGGGGTTTAGCCTCAATCACCTGACTGGGAACCGAATGGGGGGCAGGCAGTCTTGAGACAGTTAGCATGACAATCAAGGCTCCAACTCGTTACCTTGCCCGTCACCCAATCGAACGTGGGATTGTGTTCCTTCAGCCAGGGGTATCCAAGGACCAGAGGAACCTGGGAAGACGGCAGAATGAAGAATGAAATCATCTCAGAATGATTCCCTGACAACCGCATCTTAACCGGTTCAGTCCTCATCGTGATACGTGCCAGACTACTGCCGTCCAGAGTGGTAGCTTCAATGGCTTCCGGCAATTGCTCCTTGGAAAGCCCCAGCTGTTCCACCAACTCGGCATCTAGAAAGCTTCCATCGGCACCTGAATCGATAAAAGCGTTAATCGCTAAGCTCTGATTCCTGTTCATAAGGGTAGCCGGGAAACGGGGTCTGACAGAGGTATTGAGAGGTCGAAACTGGCTCGCTAAAAGTCCTCCCAACTTTAGCGAGCCGCGCAGTTTGACGACCCGACTGGAACCTGAGAAGCTGATCGGTTGGGACGGAGCCCATTGCTTCTCCCTCCTTCGCTCTCGGACTCGATTATCCACCCGAATAGACAAGGCTACCAAGCTGTCCAGGTCACTAGACTCCGGATAGGAGATCAACTCATCCTTGAGCTGCTCCGACAGACCCTGGTAAAAGGCCGCTTGCAGAGCCTCCTCATTCCACCCACTCTCCACAGCCAACGTCTTGAACTCGATCACGAAGTCGGCCACGCTGCGAGTTCCTTGGCGAAGCGAAAACAGGCGCCTAGCTGCGTCCCTCCCTCGGACGGAATGGTCGAAGAGCTTCCTCATCTCGGCCGTGAACCCCTGGTATGAAGCCATGCAGGGATCCTGTCGTTCCCAAACGGCTGAAGCCCACTCCAGCGCTCGACCACGCAGCAACTCAATCACAAAGGCTATCCTAGCCTTGTCTGTGGCATAAGAGTAGGGCTGTAGATCGAACACTAATCCACACTGCATAAGGAAGGAACGGCATCTTCCCAGCTCCCCCTCATATTTATCCGGTGTCGGAACCTTGGGCTCACGGAAGGACACAGCTTCAGAAGCGGCAGGCGAGATGGGTGAAACCGGTAGTGGATCTTCCACCGGACACTTGCGTTGGTTCTGGACCTCCGTCAGACCGGTAGAAAGGTTCGAACTGACAACGCGATCTCCTGTAGTACCGTGCTATGATGGCCCAACATCTTCTCCTGCTGGGTAATGGCATGGCGAACAGAGTCCAGGTCCGCTGGGTTCATTACTGGCCGGATCGTTCTGTCACGAGTTGCTAAGCCAGAACCCAGAAGCAGACCAGGACAAGGTAAGTTGAAACGAAGGTGAGTGTTTATTTACAAGTTCAAGAGTGATGCTGAATAATCCAGGGAACAGAGCGGGCGGCGTTGATTAGTTGTTGGGGGTGCAGTGGTTGATCCCATCCTGGGTCGGCAGCCGCCGGACCACCAGGCAGAGGTTGGATGAAGGTTCCGGACGGGTGACTGCAGATGGAACAAAACGGGGGTAAGTAAGCAACAAACCAACAAGGTGCAAAAACAACAAAACTAACGCTAGGCTCTAAGACTGATACTCTGGTAAACCTACTGTTCATGGCTAACGATCCGGCAGGGAATGGATGTTAGGCCAGAGCCTAAGAAGGGTGATGATCAGGACCAGGTGTGCAGATTGCTGATGGGATGCAGGTGCGGAAATCAAGAGAGCTCCCCGGAGCGTTCCAGAACCCTCGGGAAACTGGAGATCACGAACATAACAACTAGTCCACAGACAGGACCCGACTCAGACTGCCGGGATCGTTACAGTACCCCCCAAAGGCGCGGACTGCGACCGCGCCAAACATAAACCGAACAGGGGAGGGCCGGGTGGGCATTCCTCCTCGGAGGCGGATCCGGCACCGGGCTTGACCACCACCCTCTAACAACCCCCCCGTAGCGCCCCTGGTCTGGTCTGGCCCCGCTGGCTGGAGCTGGACTGGACATCGGTGGAGCGGATTGCTTAGGCTCCGGTGTGGAGCAAATGACCGGTACCTGACCAGGCACCGGTGAAACGGGCACGGGCTGTGCTGGACTGACGACGCGCACCACAGGCTTGGTGCGGGGAGCAGGGACGGGCCGGACCGGGCTGACGACGCGCACCATAGACTTGGTGCGGGGAGCAGGAACGGGCCGGACTGGACTGACGACACGCACCATTGGCTTGGTGCGGGGAGCAGGAACGGGCCGGGCCGGGCTGCCGACGCGCACCATAGACTTGGTGCGGGGAGCAGGAACGGGCCGGGCCTGGCTGACGACACGCACCATTGGCTTGGTGCGGGGAGCAGGAATGGGCCGGACCGGGCTGGCGACGCGCACCATTGGCTTGGTGCGGGGAGCAGGAACGGGCCGGGCCGGGCTGACGACGCGCACCATAGACTTGGTGCGGGGAGCAGGAACGGGCCGGACCGGGCTGGCGACGCGCACCACAGGCTTGGTGCGGGGAGCAGGAACAGGCCGGGCCGGGCTGGCGACGCGCACCATTGGCTTGGTGCGAGGGGCAGGAACAGGCCGGACCGGGCTGGCGACGCGCACCATTGGCTTGGTGCGAGGGGCAGGAACAGGCCGGACCGGGCTGACGACGCGCACCATTGGCTTGGTGCGAGGGGCAGGAACCGGCCGGGCCGGGTTGGCGACGCGCATCACAGGCTTGGTGAGAGGGACAGGAACAGGCCGGACCGCACTGGGAACACACACCACTGGCTTTATACGGGGATCAGGAACGCAGCCGGACCGGACTGGCAACACACTTCAGTACCTCTCGCCGTGCCTCTACACTTTCCCTCCCTCTAATCACCAATGGCTCCCGTAACCCGGTGGCCTTCTCTCCTCGTCCACCAACTCGCCCTTTATCTGCCTCCAGCAGCCCCGTCGCCCATGCCATGTGCCCCCCCCTAAAAATGTCTTGGGGGTGACTCTCCCCCGTGGATATGGCCTCCATGGCTCTCGCCAGACTCTCCATCCTCTGCTCCCAAGTCCAACCTCTCTCCTCTTCACGCTGCTTGACCCAGTCGAGGTGGTATCTTCTGTCACGATCGTCACTTGAAGAAACGGGCCAATGCACAGCGTTGAATGCGAACATCTTTATTTATATTTCACCACACGAACAAAAACAACAAAATGATACGTGAAGTCCTTGGGTACATACACAAACCAACACGGAACAAGATACCACACCGCACAAATGCCAAACGACTACCTAAGTATGGTCCCCAATCAGAGACAACAAGCAACAGCTGATTCACGTTGCCTCTGATTGAGAACCACCCCGGCCAACATAGAAACACATCAACTAGATCCTGAACATAGAAACACAAAACATAGACTCTACACACCCTGGCTCAACATAAGAGTCCCCAGAGCCAGGGTGTGACAGTACCCCCCCCCCCCAAAGGCGCGGACTGCGACCGCGCCAAACATAAACCGAACAGGGGAGGGCCGGGTGGGCATTCCTCCTCGGAGGCGGATCCGGCACCGGGCTTGACCACCACCCTCTAACAACCCCCCCGTAGCGCCCCTGGTCTGGTCTGGCCCCGCTGGCTGGAGCTGGACTGGACATTGGTGGAGCGGATTGCTTAGGCTCCGGTGTGGAGCAGCTGACCGGTACCTGACCAGGCACCGGTGAAACGGGCACGGGCTGTGCCGGACTGACAACGCGCACCACAGGCTTGGTGCGGGGAGCAGGGACCGGCCGGACCGGGCTGACGACGCGCACCATAGACTTGGTGCGGGGAGCAGGAACGGGCCGGACCGGGCTGGCGACGCGCACCACAGGCTTGGTGCGGGGAGCAGGAACAGGCCGGATCGGACTGACGACACGCACCATTGGCTTGGTGCGGGGAGCAGGAATGGGCCGGACCGGGCTGGCGACGCGCACCATTGGCTTGGTGCGGGGAGCAGGAACGGGCCGGGCCGGGCTGACGACGCGCACCATATAACTTGGTGCGGGGAGCAGGAACGGGCCGGACCGGGCTGGCGACGCGCACCACAGGCTTGGTGCGGGGAGCAGGAACAGGCCAGACCGGACTGACGATGCGCCCCACAGGCTTGGTGCGGGGAGCAGGAATGGGCCGGACCGGGCTGGCGACGCGCACCATTGGCTTGGTGCGGGGAGCAGGAACGGGCCGGGCCGGGCTGACAACGCGCACCATAGACTTGGTGCGGGGAGCAGGAACGGGCCGGATCGGGCTGGCGATGCGCACCACAGGCTTGGTGCGGGGAGCAGGAACAGGCCGGACCCGGACTGACGATGCGCCCACAGGCTTGGTGCGGGGAGCAGGAACAGGCCGGGCCGGGCTGGCGACGCGCACCATTGGCTTGGTGCGAGGGGCAGGAACAGGCCGGACCGGGCTGGCGACGCGCACCATAGACTTGGTGCGAGGGGCAGGAACAGGCCGGACCGGGCTGACGACGCGCACCATAGGCTTGGTGCGAGGGGCAGGAACAGGCCGAACCGGGCTGACGACGCGCACCATTGGCTTGGTGCGAGGGCAGGAACCGGCCGGGCCGGGCTGGCGACGCGCATCACAGGCTTGGTGCGAGGGACAGGAACAGGCCGGACCGCACTGGGAACACACACCACTGGCCTTATACGGGGATCAGGAACGAGCCGGACCGGACTGGCAACACACTTCAGTACCTCTCGCCGTGCCTCTACACTTTCCCTCCCTCTAATCACCAATGGCTCCTGTAACCCGGTGGCCTTCTCTCCTCGTCCACCAACTCGCCCTTTATCTGCCTCCAGCAGCCCCGTCGCCCATGCCATGTTTTCCCCCCCTAAAAATGTCTTGGGGGTGCCTCTCCCCCGTGGATATGGCCTCCATGGCTCTCGCCAGACTCTCCATCCTCTGCTCCCAAGTCCAACCTCTCTCCTCTTCACGCTGCTTGACCCAGTCGAGGTGGTATCTTCTGTCACGATCGTCACTTGAAGAAACGGGCCAATGCGCAGCGTTGAATGCGAACATCTTTATTTATATTTCACCACACAAACAAAAACAACAAAATGATACGTGAAGTCCTTGGGTACATACACAAACCAACACGGAACAAGATACCACACCACACAAATGCCAAACGACTACCTAAGTATGGTTCCCAATCAGAGACAACAAGCAACAGCTGATTCACGTTGCCTCTGATTGAGAACCACCCCGGCCAACATAGAAACACATCAACTAGATCCTGAACATAGAAACACAAAACATAGACTCTACACACCCTGGCTCAACATAACAGAGTCCCCAGAGCCAGGGTGTGACAGTACCCCCCCCCCCAAAGGCGCGGACTGCGACCGCGCCAAACATAAACCGAACAGGGGAGGGCCGGGTGGGCATTCCTCCTCGGAGGCGGATCCGGCACCGGGCTTGACCACCACCCTCTAACAACCCCCCCGTAGCGCCCCTGGTCTGGTCCCGCTGGCTGGAGCTGGACTGGACATCGGTGGAGCGGATTGCTTAGGCTCCGGTGTGGAGCAGCTGACCGGTACCTGACCAGGCACCGGTGAAACGGGCACGGGCTGTGCCGGACTGACGACGCGCACCACAGGCTTGGTGCGGGGAGCAGGGACCGGCCGGACCGGGCTGACGACGCGCACCATAGACTTGGTGCGGGGAGCAGGAATGGGCCGGACCGGGCTGGCGACGCGCACCACAGGCTTGGTGCGGGGAGCAGGAACAGGCCGGATCGGACTGACGACACGCACCATTGGCTTGGTGCGGGGAGCAGGAATGGGCCGGACCGGGCTGGCGACGCGCACCATTGGCTTGGTGCGGGAGCAGGAACGGGCCGGGCCGGGCTGACGACGCGCACCACAGGCTTGGTGCGGGGAGCAGGAACAGGCCAGACCGACTGACGATGCGCCCCACAGGCTTGGTGCGGGGGAGCAGGAATGGGCCGGACCGGGTTGGCGACGCGCACCATTGGCTTGGTGCGGGGAGCAGGAACGGGCCGGGCCGGGCTTACGACACGCACCATAGACTTGGTGCGGGGAGCAGGAACGGGCCGGATCAGGCTGGCGACGCGCACCACAGGCTTGGTGCGGGGAGCAGGAACAGGCCGGACCGGACTGACGATGCGCCCCACAGGCTTGGTGCGGGGAGCAGGTACAGGCCGGGCCGGGCTGGCGACGCGCACCATTGGCTTGGTGCGAGGGGCAGGAACAGGCCGGACCGGGCTGGCGACGCGCATCATTGGCTTGGTGCGAGGGGCAGGAACAGGCCGGACCGGGCTGACGACGCGCAACATAGGCTTGGTGCGAGGGGCAGGAACAGGCCGAACCGGGCTGACGACGCGCACCATTGGCTTGGTGCGAGGGGCAGGAACCGGCCGGGCCGGGTTGGCGACGCGCATCACAGGCTTGGTGAGAGGGACAGGAACAGGCCGGACCGCACTGGGAACACACACCACTGGCTTTATACGGGGATCAGGAACGAGCCGGACCGGACTGGCAACACACTTCAGTACCTCTCGCCGTGCCTCTACACTTTCCCTCCCTCTAATCACCAATGGCTCCCGTAACCCGGTGGCCTTCTCTCCTCGTCCACCAACTCGCCCTTTATCTGCCTCCAGCAGCCCCGTCGCCCATGCCATGTGCCCCCCCCTAAAAATGTCTTGGGGGTGACTCTCCCCCGTGGATATGGCCTCCATGGCTCTCGCCAGACTCTCCATCCTCTGCTCCCAAGTCCAACCTCTCTCCTCTTCACGCTGCTTGACCCAGTCGAGGTGGTATCTTCTGTCACGATCGTCACTTGAAGAAACGGGCCAATGCGCAGCGTTGAATGCGAACATCTTTATTTATATTTCACCACACGAACAAAAACAACAAAATGATACGTGAAGTCCTTGGGTACATACACAAACCAACACGGAACAAGATACCACACCACACAAATGCCAAACGACTACCTAAGTATGGTTCCCAATCAGAGACAACAAGCAACAGCTGATTCACGTTGCCTCTGATTGAGAACCACCCCGGCCAACATAGAAACACATCAACTAGATCCTGAACATAGAAACACAAAACATAGACTCTACACACCCTGGCTCAACATAAGAGTCCCCAGAGCCAGGGTGTGACAGTACCCCCAAAGGCGCGGACTGCGACCGCGCCAAACATAAACCGAACAGGGGAGGGCCGGGTGGGCATTCCTCCTCGGAGGCGGATCCGGCACCGGGCTTGACCACCACCCTCTAACAACCCCCCCGTAGCGCCCCTGGTCTGGTCTGGCCCCGCTGGCTGGAGCTGGACTGGACATTGGTGGAGCGGATTGCTTAGGCTCCGGTGTGGAGCAGCTGACCGGTACCTGACCAGGCACCGGTGAAACGGGCACGGGCTGTGCCGGACTGACAACGCGCACCACAGGCTTGGTGCGGGAGCAGGGACCGGCGGACCGGTTGACGACGCGCGCACCATAGACTTGGTGCGGGAGCAGGAACGGGCCGGACCGGGCTGGCGACGCGCACCACAGGCTTGGAATGCGGGGAGCAGGAACAGGCCGGATCGGACTGACGACACGCACCATTGGCTTGGTGCGGGGAGCAGGAATGGGCCGGACCGGGCTGGCGACGCGCACCATTGGCTTGGTGCGGGGAGCAGGAACGGGCCGGGCCGGGCTGACGACGCGCACCATATAACTTGGTGCGGGGAGCAGGAACGGGCCGGACCGGGCTGGCGACGCGCACCACAGGCTTGAGTGCGGGGAGCAGGAACAGGCCAGACCGGACTGACGATGCGCCCCACAGGCTTGGTGCGGGGAGCAGGAATGGGCCGGACCGGCTGGCGACGCGCACCATTGGCTTGGTGCGGGAGCAGGAACGGGCCGGGCCGGTTGACAACGCGCACCATAGACTTGGTGCGGGGAGCAGGAACGGGCCGGATCGGGCTGGCGGCGCACTACAGGCTTGGTGCGGGAGCAGGAACAGGCCGGACCGGACTGACGATGCGCCCACAGGCTTGGTGCGGGGAGCAGGAACAGGCCGGGCCGGGCTGGCGACGCGCACCATTGGCTTGGTGCGAGGGGCAGGAACAGGCCGGACCGGGCTGGCGACGCGCACCATAGACTTGGTGCGAGGGGCAGGAACAGGCCGGACCGGGCTGACGACGCGCACCATAGGCTTGGTGCGAGGGGCAGGAACAGGCCGAACCGGGCTGACGACGCGCACCATTGGCTTGGTGCGAGGGGCAGGAACCGGCCGGGCCGGGCTGGCGACGCGCATCACAGGCTTGGTGCGAGGGACAGGAACAGGCCGGACCGCACTGGGAACACACACCACTGGCCTTATACGGGGATCAGGAACGAGCCGGACCGGACTGGCAACACACTTCAGTACCTCTCGCCGTGCCTCTACACTTTCCCTCCCTCTAATCACCAATGGCTCCTGTAACCCGGTGGCCTTCTCTCCTCGTCCACCAACTCGCCCTTTATCTGCCTCCAGCAGCCCCGTCGCCCATGCCATGTTTTCCCCCCCTAAAAATGTCTTGGGGGTGCCTCTCCCCCGTGGATATGGCCTCCATGGCTCTCGCCAGACCTCTCCATCCTCTGCTCCCAAGTCCAACCTCTCTCCTCTTCACGCTGCTTGACCCAGTCGAGGTGGTATCTTCTGTCACGATCGTCACTTGAAGAAACGGGCCAATGCGCAGCGTTGAATGCGAACATCTTTATTTATATTTCACCACACAAACAAAAACAACAAAATGATACGTGAAGTCCTTGGGTACATACACAAACCAACACGGAACAAGATACCACACCACACAAATGCCAAACGACTACCTAAGTATGGTTCCCAATCAGAGACAACAAGCAACAGCTGATTCACGTTGCCTCTGATTGAGAACCACCCGGCCAACATAGAAACACATCAACTAGATCCTGAACATAGAAACACAAAACATAGACTCTACACACCCTGGCTCAACATAACAGAGTCCCCAGAGCCAGGGTGTGACAGTACCCCCAAAGGCGCGGACTGCGACCGCGCCAAACATAAACCGAACAGGGGAGGGCCGGGTGGGCATTCCTCCTCGGAGGCGGATCCGGCACCGGGCTTGACCACCACCCTCTAACAACCCCCCGTAGCGCCCCTGGTCTGGTCCCGCTGGCTGGAGCTGGACTGGACATCGGTGGAGCGGATTGCTTAGGCTCGGTGTGGAGCAGCTGACCGGTACCTGACCAGGCACCGGTGAAACGGGCACGGGCTGTGCCGGACTGACGACGCGCACCACAGGCTTGGTGCGGGGAGCAGGGACCGGCCGGACCGGGCTGACGACGCGCACCATAGACTTGGTGCGGGGAGCAGGAATGGGCCGGACCGGGCTGGCGACGCGCACCACAGGCTTGGTGCGGGGAGCAGGAACAGGCCGGATCGGACTGACGACACGCACCATTGGCTTGGTGCGGGGAGCAGGAATGGGCCGGACCGGGCTGGCGACGCGCACCATTGGCTTGGTGCGGGGAGCAGGAACGGGCCGGGCCGGGCTGACGACGCGCACCACAGGCTTGGTGCGGGGAGCAGGAACAGGCCAGACCGGACTGACGATGCGCCCCACAGGCTTGGTGCGGGGAGCAGGAATGGGCCGGACCGGGCTGGCGACGCGCACCATTGGCTTGGTGCGGGGAGCAGGAACGGGCCGGGCCGGGCTTACGACACGCACCATAGACTTGGTGCGGGGAGCAGGAACGGGCCGGATCAGGCTGGCGACGCGCACCACAGGCTTGGTGCGGGGAGCAGGAACAGGCCGGACCGGACTGACGATGCGCCCCACAGGCTTGGTGCGGGGAGCAGGAACAGGCCGGGCCGGGCTGGCGACGCGCACCATTGGCTTGGTGCGAGGGGCAGGAACAGGCCGGACCGGGCTGGCGACGCGCATCATTGGCTTGGTGCGAGGGGCAGGAACAGGCCGGACCGGGCTGACGACGCGCAACATAGGCTTGGTGCGAGGGGCAGGAACAGGCCGAACCGGGCTGACGACGCGCACCATTGGCTTGGTGCGAGGGGGAGGAACCGGCCGGGCCGGGCTGGCGACGCGCATCACAGGCTTGGTGCGAGGGACAGGAACAGGCCGGACCGCACTGGGAACACACACCACTGGCCTTATACGGGGATCAGGAACGAGCCGGACCGGACTGGCAACACACTTCAGTACCTCTCGCCGTGCCTCTACACTTTCCCTCCCTCTAATCACCAATGGCTCCCGTAACCCGGTGGCCTTCTCTCCTCGTCCACCAACTCGCCCTTTATCTGCCTCCAGCAGCCCCGTCGCCCATGCCATGTTTCCCCCCCTAAAAATGTCTTGGGGGTGCCTCTCCCCCGTGGATATGGCCTCCATGGCTCTCGCCAGACTCTCCATCCTCTGCTCCCAAGTCCAACCTCTCTCCTCTTCACGCAGCTTGACCCAGTCGAGGTGGTATCTTCTGTCACGATCGTCACTTGAAGAAACGGGCCAATGCGCAGCGTTGAATGCGAACATCTTTATTTATATTTCACCACACGAACAAAAACAACAAAACGATACGTGAAGTCCTTGCGTACATACACAAACCAACACGGAACAAGATACCACACCACACAAATGCCAAACGACTACCTAAGTATTGTTCCCAATCAGAGACAACAAGCAACAGCTGATTCACGTTGCCTCTGATTGAGAACCACCCCGGCCAACATAGAAACACATCAACTAGATCCTGAACATAGAAACACAAAACATAGACTCTACACACCCTGGCTCAACATAACAGAGTCCCCAGAGCCAGGGCGTGACATCCCCCATGTTTTTTTTATATATATACTCTTTATTACTTTTCAACCCCGCCATCCTTTCCCTGCTTGGGGTAAATTAGTGAACAACAATGCCCAGGCCTCTACTTCCAGCCTATACTTGGCTGGTGCATTATTGGTAGTTAAACCCTGTCATTGCGTGGTTTGCCAGACAGAGACAGGACAGCTCAAGGTTGGCAGCCTCCCTGGTACAGGCATGAGGGAAGCCAGGGTTTTTCGTTTGATTTGTCATCCTGCTGTTTGTGCTTGTACAGTGGTTGGCAATATTCATTATTCACCTTCCAAATAAAAAGCCTAACTTTGGCAACGAAAATCCATCGACTTGGTCAGCCTCCTCAATGTTAAAATCTTACCGCTGGATCAACCTCACAATAGTATTTCTGGAACACTTTTCTCTTTATAATGGTGACAAGACTATTCCAAGATCCAGGAAAGATAAAGCCTGGCTGGCCCACAGTGTTGGAGTATGCGTTGCAACAGTATATCCAGTGGGTTTACAGAGATTCAATAAAAACCTCCAGTGTAATTTATAACTGTAGATTGGGATAAATCTGACCGGAATATTTCCTGGCCACGAATTACGAGTGGCTGCTCCACAGTGGCACTCCAAAGGAAAGTTGACCCAAATGAGCCGCGTCCCAAATGGTACCCTATTCCCTTTAAAGCGCACTACATTATTTATGGTATAGGGTGCCATTGGCCAACGGTCAAAAGTAGTGTACAATGTAGCAAATAGGGTGCCATAAAAACAAAAAACATATTATTTTTTATGTAATGAAACGTAGGACCTGGCTCCTACGGCAAGTCAGTGTAGTCAAACAGCAGGGAGGAAACATGCAGCTCACAATAAAGAGATATGTTGAGGAGTTGTTACTGTTACTGTTCTCACGTGTGTGTGTGTGTGTGTGTGTGTGTGTGTGTGTGTGTGTGTATGTCTGTGTGTGTGTGTGTGTGTGTGTGTGTGTGTGTGTGTGTGTGTGTGTGTGTGTGTGCTGAGGAGACTGTACTTAAACGTTAAGGACCTGTGGTCTCATTTAAAACATATTCCCATCCAGGGTTTGAATTACAGTACCCATAGT
This sequence comes from Coregonus clupeaformis, assembly GCF_020615455.1. Classification (NCBI taxonomy): domain Eukaryota; kingdom Metazoa; phylum Chordata; class Actinopteri; order Salmoniformes; family Salmonidae; genus Coregonus; species Coregonus clupeaformis. The sequence continues at coordinate 374,670 of NW_025533618.1, forward strand.
TTAGTTTTTAAGAGGTGAAAGGTTACATAATGAATTGCATTAACACCTAAGGCATTGTATTAATTCCATGTGGAATGAATGGTTTTTGTAGGTGGGGGGTTATATAGGCTCCAGGCCTATATATCCAGGCTCCAGTCTCAGGGCTCCAGGCTTTCAGACCCGCGTTTCCACCTCCCCACTGGGTGCTGCAGCAGGACTCCCAGACCCATCTGGGTTGGCACCTCCATAAACACCATGTATCCATAAGTGCAGGACTACATACAGACATAGATCAATAGTATTGCTGAGGCAAGGCAATGTTTACCAGGAGCAGGCCTCCTGGGTCAAATAGACACTAGGATATATGGCAAACATATAGCTGTACATGATTTAGTGTGTGTGTGTCTGCAAGTGTGTGTGTGTGTGTGTGTGTGTCTGCACACGTGTGTGTCCCTACATGTATGTGTGTGTGCAACACATGTCTAGCAGAATACTGTAGACGCTGACATACAATATATGGCCTCTGAAAAGTGTTACATGGTGTGGGAACATAATGTAGTGTTGAACTTTCCCCTGCTGTAGTTTACATGGGTGTGGTAACATAATGTAGTGTTAAACTGAGAGAGTGTGTTACCATCCCTGACTGCTGTGTCAGTCACAGGGGCCGTCCAGCTCAGGGACATATTATAGTGTGTATGTTGAGCTTCCTCTTCCCCTCTCCCTCCCCTCAGTCAGTCATCCCACTGGGCAATGCGTGGAGATGAATCACAGAGGAAATGGTCTCTCTGTGCCGCGCAACCCAATGGATGACTGAATGAGAGCTCTTAGAAACTAACCCAGGGCTCCTCCTGTGACTGGCCTACAAACACGCGCACGCACACACACACACACGCACGCACGCACACACACGCGCACACACACACACACGCACGCACGCACACACACGCACACGCGCGCACACACACACACACGCACGCACGCACGCACGCGCACGCACGCACGCACGCACGCACGCACGCACAGCACGCACGCACACACACACACACACACACACACACACACACACATACACATATATACACACACACACACACACACACACTTACACACACTCACTCACTCACTCACTCACTCACTCACTCACTCACTCACCACTCACTCACTCACTCACACACACACACACACACACACACACACACACACACACACACACACACACACACACACACACACACACACACACACACACACACACACACACACACACACACACACACACACACACACACACACACACACACACACACACTCCTAATGGTTTTCACTATACACAGTCAGATCAAAGAGAGACAGAGTGAACAGCCAGGCTGACTGGAGCCTGGGCAGGTCCCAAATGGCACCCTATTCCCTATGTAGTGCACTGCTGTCAACCAGGGCCCATAGGTCTCTGGTCAAAAGTAGTGCACTATATAGGGAATAGGGTGCCATTTGGGACATAGCCTTGGTCATGTCCCCCTCGGGGATCTACGTGCGTGCGTGTGTGCGTGCACGTGGATGGAAGGGATTTTTGGAGGGGCGGACACCTTTTGGTAACATGGTATCCTCACCGGTCCCACTCCCATTAACGATAGCAAAGTTTTTTGTTGTTGTTGGTCTTATCATTTTATGAAATCAAGGAAGAGTCGCCGTCCCTTGCTAGCAGTAGCTAGCTGGCAGCCTGGCTAGTTGGCTTTAGCCTGGCTAGTTGGCTTTAGCCTGGCTAGTTGGCTTTAGCCTGGCTAGTTGGCTTTAGCCTGGCTAGTTGGCTTTAGCCTGGCTAGTTGGCTTTAGCCTGGCTAAAAACATAGCAATGTGATATAATCAGATCGACAATTAATTCATAATTTTTATACTTGCCAGTGTAACCTAAAACATTGATATGCTGCTTGTGTATTCATTCCCATATCAGCTAAAAACAGAACGTCATGTTTTGGTCACGGAGCATAAAGCACATGGCGCGCTAGTTAGCTACTGCAGGTTCTACCATTTCACAATTTCACCTGGAATCACTAGTTATTACATGTAAACGAAATACCTTTTTGGGTGGATTCTTCTTGTTCGGTTTACTGTTTGAACAGTTGCTGAGATAATATTTGGTTATCAATGCAAAATATGCTAATTTGATGAATAGCCTATAGATCAGATCAAGGAACCAAGCGACAACACTGCCCCCACAGCTGCGGAAGCAATGATACGGAGTGTCAACATTTTCAGGTAGAAAAAAATTACGTTGAGTCAGTGTTGCCAACTATTTTTCAGTGAGATCTGCTATTGGCTGCTTGATTTGTCAATAGAAGTCGCTAGAATCTTTTACTTTAGATTTGTGTGTATTGTGTGTATTGTTGTGAAATTGTTAGATATTACTGCACTGTTGGAGCTAGAAACACAAGCATTTCACTACACCTGCAATAGCATCTGCTAAACGTGTATGTGACCAATACGATTTGATTTGATTTGATTTGATGACATTTTGCATCACAGCACCAATTTGCCTTGCTGCAGCACAGCTGTGGTCCCCGACAACGTAGCGTTTTCGCCCCCCTCTCCCGCTACACACCCCCTCACCTTGTGTTTCTCTGCCTGTGTGTGCACTGTTGCTGTGACTTCTATTGCACAGACAGCTTCTCCCACTTTCGTTTGCGGCAGAATTTAGTGGGGAAAAGTCACGAAACGCTATCAAAACCATATAAACCCTCGGTGTCAAAACTCCCCAAAGGCAGCCTGAAAAGTAGCTGAATTTGTCGCTCTACTCTTTAACAATAAAAGTAGCTGTAGTGGTCAGAAAACTCGCTAAATGTAGCGACAAGCCGCTAAGTTGGCAACACTGCGTCGAATGCTGCAGCGTATTGCAAGGAGCCTCCCCTTTTGTGACAAAACGACATTGCAACACTCAGAATCTTGCGTCTGCATAGAGCTTGCAGGTAGCTTAAGGAAGGCCACTCTGTCCTTGGATCCTTGGACACCAGTGCTGAGGTTCCAGCCCCTAAGTGAAAGCAGTCTGTGCTGTGTAAAACAATGCGCCCCAGCATAGGGGCTTCCGTCATAGCGGCAGGATGAACTGATTAAGGCAGGCGATTGTGAAATGAAAAGAGGTCGGTTGGTCGAGTTGGTTGGGTTCATCTGGCTGTAGGCTCTGGGAGCCGATCTATTTCAGATTAACAGGCAGACTGGTTCGCTCTCTCTCTCTGTCTTTCTCTCTGTCTTTCTCTCTCTCTCTCTCTCTCTCTCTCTCTCTCTCTCTCTCTCTCTCTCTCTCTCTCTCTCTCTCTCTCTCTCTCTCTCTCTCTCTCTCTCTCTCTCTCTCTCTCTCTCTCTCTCTCTCTCTCTGACAGGCAGGCAAGCAAGCAAGCAGACAGACAGACTGACCGGCAGAAAGACAGACAGACATGCTGGTTCTCTCTCTCCTCTCCCCTCCTCAGTGGATCGCCAGATTCGATGACATTGAGGCCACATGTGGAACCATTAGGGCCAACTCAGTGTTTTGTCTCCCACGGTGAATAGGGTACATGTAATATTTACCAGATTGCAGGCCAGGTCCCCCAAAGGCCCTCTTTGCTTTCTGATGGCCGAGCAAGATATAGGGGGACCGACTGGCCCAGAGGTAGCAGAGAGCAGGAAGGGCTTAAATAAAAAGAAACACCTTTTTACACTGTGTTTGTGCTTGCGTGCATGAATGTGTGTGTGTCTATCTGTCTGTGTGTGTGTGTGTGTGTGTGTGTGTGTGTGTGTGTGTGTGTGTGTGTGTGTGTGTGTGTGTGTCCGTGTAATAGTAAAAATGTGCTGACTCATGAATGTATCAGTGTATTTTGTTCAACGTGAAAAAGAGCCTTACGTCTATGGAAACACCCCTATAGATGTTGCTGCACTCAACAAATGATGTGACATCTCAACCAAACTATTACGGACTACAAAGGGAAGCTAAATGACTTCTATGCGCGCTTCGAGGCAAGCAACACTGAAACATGCATGAGAGCACCAGCTGTTACGGACGACTGTGTGATCACGCTCGCCGTAGCCGATGTGAGCAAGACCTTTAAACAGGTCAACATTCAGAAGGCCGCAGGGCCAGATGGATTACCAGGACGTGTACTCCGAGCATGCGTTGACCAACTTGCAAGTGTCTTCACTGACATTTTCAACCTGTCCTTGGCCGAGTCTGTAATACCTACATGTTTCAAGCAGACCACCATAGTCCCTGTGCCCAAGAACACCAAGGTAACCAGCCTAAATGACTACCAACCCGTAGCAGTCACTTCTGTAGCCGTGAAGTGCTTTGAAAGGCTGGTAATGGCTCACATCAACACCATCATCCCAGAAACCCTAGACCCACTCCAATTTGCATACCGCCACAACATATTCACTGATGACGCAATCTCTATTGCACTCAACACTGCCCTTTTCACCTGGACAAAAGGAACACCTACGTGATAATGCTGTTCATTGACTACAGCTCAGCGTTCAACACCATAGTGCCCTCAAAGCTCATCACTAAGCTAAGGACCCTGGGACTAAACACCTGCCTCTGCAACTGGATCCTGGACTTCCTGACGGGCCGCCCCCAGGTGGTAAGGGTAGGCAACAACACATCTGCCACGCTGATCCTCAACACGGGGGCCCCTCAGGGCTGCGTGCTCAGTCCCCTCCTGTACTCCCTGTTCACCCATGACTGCGTGGCCAAGCACGACTCCATCACCATCATTAAGTTTGCCGATGACACAACAGTAGTAGGCCTGATCACCGACAACGATGAGACAGCCTATAGGGAGGAGGTCAGAGACCTAGCCGTGTGGTGCCAGGACAGCAACCTCTCCCTCAACATGATCAAGACAAATGAGATGATCGTGGACTGCAGAAAAAGGAGGGCCAAGCACGCCCCCATTCTCATCGACGGGGCTGTAGTGGAGCAGGTTGAGAGCTTCAAGTTCCTTGATGTCCACATCACCAACAAACTATCATGGTCCAAACACACCAAGACAGTCGTGAAGAGGGCATGACAACGCCTATTCCCCCTCAGGAGACTGAAAGGATTTGGCATCGGGCCTCAGATCCTCAAAAAGTTATACAGCTGCACCAAGGCCCTAAAAATTGTCAAAGACTCCAGCCACCCTAGTCATAGACTGTTCTGTCTGCTACCGCACGGCAAGCCGTACCGGAGCGCCAAGTCTAGGTCCAAAAGGCTTCTTAACAGCTTCTACCCCCAAGCCATGAGACTCCTGAACAGCGAATCAAATGGCTATCCAGACTATTTGCATTGACCCCCCTCCCGCTTTTTTACGCTGCTGCTACTCTCTGTTTATTATCTATTATCAATGCATAGTCACCCTACCTACAGTTCCAGTCAAAAGTTTGGACACACCTACTCATTCAAGGGTTTTTATTTATTTTTTACTGTTTTCTGCGTTGTAGAATAATAGTGAAGACATCAAAACTATGAAATAACACATATGGAATCATGTAGTAACCAAAGAATTGTTAAACAAATCAAAATATTTTTTATATTTGAGATTCTCCAAATAGCCACCCTTTGCCTTGATGACAGCTTTGGACACTCTTGGCATTCTCTCAACCAGCTTCACCTAGAATGCTTTCCCAACAGTCTTGAACAAGTTCCCACATATGCTTAGCACTTGTTGGCTGCTTTTCCTTCACTCTGCGGTCTGACTCATCCCAAACCATCTCCATTTGGTTGAGGTCGGGGGATTGTGGAGGCCAGGTCATCTGATGCAGCACTCCATCACTCTCCTTGGTAAAATAGCCCTTACACAGCAGGTGTGTTGGGTCATTGTCCTGTTGAAAAACAAATGATAGTCCCACTAAGCCCAAACCAGACGGGATGGCATCTCGCTGCAGAATGCTGTGGTAGCCATGCTGGTTAAGTGTGCCTTGAATTCTAAATAAATCACAGACAGTGTCAACCACAAAGCACCCCTACACCATAACACCTCCCCCTCCATGCTTTACGGTGGGAAATACACATGCAGAGATCATCTGTTCACCCACACTGCACCTCACAAAGACACGATGGTTGGAACCAAAAATCTCCAATTTGGACTCCAGACCAAAGGACACATTTCCACCGGTCTAATGTCCATTGCTCGTGTTTCTTGGTCCAAGCAAGTCTCTTCTTCTTATTGGCGTCTTTTAGTAGTGGTTTCTTTGCAGCAATTCGACCATGAAGGCCTGATTCACACAGTCTCCTCTGAACAGTTGATGTTGAGATGTGTCTGTTACTTGAACTCTGTGAAGCAGTTATTTGGGCTGCAATTTCTGAGGCTGGTAACTCTAATGAACTTATCCTCTGCAGCAGAGGTAACTCTGTGTTTTCCATTCCTGTGGAGGTCCTCATCAGAGCCAGTTTCATCATAGCGCTTGATGGTTTTTGCGACTGCACTTGAAGAAATTTGACATTTTCCGTATTGACTGACCTTCATGTCTTAAAGTAATGATGGACTGTCGTTTCTCTTTGCTTATTTGAGCTGTTCTTGCCATAATATGGACTTTTACCAAATAGGGCTATCTTCTGTGTGCAAAGTGAGTGTGCAAAGCGGTCATCAAGGATAAGGGTGGCTATTTGAAGAATCTGAAATATAAAATATTTTTTGATTTGTATAACACTTTTTTGGTTACTACATGATTCCGTATGTGTTATTTAATAGTTTTGATGTCTTCACTATTTTTCTACAATGTAAAAATTTTTAAAAATAAAGAAAAACCCTTAAATGAGTAGGTGTGTCCAAACTTTTTACTGGTAGTGTACATATTACCTCAATTACCTCGACTAACCTGTACCCCCGCACAATGACTGGGTGCCGGTACCCCCTGTATATAGCCTCGTTATTGTTATTTATTGTTGCTCTTTTATTTTAATTTTTTCGGTTATTCAGTAAATATTTTTCTTAACTCTTATTTTTCTTAAAACTGCATTGTTGGTTAAAGGCTCGTAAGTAAGCATTTCACGGAAAGGTCTACACCTGTTGTATTCGGCGCATGTGACAAATACAATTTGATTTGATTTGATTTGACAGAGGGGATTGATACCACTCCACATACAGTATGAAGTGACATCTCAACCAAACAGAGGTGATTGATACCACTCCACGTACAGTATGAAGTGACATCTCAACCAAACAGAGGGGATTGATACCACTCCACGTACAGTATGAAGTGACATCTCAACCAAACAGAGGTGATTGATACCACTCCACGTACAGTATGAAGTGACATCTCAACCAAACAGAGGTGATTGATACCACTCCACATACAGTATGAAGTGACATCTCAACCAAACAGAGGTGATTGATACCACTCCACATATGAAGTGACATCTCAACCAAACAGAGGTGATTGATACCACTCCACATACAGTATGAAGTGACATCTCAACCAAACAGAGGTGATTGATACCACTCCACATATGAAGTGACATCTCGACCAAACAGAGGTGATTGATACCACTCCACATATGAAGTGACATCTCAACCAAACAGAGGTGATTGATACCACTCCACATATGAAGTGACATCTCAACCAAACAGAGGTGATTGATACCACTCCACATATGAAGTGACATCTCAACCAAACAGAGGTGATTGATACCACTCCACATATGAAGTGACATCTCAACCAAACAGAGGTGATTGATACCACTCCACATACAGTATGAAGTGACATCTCAACCAAACAGAGGTGATTGATACCACTCCACATATGAAGTGACATCTCAACCAAACAGAGGTGATTGATACCACTCCACATATGAAGTGACATCTCAACCAAACAGAGGTGATTGATACCACTCCACATATGAAGTGACATCTCGACCTCATTGCTCCCCAGCAAAATTATCCTACATGTAGGCTATTGTTAATATGTGTATTCACACTATGTTGAGGTAAACACAATACATAAATCACGACAGATATGACGAACCTCCTCCTTGCTCGGGCAGGCTTCGGCGTTCGTCGTCCCCGGAGTACTAGCTACCACCGTTAGATATTTCGATGTTTGATTGGTTTGGTCTGTCTGTTGCACCTGTGTCCGTTTGTGTCTGATTATGTGTCCTATAAGTTTCCGGCTTTGTGTTTGTGAGTTTGTGTGTTATTTTCCGCCTGTCCGTTGGTGTCACCCGTGCAGTACTCTGGACTTTGTTTATTGTGACGCACTGTGTTTGCGTTGTCGCTCGCCTCCTTGTTTGAGGTCCTTTATTTTGTTTTGGTTATACAGTTCAGTAAAGTCTTGTTTGACTGAGCCCATGCGTCCTGCGTCTGACTCCTCAACCACATCCATATCAACACTGACAGAATAACACACCTTATGGAGTCAGCAGGAGCAGCGGCGGCACCCAAGTCGCTGGAGGAACGGATCCGCGATCAAGACACCATGATCCGGCAACTTGGGGTCGCCATGAACGAGGTGTCCAACACTCTGCGCCGTTTGGTCACCGGAGAGGTGCCCACACCTTCGCACACCTTACCATCACCATCGGCCAGTCCTCCTCTCCCAGCACCGGAACCCAGTGGCATTCGGCTCTCGCTCCCGAGGGCATATGATGGTTCCGCAGCCGGGTGTCAGGGGTTCCTCCTGCAGGTGGAACTCTACCTGGCCACCATACACCCGGCGCCCTCGGGATACGAGAGCGTCTCCACCCTCATCTCCTGTCTCTCCGGCAAGGCGTTGGAGTGGGCCAACGCCGAATGGAGGGGAATAGACGCCACCACCATCACCTACGCGGAGTTCTCCCGCCGCTTCAGGACAGTGTTCGATCATCCACCTGAGGGGAAGGCGGCGGGGGAGCGTCTGTTCCACCTCCGACAGGGGAAGAGGAGTGCACAGGAGTTCGCCCTGGAGTTCCGGACTCTAGCGGCGGATGCAGGGTGGAATGAGAGGGCCCTCATCGACCACTATCGGTGCAGCCTACGAGAGGACGTTCGTCGTGAGCTGGCCTGCAGGGACACCAACCTATCCTTCGACCAGTTGGTGGACATTTCCATCCGTCTCGACACCCTGCTGGCTACCCGTGGACGTCCCGAATGGGGGTCGTCCATTCCACCCTCCAGCACCCCCGAGCCGATTCCCATGGAGCTCGGGGGTGCTGGCGCTAGGGAGAGGAGGAGAGAGAACCCGAGGGGGGCCGTCCCCTGCACCAACTGTGGCCGTGGAGGGCACACTGCGGCTCGGTGCTGGGGAGGGTCTCCTGGGAGAGGGGACAACAGGTCACGCACTGGGGAGTCATTTCTGGTGAGTAGGCGCCCCACTTACCCAGAGCTCTCTGTTTGTCACCTGTGTATACCTGTGAGATTTCCACAGGTGGCACCTCATTCCCAGCATAAGGCGCTAGTCGATTCAGGCGCAGCTGGGAATTTTGTTGATCGTGAGTTTTGTTCTAGGTTAGGAATTCCCCTTCGGCCGGTGGAAGCCCCCTTCCCTGTCCATGCCCTAGACAGCCGGCCGCTGGGGTCGGGGTTGATTAGAGAAGTCACAGCACCACTTAAGATGACGACGCAGGGGGGTCATGAGGAGATCATTCAGTTTTATCTGATCGACTCTCCTGCGTATCCCGTGGTGCTGGGGCTTCCCTGGTTAAGCGCCCATGATCCTACCATTGCGTGGCAACAGAGGGCTCTTATGGAGTGGTCTGCCCAGTGTGTAGGGAGATGTCTAGGTGTTTCCTTAGGGGCGACCTCGGTGGAGAGTCCGAACCAAGTGCCCGCAATGCGCATTCCCCCTGAATATGAGGATTTAGCACGTGTTCAGCAAGACTAGGGCAACACGGTTGCCACCTCATAGACAGGGGGATTGTGCGATAGATCTCCAAACAGGAGCGGCACTTCCGCGGAGCCGTGTGTATTTACATTTTTACATTTTTAGTCATTTAGCAGACGCTCTTATCCAGAGCGACTTACAGTTAGTGAGTGCATACATTTTTTTTTTTTTTTTTTTTTTTCTCATATTGGCCCCCCGTGGGAATCGAACCCACAACCCTGGTGTTGCAAACACCATGCTCTACCAACTGAGCTACATCCCTGCTGGCCATTCCCTCCCCTACCCTGGATGACGCTGGGCCAATTGTGCGCCGCCCCATGGGTCTCCCGGTCACGGCCAGCTACGACAGAGCCTGTCTCAAGAGGAGACAGCGGCTATGGAGACTTACATAGCCGAGTCCTTGGAACAGGGATACATACGGTCCTCCACTTCCCCGGTTTCCTAGAGTTTCTTCTTTGTGAAGAAGAAGGACGGGGGTTTGCGCCCGTGTATTGATTACCGTAGTCTCAATCAGATCACGGTTAAGTACAGTTATCCTCTTCCTCTGATTGCGACTATGACTGAATCGTTACGCGGAGCGCGGTTCTTCACAAAGTTGGATCTCAGGAGCGCGTACAATCTGGTGCGCATTAGGGAGGGGGATGAATGGAAAACAGCATTTAGCACCACCTCGGGTCATTACGAATATCTCGTCATGCCATACGGGTTAATGAATGCTCCTTCAGTCTTCCAATCCTTTGTGGACGAGATTTTCAGGGACATGCATGGGCAGGGTGTGGTAGTGTACATTGACGACATCCTAGTGTACTCTTCTACACGAGCCGAGCATGTAGCCCTGGTGCGCCGAGTGTTGAGGAGGCTGTTGGAGCATGACCTGTATGTCAAGGCAGAGAAATGCTTGTTTTTCCAGGAGTCCATCTCCTTTTTGGGTTATCGATTGTTCGCGTCTGGTGTGAAGATAGAGGTTGACCGTGTGTCTGCCGTGCGTAATTGACAAACTCCAACCACTGGAAAAGAGGTGCAGCAGTTTTTGGGTTTTGCTAATTACTACCGGAGGTTTATCCGGGGCTTTGGACAGGTGGCAGCTCCCATTACGTCCCTGCTGAAGGGGGGCCCGGTGCGTTTGCAGTGGTCAGCTGAAGCGGACAGGGCATTTGTTAAACTGAAGAACCTGTTCACTTCGGCTCCGGTGCTGGCGCATCCGGACCCCGCTTTACAATTCCAAGTTGAGGTAGACGCGTCAGAGGCCGGTATTGGGGCAGTTCTGTCGCAACGGTCCGGCACGCCACCTAAACTCCGCCCCTGTGCGTTCTATTCTAAGAAGCTCAGCCCGGCGGAGCGTAATTATGACGTAGGGGACAGGGAGCTGTTAGCCGTGGTTCAGGCCCTAAAGGTGTGGAGGCATTGGCTTGAGGGGGCTCAACACCCTTTCCTCATTCTGACTGACCACCGTAACCTGGAGTACATCCGGGCAGCTAGGGAGATTAAACCCTCGTCAGGCTAGGTGGAACATGTTCCTGACCCGGTTTGTTTTTAAGATCACGTACATCCCAGGGTCCCAGAACGGTAAGGCAGACGCCCTGTCCCGCGGTATGACACAGAGGAGAGGTCCATTGAGCCTACTCCCATACTGCCGGAGTCTTGTCTGGTGGCTCCGGTGGTGTGGGAGGTCGATGCGGAGATCGAGCGGGCGTTACGTGCCGACCCTACTCCCCCAGAGTGTCCTGTGGGGCGGACGTACGTTCCGCTCGAGGTTCGTGATCACCTTATTTATTGGGCTCATACATCACCCTCCTCTGGACATCCAGGTATTGGCCGGACAGTGCACTGCCTTAGCGTGAAATACTGGTGGCCAACGTTAGCTAGGGATGTGAGGGTTTATGTCTCCTCCTGCTCGGTGTGCGCCCAGTGTAAGGTGCCTAGACACCTGCCCAGGGGAAAGTTACATCCCCTGCCCGTTCCACAACGACCATGGTCCCACCTCTCGGTGGATTTTGTGACCGACCTTCCCCCCTCCCAGGGGAATACCACCATTTTGGTCGTTGTGAATTGGTTTTCCAAGGCCTGTCGCCTCCTCCCAATGCCGGGTCTCCCTACTGCCCTACAGACCGCTGAGGCCCTATTTACCCACGTTTTCCGGCATTATGGGGTTCCCGAGGATATAGTGTCTGACCGAGGTCCCCAGTTCACCTCCAGAGTCTGGGGGACGTTCATGGAACGCTTGGGGGTCTCAGTGAGCCTTACCTCGGGTTACCACCCAGAGAGCAATGGGCAGGTAGAACGAGTCAACCAGGATGTGGGTAGGTTTCTGAGGTCCTACTGCCAGGGCCGGCCGGAGGAGTGGTCAAGGTATATCCCCTGGGCAGAGATGGCACAGAACTCTCTCCGCCACTCCTCCACCAATCTAACCCCTTTCCAGTGTGTGTTAGGGTATCAGCCGGTTCTGGCACCATGGCACCAGAGCCAGATCGAGGCTCCTGCGGTGGATGAGTGGATTCGGCGCTCGGAGGAGACGTGGGACGCTGCACATGTCCATCTGCAGCGGGCCATCCGTCGACAGAAGGCGAGCGCCGATCGCCACCGCAGTGAGGGACCGGTGTACGCACCGGGAGATCGAGTCTGGCTCTCGACTCGAAACCTGCCCCTCCGCCTGCCCTGCCGGAAGCTGGGTCGGCGGTTTGTGGGGCCTTTTAAAGTCCTGAGGAGATTGAACGAGGTGTGTTGCAGGTTACAACTGCCTATTGATTATAAGAATATTAACCCCTCGTTCCATGTGTCTCTTCTCAGGCCGGTGGTAGCTGGTCCACTCCAGGAAGGTGAGATACGGGAGACTCCTCCGCCCCACTGGACATCGAGGAGCTCCGGCGTACACGGTCAGGACCATCTTGGACTCGAGACGTCGGATGGGGGTCTCCAGTATCTCATGGAGTGGGAGGGGTACGGCCCGGAGGAACGGTGCTGGGTGCCTAGGAGGGATATCCTAGATCCATCCCTCCTGACTGAGTTCCACCGTGGTCATCCCACGCGCCCGGCTCCGCGTCCTCCTGGTCGTCCCCGAGGCCGGGGTCGGCGCACGGCTGGAGCCGCGCGTCAAGGGGGGGGGGGTACTGTCACGGATTCTGCCGAGGCTGCTCCTCCTCCTTGCTCGGGCAGGCTTTGGCGTTCGTCGTCCTCGGAGTTCTAGCTACCACCGTTAGATATTTCGATGTTTGATTGGTTTGGTCTGTCTGTTGCACCTGTGTCCGTTTGTGTCTGATTATGTGTCCTATAAGTTTCCGGCTTTGTGTTTGTGAGTTTGTGTGTTATTTTCCGCCTGTCCGTTGGTGTCACCCGTGCAGTACTCTGGACTTTGTTTATTGTGACGCACTGTGTTTGCGTTGTCGCTCGCCTCCTTGTTTGAGGTCCTTTATTTTGTTTTGTTTATACAGTTCAGTAAAGTCTTGTTTGACTGAGCCCATGCGTCCTGCGTCTGACTCCTCAACCACATCCACATCAACACTGACAGATTAACCCAGAAGCCAGCCGCACCAATGTGTCGCAGGAAACACCATCCAACTGACAACCGAAGTCAGCTTGCAGTTGCCAGTAAAAAACAAGATGTAGATGTATCAATAATGGCAGATGATGCCGAAAAAGGCTTTTGACCATCTTCGATGGCCTTTTCTATTCAAAACTTTGGAAGCCTTAAACTTTCCAGTTGAAATAATACATTTCATAAAAATATTATATAAATATTAAAAGCAAATATATACACAAATAATACATTATCTGATGAGTTTGCTTTATAAAGGGGCACAAGACAGGGGTGTCCTCTCTCCCCCCTCCTGTTTGCACTGTCAATTGAACCGCTTGCAGAAAGAATTAGGCAGGACCCAAACGCAATAGGTATCAATATTGGTAAACATGAATATAAACTAAACTTATTTGCGTAACGATCTCTTGATGTACCTGACAAATATTGAAAACTCAATGCCCTCCTTGTTAAAAATATTTTCAAAATAGTCTAAAATCTCAAGATATGAAATTAAAAAAAAAACTGAAATAATAGCAAGAGGAAAAATAAGAATAACTCATGATTTACAGCCATCCTTTAAGTGGACCACAAAATACGTTAAATACTTAGGATGCTAAATAAGTGACAACTTATTAACAGACTTGGAATTGTATCAACTCGCCACCCAAGGCTTTTAATAATATTGTTAAATGCACTAAAGAGCCACAAAGGGTACATATTGAAGATCTTTTCATGTGTCTATTTTCAAAGGATAAAGCTAAGAACATTAACAAGTTCATACACTGAACAAAAATATAAACGCAACATGCAACAATTTCAAAGATTTTACTGAGTTAGTTCATGTAAGGAAATCAGTCAATTTAAATATTTTAATCAGGCCCTAATCAATGGATTTCACATGACTGGGAATACAGATATGCATCTGTATGCCACAGATACCTTTAAAAAAGTATGTAGACACGCCCAAGGGTGCAGAGCTAACTACTCTGCCTACCCTGACTACCCTGCCTACCCTGACTACCCTGACTACCCTGCCTACCCTGACTACCCTGCCTACCCTGACTACCCTGCCTACCCTGACTATCCTGACTACCCTGCCTACCCTGACTACCCTGCCTACCCTGACTATCCTGACTACCCTGCCTACCCTGACTACCCTGCCTATCCTGACTACCCTGCCTATCCTGCCTACCCTGCCTACCCTGCCTACCCTGACTACCCTGCATACCCTGCATACCCTGCCTATCCTGACTACCCTGACTGCACGTCACTGCTTCAAGGAATGGAGGAAATCAATCAATCAATTTTATTTTATATAGCCCTTCTTACATCAGCTAATATCTCGAAGTGCTGTACAGAAACCCAGCCTAAAACCCCAAACAGCTAGTAATGCAGGTGTAGAAGCACGGTGGCTAGGAAAAACTCCCTAGAAAGGCGAAAACCTAGGAAGAAACCTAGAGAGGAACCAGGCTATGAGGGGTGGCCAGTCCTCTTCTGGCTGTGCCGGGTGAAGATTATAACAGAACCATGCCAAGATGTTCAAAAATGTTCATAAGTGACAAGCATGGTCAAATAATAATCAGGAATAAATCTCAGTTGGCTTTTTCATAGCCGATCATTAAGAGTTGAAAACAGCAGGTCTGGGACAGGTAGGGGTTCCATAACCGCAGGCAGAACAGTTGAAACTGGAATAGCAGCAAGGCCAGGCGGACTGGGGACAGCAAGGAGTCACCACGGCCGGTAGTCCCGACGTATGGTCCTAGGTGCTCAGGTCTCTCAGTTGGCTTTTCATAGCCGATCATTAAGAGTTGAAAACAGCAGGTCTGGGACAGGTAGGGGTTTCGTAACCGCAGGCAGAACAGTTGAAACTGGAATAGCAGCAAGGCCAGGCGGACTGGGGACAGCAAGGTGTCATCATGCCCGGTAGTCCTGACGTATGGTCCTAGGGCTCAGGTTCTCAGAGAGAAAGAGAGAACGAGAGAATTAGAGAGAGCATACTTAAATTCACACAGGACACTGGATAAGACAGGAGAAGTACTCCAGGTATAACCAACTAACCCCAGCCCCCCGACACATAAACTACTGCAGCATAAATACTGGAGGCTGAGACAGGAGCGGTCCGGGAGACACTGTGGCCCCATCCGAAGAAACCCCGGACAGGGCCAAACAGGAAGGATATAACCCCACCCACTCTGCCAAAGCACAGCCCCCGCACCACTAGAGGGATATCCTCAACCACCAACTTACAATCCTGAGACAAGGCCGAGTATAGCCCACAGAGGTCTCCACCACAGCACAAACCAAGGGGGGCGCCAACCCAGACAGGAAGATCACGTCAGTAACTCAACCCACTCAAGTGACGCACCCCTCCCAGGGACGGCATGAAAGAGCACCAGCAAGCCAGTGACTCAGCCCCTGCAACAGGGTTAGAGGCAGAGAACCCCAGTGGAGAGGGGAACCGGCCCGGCAGAGACAGCAAGGGCTGTTCGTTGCTCCAGAGCCTTTCCGTTCACCTTCACACTCCTGGGCCAGACTACACTCAATCATATGACCTACTGAAGAGATAAGTCTTCAGTAAAGACTTAAAGGTTGAGACCGAGTCTGCGTCTCTCACATGGGTAGGCAGACTGTTCCATAAAAATGGAGATCTATAGGAGAAAGCCCTGCCTCCCGCTGTTTGCTTAGAAATTCTAGGGACAATTAGGAGGCCTGCGTCTTGTGACCGTAGCGTACGTATTGGTATGTACGGCAGGACCAACTCGGAAAGATAGGTAGGAGCAAGCCCATGTAACGCTTTATAGGTTAACAGTAAAACCTTGAAATCAGCCCTTGCCTTAACAGGGAAGCCAGTGTGGGAAGCTAGCACTGGAGTAATATGATCAAATTTCTTGGTTCTAGTCAGGATTCTAGCAGCCGTATTTAGCACTAACTGAAGTTTATTTAGTGCTTTATCCGGGTAGCTCGGAAAATAGAGCATTGCAGTAGTCTAACCTAGAAGTAACAAATGCATGGATTAATTTTTCTGCATCATTTTTGGACAGAAAATTTCTGATTTTTGCAATGTTACGTAGATGGAAAAAGCTGTCCTTGAAACAGTCTTGATATGTTCGTCAAAAGAGAGATCAGGGTCAAGAGTAACGCCGAGGTCCTTCACAGTTTTATTTGAGACGACTTTACAACCATCAAGATGAATTGTCAGATTTAACAGAAGATCTCTTTGTTTCTTGGGACCTAGAACAAGCATCTCTGTTTTGTCCGAGTTTAAAAGTAAAAGTTTTCAGCCATCCACTTCCTTATGTCTGAAACACAGGCTTCTAGCGAGGGCAATTTTGGGGCTTCACCATGTTTCATTGAAATGTACAGCTGTGTGTCATCCGCATAGCAGTGAAAGTTAACATTATGTTTTCGAATAACATCCCCAAGAGGTAAAATATATAGTGAAAACAATAGTGGTCCTAAAACGGAACCTTGAGGAACACCGAAATGTACAGTTGATTTGTCGGAGGACAGACCATTCACAGAGACAAACTGATATCTTTCCGACAGGTAAGATCTAAACCAGGCCAGAACTTGTCCGTGTAGACCAATTTGGGTTTCCAGTCTCTCCAAAAGAATGTGGTGATCGATGGTGTCAAAGGCAGCACTAAGGTCTAGTAGCACGAGGACAGATGCAGAGCCTCGGTCTGACGCCATTAAAAGGTCATTTACCACCTTCACAAGTGCAGTCTCAGTGCTATGATGGGGTCTAAAACCAGACTGAAGCATTTCGTACACATTGTTTGTCTTCAGAAAGGCAGTGAGTTGCTGCGCAACAGCTTTTTAAAATTTTTTTGAGAGGAATGGAAGATTCGATATAGGCCGATAGTTTTTTATATTTTCCGGGTCAAGGTTTGGCTTTTTCAAGAGAGGCTTTATCACTGCCACTTTTAGTGAGTTTGGTACACATCCGGTGGATAGAGAGCTGTTTATTATGTTCAACATAGGAGGGCCAAGCACAGGAAGCAGCTCCTTCAGCAGTTTAGTAGGAATAGGATCCAGTATGCAGCTTGAAGGTTTAGAGGCCATGATTATTTTCATCATTGTGTCAAGAGATATAGTACTAAAACACTTAAGTGTCTCTCCCGATCCCAGGCCCTCGCAGATCTGTGCAGATCCAGGACAGCTAAGCCCTGGAGGAATACGCAGATTCAAAGAGGAGTCCGTAATTTGCTTTCTAATGGTCATGATCTTTTCCTCAAAGAAGTTCATGAATTTATTACTGCTGAAGTGAAAGCCATCCTCTCTTGGGGAATGCTGCTTTTTAGTTAGCTTTGCAACAGTATCAAAAAGAAATGTTGGATTATTCTTATTTTCCTCGATTAAGTTGGAAAAGTAGGATGATCGAGCAGCAGTGAGGGCTCTTCGGTACTGCACGGTACTGTCTTTCCAAGCTAATCGTGTCACGAACAGAAGAGGACCCAAGAGCGCAAGTTCAAATTCAGAGTTCTTTATTCAAGGTTACAGGCGGGAAGAGGAGTCCCAGGGGTGTCAGGGGTCTTTCAGGGTCCTCCTGTGGGTACCTGTGCTCCGGGGGTCACCAAATGTCCGGGGGTGTCCAGTCCAAGTGCTTAGTGTGTGTGTTCCCCAGTGATGGAGCGGCGTATCGGGCTGAGGGTGGTGAAACGTCTGGGCACGCTCATCTGGTGGTCGGAGACCTGGGGGAACACACACACACAACAGCAATATGAATGGCAGGCAGAAGTACAGATCAGGGCTGGGCAAATATCGTGGTGAGAGACAGAAGGCAGAAACGAGTTACCGGAGGGGCTGAAGATCGGAGAGTAGTCGAGGTCCAGAAGGCAGGTTGGGATAGACGGGGCAGTAGAACAAGGAGGCAGTCAAGAAAGGATCGGTATCACAAACAGGAGTCAGAGCGCAGACAGGCAGGTTACTGGTCCGGGTTTGAAGACGATCTGACAGGGCTTGGCTGAAAAACAGGGCTTGATATACTGGGAGAGGTAGTGGGGAAATGCAGTTCAGCTGGCAGAGTAATTAGAACAGAGTGAGGCAAGGTGAGGATGGTGAGTGGGAAATGCAGTGCAGCTGGCCAGGTAACAAGAGCAGAGCAGGGCAGGTGGAGCTAGTTAGGCTGAGTAGAGAGAGGGAGGTGAGCAGAGTGGAAGATAATTGAATGCAATTAATGTTGCTACCAGGGAGAGAGAGTGCTCATGACAGGACCCCCCCTCCAAGGGACGGCCCCAGAAGTCCCAAGAACAACATCATGCCGGGAGGGTGGAGGGGAGCAGGCGGCGGGTCAGAACTCCTCCGAGCGGTCCGAGTGAATCTCCTCATCCTCAGAAGGAGCTGGAGGGTCACGGTCGGGAGACAGGACAGGCACTGAGACAGGAGCAGGGCGGGCCGGACGGCTAGGAACCCCTCTTGGACGGCCCCTACGGATTGCAGGCTGATCAGGATGTAGTCGGTGGAAGTCAGTGATAAGGGTCCGGTCCACTATCCTCCTGGCCGGGATCCAGGTCCTCTCCTCTGGACCATATCCCTCCCAATCAACGAGGTACTGGAGACCCCTACCCCTTCGCCTAGAGCGGAGCAGCCGCGGACGGTGAAGACAGGACCGCCATCTACGAGGCGCGGAGGAGGTGGCGCCGGAGCTGCAGGGACCAGGGGACTTTCATGGACCGGCTTGACCTTGGAGACGTGGAAGGTGGGGGTGGACCCGCATGGAAGCGGGCAACTGAAGTCGGACCGCCGTTGGACTGATGACTTTCTGCACAGGAAAAGGACCAATGAAGCGAGGGGCCAGCTTTCGTGATACAACCCGCAGCGGCAGATCCCGGGCAGACAGCCAGACCTTCTGACCAACCCGGTAAGTAGGTGCTGGGGTCCTCCGTCGGTTGGCACCGACGGCGTAGCTGGTTCCAGACTTCAGGAGCACAGTGCGAGCCTGGGCCCAGAGTGCGGCGGCAGCGGCGGGCATACGCAAGAGCAGACGGACAGGTGGCATCCGCCTCCTGGCTGGCAAACAGTGGAGGTTGATACCCGTAGACACACTGAAAGGGGGGAGAGCCCGGTGGAGGAACTGGTGAGTGAATTATGGGCATATTCCACCCAGAGCAGGTGTTGAGCCCAGGCCCGGGGATTTTGGGAAGCCACACACCTCAGTGCCTTCTCCAGCTCCTGGTTCATGCGTTCAGTCTGGCCGTTTGACTGCGGGTGGAATCCAGACGATAGGCTGGCGGTGGCCCCAAGGAGATGACAGAACTCCTTCCAAAAGGTTGCTGAGAATTGCGGGCCCCGGTCTGACACTATATCCTGGGGTAGGCCATGGATACGAAACACATGTTCCAGGACCACCTGGGAGGTCTCTTTAGCAGAGGGTAGTTTGGGAAGGGGCACGAAGTGGGTCATCTTACTAAAGCGGTCAACAATGGTAAGGATGACTGTGTGTCCGTCAGAGGGCGGCAGGCCCGTAACAAAGTCCAGTGAAACGTGGGACCAGGGCCTCTTGGGTATGAGTAGGGGTTGCAGCAACCCAGCAGGAGGCTGGTTGGGAGTCTTGTTTCGGTTACAAGTGGGACAAGCTCGGATGAATTCTCGGACATCCCGTCTCATCCCCGCCACCAGAACCGCTGGCGGACCAGATGAAGGGTGCGAGTGATGCCGGGATGACAGGCCAGACGGGATTCGTGCCCCCACTGAATCACAGGTGACCTGAGATTTGCTGGAACAAACAGACGGTTGGGGGGCGCTGGTGCTTGGACCTGGCTGGTCCCGAAGAGCCTCCATGACCTGCTTCTCGATCTCCCAGGTGAGGGCCGCTACGACCAAGTGGCTGGGAAGAATGGGAGCTGTCATGGCGGTGGTCTCGTCCTTCTGAAACATCCGGGAAAGAGCATCAGGTTTGATGTTGCGAGATCCCGGGCGGTAGGAGAGCGTGAAATTGAAGCGCGTAAAGAACAGGGACCACCGCTGTTGACGGGAGTTCAGCCTCCTGGCTGTTTGGATATACTCCAGGTTCTTGTGGTCTGTCCACACTACGAATGGTTCCTTTGACCCCTCTAACCAGTGCCGCCATTCTTCAAGGGCGAGCTTGACAGCCAACAGCTCGCGGTTCCCAATGTCGTAGTTGCATTCGGCAGGGGTTAGCCGACGGGAGTAGAAGGCACAGGGGTGCATCTTGCCATCCTCAGCTGCTCTTTGAGAAAGCACTGCACCCACTCCCACGTCCGAAGCATCTACCTCCACCACAAACTGCCTTGCTGCATCTGGCATCTGGAGGATGGGAGCAGAAGTGAAACATGTCTTGAGGATATTGAAGGCCTTATCAGCAGCTGATGTCCATTGGTACGGTTGTTTAGTGCTGGTTAGCGCCGTGAGGGGTGCAGCCACTGTGCTATAGTTTCTGATGAATCTCCTATAAAAGTTGGCAAAGCCCAGGAACTGTTGCAACTTCTTCCGAGACTCAGGAACTGGCCAGGAAGTGACAGCCGACACCTTCGTGAGATCCATCTGAATGCTGCCCTCGGTCACCACATACCCCAGGAATGAAACGGTCTTGGCATGGAACTCGCACTTCTCTGCCTTCACGAAAAGAGAGTTCTCCAGCAGGCGGCGCAGGACCAACCGGACGTGAGTGCGTGTGTTCTGACAGAGTCTTTGAGAATATTAAAATATCGTCAAGGTACACAAATACGAACGTATTTAGCATGTCCCTGAGGATATCATTCACTAGGGCTTGAAAAACTGCTGGGGCATTGGTGAGGCCGAAGGGCATGACGAGATATTCATAGTGGCCGGTTGGTGTGTTGAACGCTGTCTTCCATTCGTCTCCCTCCCTCATCCGCACCAGATGGTAGGCATTGCGAAGGTCCAGCTTAGTGAATACAGTGGCTCCCTGCAGCAGTTCGAAGGCAGACGAAAGTAAGGGCAGTGGGTAGCGATTCTTAACCGTGATGTCGTTCAGACCCCGGTAATCTATGCATGGACGAAGAGAACCGTCCTTCTTGCCGACAAAGAAGAATCCCGCTCCTGCGGGGGAAGACGACGGTCTAATTATCCCGGAGGCAAGAGAGTCATTAATGTAGTCCTCCATGGCCTTTCTTTCCGGGGCTGACAGTGAATACAGACGACCCTTGGGAGGTGCTGTGCCAGGCAGGAGATCAATCGCGCAGTCATAGGGTCTGTGTGGGGGTAGAGATGTCGCCTTGGATTTGTTGAACACCTCTTTCAGGCTGTGGTAACAGGCCGGAACATTGGATATGTCGGAGGTAGCGCTAGATCCTTCCCGGTGAACGGGCAGGGTGGCCCCCTTAAACAGGTCTGGTGACAACTCCTTCCCCACTCACGGACTGTTCCTGTCTCCCAGTCGATGTGGGGGTTGTGCTGACGGAGCCACGGGTATCCAAGAATGAGTGGTTGGCCAGGTGAGTGTAGGAGGTGAAACTGGATGGACTCCTGGTGGTTTCCTGACAGCAGGATTGTCACAGGGGCGGAGATATGAGTGACAGTGCCAAGATGATGCCCATCCAGGGCTCGTGCAGGAATGGGTTGTGTCAGTTGATGATGGTTCACGCCCAGTTGCTGTGCAAGCTCAGGGTCCATGATGTTTGCTTCGGCTCCGGAATCCACAAGGGCGGCCAATGTATGAGTCTTGTCAGAAAGCTGAAGGCGGAGATGAAGCAGGGTCTTTCGGATGGAGGGAGACTGAAGGCTTGTTGAGCTCACCCGGATCTCCCCTACACCTGGTGAGCTGCGGCTTTTGCCGGACAAGTAGCGACACGGTGATTCTCGCCACCACAGTAGAGGCAAAGGTTGGAGCTTAGACGGCGCCGACGCTCCTCGGGAGTCAGAGAGGCACGGCCAATCTCCATGGGCTCAGGCTGATTGAGTTGGCTATGGGACTTGACAGGCAGGGGCTGGACAGAAGCGGTATCGACCCGAGTACGGATGGCAGGTTGACTGAGACGGCCCTTCTCCCTCCTCCGGGTCTGTATACGGCGGTCAATGCGAACGGCAAGGTCAATGGCGGCATCAAGCGTTGAGGGCGGGTCATGGGAAACAAGCTCGTCCTTGATATAGTCCGCCAGGCTATGGAGGAAGGCTTGCACCAGTGCCTCTGGGTTAAACGAGCTTTGACTGGCCAGGGTACGAAAGTCAATGGAGAAGTCTGCCACTGTCCGATTGCCCTGACGGATGGTGAGCAGAGCTTGTGACGCTTCGGCTGTTGGCGAGCCTAGGTCAAAGACCTTTAACATCTCCTCCTCAAAGGCACTGAAGGAGGCACAGGCTGGGGGTTTGCCGGTCGAATTCCGCCGTTCCCCACAACCGAGCTCGACCGGTGAGATGTGTGATGACATACCCCACCTTGGCTCCCTCTGTTGAGAAAGTCCTGGGCTGTAGTGCAAACTGGATTCGGCAGCTGCTCAAGAATGGTCTTACTTGCTTCTGGTTGCCATCAAAACGTTCCGGGTTCCCAATCCTTGGTTCAGGAGCGTGGGGATCTGGTGGCAGCACTGCCGGGCCTGCAGCATTGGGACCTCCAGCGGAGGGATGAAGGAGTATCGGTGGTACAGGAACAAAAGGACCAGGGGGTGCAGGTGGAGTAGCCGGGCTTGAGAGTAGTTGCAGGGCTTGGGCTAGCTGTTGTCGCTGCAGTTGGAACTGTTGTTGCTGCTGGTTGAATAGCTGGAGAAGGGAAGCGATGTCGCCAGCCATCCGATTTATGTCTCCCTCAGAGCGTTCCAGTCGCTGTAGGGCAGTCCTCTCTGGCTCTTCCTCCATCGTGGTCAGGGAGTGCGCTGGGTCCATGATGGTCAGATCGTTCTGTCACGAACAGAAGAGGACCCAAGAGCGCAAGTTCAAATTCAGAGTTCTTTATTCAAGGTTACAGGCGGGAAGAGGAGTCCCAGGGGTGTCAGGGGTCTTTCAGGGTCCTCCTGTGGGTACCTGTGCTCCGGGGTCACCAAATGTCCGGGGTGTCCAGTCCAAGTGCTTAGTGTGTGTGTTCCCCAGTGATGGAGCGGCGTATCGGGCTGAGGGTGGTGAAACGTCTGGGCACGCTCATCTGGTGGTCGGAGACCTGGGGGAACACACACACACAACAGCAATATGAATGGCAGGCAGAAGTACAGATCAGGGCTGGGCAAATATCGTGGTGAGAGACAGAAGGCAGAAACGAGTTACCGGAGGGGCTGAAGATCGGAGAGTAGTCGAGGTCCAGAAGGCAGGTTGGGATAGACGGGGCAGTAGAACAAGGAGGCAGTCAAGAAAGGATCGGTATCACAAACAGGAGTCAGAGCGCAGACAGGCAGGTTACTGGTCCGGGTTTGAAGACGATCTGACAGGGCTTGGCTGAAAAACAGGGCTTGATATACTGGGAGAGGTAGTGGGGAAATGCAGTTCAGCTGGCAGAGTAATTAGAACAGAGTGAGGCAAGGTGAGGATGGTGAGTGGGAAATGCAGTGCAGCTGGCCAGGTAACAAGAGCAGAGCAGGGCAGGTGGAGCTAGTTAGGCTGAGTAGAGAGAGGGAGGTGAGCAGAGTGGAAGATAATTGAATGCAATTAATGTTGCTACCAGGGAGAGAGAGTGCTCATGACAAATCGGAAGACTTCCAGTTTGGTGTGGCGCCATTTCCGTTCCAATTTCCTGGAAGCTTGCTTCAAAGCTCGGGTATTTTCTGTATACCAGGGAGCTAGTTTCTTATGACACATGTTTTTCGTTTTTAGGGGTGCAACTGCATCTAGGGTATTGCGCAAGGTTAAATTGAGTTCCTCAGTTAAGTGGTTAACTGATTTTTGTCCTCTGACGTCCTTGGGTAGGCAGAAGGAGTCTGGAAGGGCATCAAGGAATTTTTGTGTTGTCTGAGAATTTATAGCACGACTTTTGATGCTCCTTGGTTGGGGTCTGAGCAGATTATTTGTTGCGATTGCAAACGTAATAAAATGGTGGTCCGATAGTCCAGGATTTTGTGGAAAAACATTAAGATCTACAACATTTATTCCATGGGACAAAACTAGGTCCAGAGTATGACTGTGGCAGTGAGTAGGTCCAGAGACATGTTGGACAAAACCCACTGAGTCGATGATGGCTCCGAAAGACTTTTTGGAGTGGGTCTGTGGACTTCTCCATGTGAATATTAAAATCACCAAAAAATTAGAATATGATCTGCTATGACTACAAGGTCTGATAGGAATTCAGGAAACTCAGAGAGGAACGCTGTATATGGCCCAGGAGGCCTGTAAACAGTAGCTATAAAAAGTGATTGAGTAGGCTGCATAGATTTCATGACTAGAAGCTCAAAAGATGAAAACGCCATTTTTTTTTTGTAAATTGAAATTTGCTATCGTAAATGTTAGCAACACCTCCGCCTTTGCGGGATGCACGGGGAATATGGTCACTAGTGTAACCAGGAGGTGAGGCCTCATTTAACACAGCAAATTCATCAGGCTTAAGCCATGTTTCAGTCAGGCCAATCACATCAAGATTATGATCAGTGATTAGTTCATTGACTATGACTGCCTTTGAAGTGAGGGATCTAACATTAAGTAACCCTATTTTGAGATGTGAGGTATCACGATCTCTTTCAATAATGGCAGGAATGGAGGAGGTCTTTATCCTAATAAGATTGCTAGGGTGAACACCGCCATGTTTAGTTTTGCCCAACCTAGGTCGAGGCACAGACACAGTCTCAATGGGTATGGCTGAGCTGACTACACTGACTATGCTATTGGCAGACTCCACTAAGCTGGCAGGTTGGCTAACAGCCTGCTGCCTGGCCTGCACCCTATTTCACTGTGGGGCTAGAGGAGTTAGAGCCCTATCTATGTTGGTAGATAAGAGGGAGAGCACCCCTCCAGCTAGGATGGAGTCCGTCACTCCTCAGCAGGTCAGGCTTGGTCCTGTTTGTGGGTGAGTCCCAGAAAGAGGGCCAATTATCCACAAATGTTATCTTTTGGGAGGGGCAGAAAACAGTTTTCAACCAGCGATTGAGTGCTGAGACTCTGCTGTAGAGCTCGTCACTTCCCCTAACTGGGAGGGGGCCAGAGACAATTACTCGATGCCGACACATCTTTCTAGCTGATTTACAAGCTGAAGCTATGTTGCACTTGGTGACCTCTGACTGTTTCATCCTAACATCGTTGGTGCCGACGTGGATAACAATATCTCTATACTCTCTACACTCGCCAGTTTTAGCTTTAGCCAGCACCATCTTTAGATTAGCCTTAACGTCGGTAGCCCTGCCCCCTGGTAAACAGTGTATGATCGCTGGGTGATTCGTTTTAAGTCTAATACTGCGGGTAATGGAGTCGCCAATGACTAGGGTTTTCAATTTGTCAGAGCTAATGGTGGGAGCCTTCGGCGTCTCAGACCCCGTAACGGGAGGAGTAGAGACAAGAGAAGACTCAGACTCAGACTCCGACTCGCTACATAATGGGGAAAACCGGTTGAAGGTTTCTGTCGGCTGAATGAGCGACACCGGTTGAGCATTCCAACAGTATTTCCCTCCAGAAGCCATGAGAAAGTTGTCCGGCTGCGGGGACTGTGCGGGGGATTTATACTAACGTTACTGTCTGTACTTACTGGTGGCACAGACGCTGTTTCTTCCTTTCCTACACTGAAATTACCCTTGCCTAACGATTGCGTCTGAAGCTGGGCTTGTAGCACAGCTATTCTCGCCGTAAGGCGATCGTTCTCCTGTATATTATGAGTACAGCGACTGCAATTAGAAGACATCATGTTAATGTTACTACTTAGCTTCGGCTGTTGAAGATGTTGACGAACCATGTCCAGATAAAGCGTCCGGAGTGAAAAAGTTGAATAAGGGGAAAAAAGTTGCGATGGAAAAAAGGAAAATAAAGTAAAATTGGCAGCTAAAACGCACAGGAAAATGACTCTTCTGTCTCGGGATAAAACGTCCGGGGTGAAAAAGTTTAACGAAAAAAGATGAGTGAGGACAAAACTAAAAAGTTGGTAAATTTGTTGAACACAGAGATTGATTAAACGTTTATTAAAAGTAAAACGTGAATAGTTTGGCAGGTAGCCAAGTAGCAACAAACAGCACAGCAGCACGGAGACAATGCGGAAGCGAGACGGAAGTCACGTAATCAGTCTTGAGATAATTGGCTCAGCGTCGTCTGGAAAGAATGAATCATTCTGAAAGTATTCCAACAAATCCCAGGCATTCATTCTTAAATTATTCCAATAAATCCCAGGCATTAATTCTTAAATTATTCCAACAAATCCCAGGCATTAATTCTTAAATTATTCCAACAAATCCCAGGCATTAATAATTAAATTATTACAACACATCCAAGGCATTCATTCTTAAAGTATTCCAACAAATCCCAGGCTTGATACTAATCAAATTCAGCAAACAGTGTGAGTTAGTGTTAGGGCAGTGGGTTTATTGGATTCAGTGCTAGAGAGGGCAAAGAAAGCTTCCATGTGCCAGTCTCCACCTAGCTCTGTGAATTGACTATAGACGGGAACATTCGGTTTCCAAACTCAGATTGTTATTGGGATGCCTTTTACTGAGAAGGGAATGTTTTCCAGCCAAAACCTTGACTGTCTGTCACAGAGGAGGATAAATAGCCAAGCTCATCAATCATTATGTTGAAACAATCCTCATTCAAATGTTATAATTCCCTCAAATGGATATTGGAAATCATCATTCTGGCATGATTAAGAGGGTGTCACTTCCACATTATGTGACAGTTAATGTTTCCTCTGACAAGTTAACGTGTTTTCTTGCTCTGGCTGTCTTGTTTGCAAAGTAAGGTGGAGTCTCTTTTCTAAGATGAATATTTGTTATCATTTTGTTGTAAATGTCCCTCTATGCCAATCACTCTATGCTGCCAGTTTAACAACAGGTTGATAAATGTGTAGTAAGTGATCTACATAACACGTTTATAGATGTATAATAGCACAGAAGGGCTTGCCTATAGTAATCAGACAGACACACTGAGCCACCTTAGATAAGAACACCACTTACTAACTTGCAGTGGGACAACTGAAACAATCATTCAGTTGACCAATAGAAAATCATTTGATTGCAACGATGGCTTTTATTCAACTCGGCAACAGCTTTGCTTCTTTGGTCGGCTTCAACTGCTTATTGTAACCACTAGAGGGAGTAGTTCTCACATCTGTCATGCTGGTACTCCTCAGTTACATCTCTGTTCTCATCACAGGGACAGGATTGTCCAGACCGTGTGCAGCGGTAGTAGGATGAGAGATTGTGTGTGTGTGTGTGTGTGTGTGTTCGCATGTGTGTTCTCAGTGTGTGTGTGTGTGTGTGTGTGTGTGTGTGTGTTCGCATGTGTGTTCTCAGTGTGTGTGTGTGTGTGTGTGTGTGTGTGTTCGCATGTGTGTTCTCAGTGTGTGTGTGTGTGTGTGTGTGTGTGTGTGTGTTGTGTGTGTGTGTTTTCTGCTTATTACCATGGTAACCAACAGAGACAAATAGTAAACAGCCAAAAAGAGGGGAACTTGTAGAGAGCTTGTCTAATTTGCCAAATATGAAAATGCTGCAATTAGATTAGAGAAAAAAAAGGTAGAGAGAAAGAGAGAGAGAGACCGACAGAGAGAGAGAGACAGAGAGAGAGAGAGAGATACCGACAGAGAGAGAGAGAGAGAGAGAGAAAGCAATGATACTGATTCTCTCAGCCATGCTGAGATCGCTTTGTCCACCCAGTCAGAGTTAGACTAGAGAGCTTCTCTACTCTGGCTCTGCCAAACTCTCTATTGGCACGGCTTACCACACTGCACATGCAAGGACTCCTCTACACTGTACCGCATTGTCAAGGCATTTTTATCCCCCAAGATGTAGCTTGAGTTTTTTTCCTTTTATACACAACCAGCTGTGAGGAGATTAGGTCTCTTTATAAACAACCAGCTGTGATGATGAGGTCCAAAATGCTCCAAAATGCATCACTATCTGGTCCTCCTAGTCAATTCAGTACTAAAACACCATCTTGGATATAGAATGAGTGGTCTCTCTCAACAACATTCCTAGGAAGCAGCTCCTTAATCCGTGTTCAACTGGCATTATAATTTACACGATAACACAATGTGTTACTCCATATCTGGTTTCTACACTTAAGCCAATGGGCGTGGCATTTTCCTCATTCAGACCCTTTTTGCTAGCCTGCTTCCAGATCTGTTTGTGCTGTCTTGTGCCTGTTTGGAGTGATAATGACCAAAGGAGTTAGCAAGACAGCACAAACAGACCTGCTGTGACCAGGCTACCTTTTTGCCTCCTAAATCAAAGTCAAGGCAAAGTGAAAGCTTATTCCAAAACTTAGTCTATTCTTTTGCTAAGTGGAGATATTAAAGTCATTCCAAGTCAGTGTTGCCTCAACAGTTGACACTCGTCTGTATTCTGCTTGGGGATGAAGTCATAGAGATCCCTGAGTTGGAATGGAGTAGAAAAACAGTGTCTAAACTACATCTGTAGGACACCCTTCCTTCTCTAGGGGAGGACACCCTTCCTTCTCTAGGGGAGGACACCCTTCCTTCTCTAGGGGAGGACACCCTTCCTTCTCTAGGGGAGGACACCCTTCCTTCTCTAGGGGAGGACACCCTTCCTTCTCTAGGGGAGGACACCCTTCCTTCTCTAGGGAGGACACCCTTCCTTCTCTAGGGGAGGACACCCTTCCTTCTCTAGGGGAGGACACCCTTCCTTCTCTAGGGGAGGACACCCTTCCTTCTCTAGGGGAGGACACCCTTCCTTCTCTAGGGGAGGACACCCTTCCTTCTCTAGGGGAGGACACCCTTCCTTCTCTAGGGGAGGACACCCTTCCTTCTCTAGGGGAATGACTGGAGAAAGAAAACAAGGAGAGTTTTACTCCTCCCTCCCTCCCTCCCTCCCTCCCTCCCTCCCTCCCTCCCTCCCTCCCTCCCTCCCTCCCTCCCTCCATCCCTCTGTCCCCTCCCTCCCTCCATCCCTCCATCCCTCTGTCCCCTCCCTCCCTCCATCCCTCTGTTCCCTCCCTCCCTCCCTCCCTCTGTCCCCTCCCTCCCTCCCTCCCTCCCTCCCTCCCTCCCTCCCTCCCTCCCTCCCTCCCTCCCTCCATCCCTCCATCCCTCCATCCCTCTGTCCCCTCCATCCCTCTGTCCCCTCCCTCCCTCCCTCCCTCCCTCCCTCCCTCACCCATCTTGGGCCGGGCTGGGGGTGACACCTGGAGGGAGAGGCATCCCCTGGAGGTGTGTTGGTTAACCATTACTCATCCCTGCTAACAACACATGACACATCTACCATACAGAACAATGAACTTTCTTCATATTTTTAAGCCTGTTTCAGTGAGTTAATAAATAGTAATTTTGAAAGAGCTGTGGCTCAGCTGTTGGCCATCGTTGGAAACAGGTTCTGAAAATATGTCTGAATTGGCTCCAGGGCTCAACAGCAGCTATGAGGATAAACAGAGGAACAGAACCACCTGTGAGTTCAAGTTATCGTCCAATGCATTCTAACCATACTCTAATGCTGATGGACTTTGTACTGTACTCTGCCACTGGGTGGCAAATAACTGTTTTGATTTATGTTAAAAGCAGTTGAAGAGCACAGCTCAACACTTTGTCGTCATTTGACGTTTGTGTCTAAACAGCTTCAACGGGCTGTGAAGCTAGATGTTGATGTCTGTGTCTGTGTATATTATCAGTCACTGCAGAGGAGTGATTTCCTCCTGGTGGTGTTGGGTTTACAGGCCCACCCATGCAGTGACTGGGACCCAGTCTGAAATGGCATCCTCTTCCCTATATAGTGCACTACTTTAGACCAGACCTCTTCCCTATATAGTGCACTACTTTAGACCAGACCTCTTCCCTATATAGTGCACTACTTTAGACCAGACCTCTTCCCTATATAGTGCACTACTTTAGACCAGACCTCTTCCTATATAGTGCACTACTTTAGACCAGACCTCTTCCCTATATAGTGCACTACTTTAGACCAGACCTCTTCCCTATATAGTGCACTACTTTAGACCAGACCTCTTCCCTATATAGTGCACTACTTTAGACCAGACCTCTTCCCTATATAGTGCACTACTTTAGACCAGACCTCTTCCCTATATAGTGCACTACTTTAGACCAGACCTCTTCCCTATATAGTGCACTATTTTAGACCAGACCTCTTCCCTATATAGTGCACTACTTTAGACCAGACCTCTTCCCTATATAGTGCACTACTTTAGACCAGACCTCTTCCCTATATAGTGCACTACTTTAGACCAGACCTCTTCCCTATATAGTGCACTACTTTAGACCAGACCTCTTCCCTATATAGTGCACTACTTTAGACCAGACCTCTTCCCTATATAGTGCACTACTTTAGACCAGACCTCTTCCCTATATAGTGCACTATTTTAGACCAGACCTCTTCCCTATATAGTGCACTACTTTAGACCAGACCTCTTCCCTATATAGTGCACTACTTTAGACCAGACCTCTTCCCTATATAGTGCACTACTTTAGACCAGACCTCTTCCCTATATAGTGCACTACTTTAGACCAGACCTCTTCCCTATATAGTGCACTACTTTAGACCAGACCTCTTCCCTATATAGTGCACTACTTTAGACCAGACCTCTTCCCTATATAGTGCACTACTTTAGACCAGACCTCTTCCCTATATAGTGCACTACTTTAGACCAGACCTCTTCCCTATATAGTGCACTACTTTAGACCAGACCTCTTCCCTATATAGTGCACTACTTTAGACCAGACCTCTTCCCTATATAGTGCACTACTTTAGACCAGACCTCTTCCCTATATAGTGCACTACTTTAGACCAGACCTCTTCCCTATATAGTGCACTACTTTAGACCAGACCTCTTCCCTATATAGTGCACTATTTTAGACCAGACCTCTTCCCTATATAGTGCACTACTTTAGACCAGACCTCTTCCCTATATAGTGCACTACTTTAGACCAGACCTCTTCCCTATATAGTGCACTACTTTAGACCAGACCTCTTCCCTATATAGTGCACTACTTTAGACCAGACCTCTTCCCTATATAGTGCACTACTTTAGACCAGACCTCTTCCCTATATAGTGCACTACTTTAGACCAGACCTCTTCCCTATATAGTGCACTATTTTAGACCAGACCTCTTCCCTATATAGTGCACTACTTTAGACCAGACCTCTTCCCTATATAGTGCACTACTTTAGACCAGACCTCTTCCCTATATAGTGCACTACTTTAGACCAGACCTCTTCCCTATATAGTGCACTACTTTAGACCAGACCTCTTCCCTATATAGTGCACTACTTTAGACCAGACCTCTTCCCTATATAGTGCACTACTTTAGACCAGACCTCTTCCCTATATAGTGCACTACTTTAGACCAGACCTCTTCCCTATATAGTGCACTATTTTAGACCAGACCTCTTCCCTATATAGTGCACTACTTTAGACCAGACCTCTTCCCTATATAGTGCACTACTTTAGACCAGACCTCTTCCCTATATAGTTGGGTTCCAGATCACTGCAGGAGAGCTGACATTGGGTTCCAGATCACTGCAGGAGAGTTAACATTGGGTTCCAGATCGCTGCAGGAGAGTTAACATTGGGTTCCAGATCGCTGCAGGAGAGCTAACATTGGGTTCCAGATCGCTGCAGCAGAGCTAACATTGGGTTCCAGATCGCTACAGGAGAGCTAACATTGGGTTCCAGATCGCTGCAGGAGAGCTAACATTGGGTTCCAGATCGCTGCAGGAGAGCTAACATTGGGTTCCAGATCGCTGCAGGAGAGCTAACATTGGGTTCCAGATCGCTGCAGGAGAGCTAACATTGGGTTCCAGATCGCTGCAGGACAGCTAACATTGGGTTCCAGATCGCTGCAGGAGAGCTAACATTGGGTTCCAGATCGCTGCAGGAGAGCTAACATTGGGTTGCAGATCATTGCAGGAGAGCTAACATCGGGCGTAGAGCAGATGGAGACGGTTATGAAATCTGACTGTCTGAGATTAGTGGTCAGATCCTATAACATTAAAGGAGCAGGTGGATGTAATATGTCCTTATACTGTGATTATACTACCTAGGAGTATCCTATACGTCTCCTGGTACTCTCTGACAGGGTAAGGACTTAGTATCCTATACGTCTCCTGGTACTCTCTGACAGGGTAAGGACTTAGTATCCTATACGTCTCCTGGTACTCTCTGACAGGGTAAGGACTTAGTATCCTATACGTCTCCTGGTACTCTCTGACAGGGTAAGGACTTAGTATCCTATACGTCTCATGGTACTCTCTGGCAGGGTAAGGACTTAGTATCCTATACGTTTCCTGGTACTCTCTGGCAGGGTAAGGACTTAGTATCCTATACGTTTCCTGGTACTCTCTGGCAGGGTAAGGACTTAGTATCCTATACGTTTACTGGTACTCTCTGACAGGGTAAGGACTTAGTATCCTATACGTCTCCTGGTACTCTCTGACAGGGTAAGGACTTAGTATCCTATACGTCTCCTGGTACTCTCTGGCAGGGTAAGGACTTAGTATCCTATACGTTTCCTGGTACTCTCTGGCAGGGTAAGGACTTAGTATCCTATACGTTTCCTGGTACTCTCTGGCAGGGTAAGGACTTAGTATCCTATACGTTTCCTGGTACTCTCTGACAGGGTAAGGACTTAGTATCCTATATGTCTCCTGGTCACTGACAGGGTAAGGACTTAGTATCCTATACGTTTCCTGGTACTCTCTGACAGGGTAAGGACTTAGTATCCTATACGTCTCCTGGTACTCTCTGACAGGGTAAGGACTTAGTATCCTATACGTTTCCTGGTACTCTCTGACAGGGTAAGTACTTAGTATCCTATACGTCTCCTGGTCACTGACAGGGTAAGGACTTAGTATCCTATACGTTTCCTGGTACTCTCTGACAGGGTACGGACTTAGTATCCTATACGTCTCCTGGTACTCTCTGACAGGGTAAGGACTTAGTATCCTATACGTCTCCTGGTACTCTCTGACAGGGTAAGTACTTAGCATCCTATACGTCTCCTGGTACTCTCTGACATGGTAAGGACTTAGTATCCTATACGTTTCCTGGTACTCTCTGACAGGGTAAGGACTTAGTATCCTATACTTCTCCTGGTACTCTCTGACAGGGTAAGGACTTAGCATCCTATACTTCTCCTGGTACTCTCTGACAGGGTAAGGACTTAGTATCCTATAGGTCTCCTGGTACTCTCTAACAGGGTAAGGACTTAGTATCCTATACGTCTCCTGGTACTCTCTGACAGGGTAAGGACTTAGTATCCTATACTTCTCCTGGTACTCTCTGACAGGGTAAGGACTTAGTATCCTATACGTCTCCTGGTCACTGACAGGGTAAGGACTTAGTATCCTATACATCTCCTGGTCACTGACAGGGTAAGTACTTAGCATCCTATACGTTTCCTGGTACTCTCTGACAGGGTAAGGACTTAGTATCCTATACTTCTCCTGGTACTCTCTGACAGGGTAAGGACTTAGCATCCTATACTTCTCCTGGTACTCTCTGACAGGGTAAGGACTTAGTATCCTATAGGTCTCCTGGTACTCTCTGACAGGGTAAGAACTTAGTGTCCTATACATCTCCTGGTACTCTCTGACAGGGTAAGGACTTAGTATCCTATAGGTCTCCTGGTACTCTCTAACAGGGTAAGGACTTAGTATCCTATACGTCTCCTGGTACTCTCTGACAGGGTAAGGACTTAGTATCCTATACATCTCCTGGTCACTGACAGGGTAAGTACTTAGCATCCTATACGTTTCCTGGTACTCTCTGACAGGGTAAGGACTTAGTATCCTATAGGTCTCCTGGTACGCTCTGACAGGGTAAGGACTTAGTATCCTATACGTCTCCTGGTCACTGACAGGGTAAGTACTTAGCATCCTATACGTTTCCTGGTACTCTCTGACAGGGTAAGGACTTAGTATCCTATAGGTCTCCTGGTACTCTCTAACAGGGTAAGGACTTAGTATCCTATACATCTCCTGGTACTCTCTGACAGGGTAAGGACTTAGTATCCTATACATCTCCTGGTCACTGACAGGGTAAGTACTTAGCATCCTATACGTTTCCTGGTACTCTCTGACAGGGTAAGGACTTAGTATCCTATAGGTCTCCTGGTACTCTCTGACAGGGTAAGGACTTAGTATCCTATACGTCTCCTGGTCACTGACAGGGTAAGTACTTAGCATCCTATACGTTTCCTGGTACTCTCTGACAGGGTAAGGACTTAGTATCCTATACTTCTCCTGGTACTCTCTGACAGGGTAAGGACTTAGTATCCTATAGGTCTCCTGGTACTCTCTGACAGGGTAAGGACTTAGTATCCTATACGTCTCCTGGTACTCTCTGACAGGGTAAGGACTTAGTATCCTATACGTCTCCTGGTACTCTCTGACAGGGTAAGGACTTAGTATCCTATACTTCTCCTGGTACTCTCTGACAGGGTAAGGACTTAGTATCCTATACGTCTCCTGGTACTCTCTGACAGGGTAAGGACTTAGTATCCTATAGGTCTCCTGGTACTCTCTGACAGGGTAAGGACTTAGTATCCTATACGTCTCCTGGTCACTGACAGGGTAAGTACTTAGCATCCTATACGTTTCCTGGTACTCTCTGACAGGGTAAGGACTTAGTATCCTATACTTCTCCTGGTACTCTCTGACAGGGTAAGGACTTAGTATCCTATAGGTCTCCTGGTACTCTCTGACAGGGTAAGGACTTAGTATCCTATACGTCTCCTGGTACTCTCTGACAGGGTAAGGACTTAGTATCCTATACGTCTCCTGGTACTCTCTGACAGGGTAAGGACTTAGTATCCTATACTTCTCCTGGTACTCTCTGACAGGGTAAGGACTTAGTATCCTATACGTCTCCTGGTACTCTCTGACAGGGTAAGGACTTAGTATCCTATAGGTCTCCTGGTACTCTCTGACAGGGTAAGGACTTAGTATCCTATACGTCTCCTGGTACTCTCTGACAGGGTAAGGACTTAGTATCCTATACGTCTCCTGGTACTCTCTGACAGGGTAAGGACTTAGTATCCTATAGGTCTCCTGGTACTCTCTGACAGGGTAAGGACTTAGTATCCTATAGTTCTCCTGGTACTCTCTGACAGGGTAAGGACCTCCCTCCCTCCATCCCTCTGTCCCCTCCCTCCCTCCCTCCCTCGCTCCCTCCCTCCCTCCCTCCCTCCCTCCCTCCCTCCCTCCCTCCCTCCATCACACTGTCCCCTCCCTCCCTCCATCCCACTGTCCCCCTCCCTCCCTCCCTCCCTCCCTCCCTCCCTCCCTCCCTCCCTCCCTCCCTCCCTCCCTCCCTCCCTCCCTCCCTCCCTCCCTCCCTCTGTCCCCTCCCTCCCTCCATCCCTCTGTCCCCTCCCTCCCTCCATCCCTCCCTCCATTCCCTATATAGTTGGGTTCCAGATCACTGCAGGAGAGTTAACATTGGGTTCCAGATCGCTGCAGGAGAGTTAACATTGGGTTCCAGATCGCTGCAGGAGAGCTAACATTGGGTTCCAGATCGCTGCAGGAGAGCTAACATTGGGTTCCAGATCGCTGCAGGAGAGCTAACATCGGGCGTAGAGCAGATGGAGACGGTTATGAAATCTGACTGTCTGAGATTAGTGGTCAGATCCTATAACATTAAAGGAGCAGGTGGATGTAATATGTCCTTATACTGTGATTATACTACCTAGGAGTATCCTATACGTCTCCTGGTACTCTCTGACAGGGTAAGGACTTAGTATCCTATACGTCTCCTGGTACTCTCTGACAGGGTAAGGACTTAGTATCCTATACGTCTCCTGGTACTCTCTGACAGGGTAAGGACTTAGTATCCTATACGTCTCCTGGTACTCTCTGACAGGGTAAGGACTTAGTATCCTATACGTCTCCTGGTACTCTCTGACAGGGTAAGGACTTAGTATCCTATATGTCTCCTGGTACTCTCTGACAGGGTAAGGACTTAGTATCCTATACGTCTCCTGGTACTCTCTGACAGGGTAAGGACTTAGTATCCTATAGGTCTCCTGGTACTCTCTGACAGGGTAAGGACTTAGTATCCTATACGTCTCTTGGTACTCTCTGACAGGGTAAGGACTTAGTATCCTATACGTCTCCTGGTACTCTCTGACAGGGTAAGGACTTAGCATCCTATACGTTTCCTGGTACTCTCTGGCAGGGTAAGGACTTAGCATCCTATACGTTTCCTGGTACTCTCTGACAGGGTAAGGACTTAGTATCCTATACGTCTCCTGGTAGTCTCTGACAGGGTAAGGACTTAGTATCCTATACGTCTCCTGGTACTCTCTGACAGGGTAAGGACTTAGCATCCTATACGTCTCCTGGTACTCTCTGACAGGGTAAGGACTTAGCATCCTATACGTCTCCTGGTACTCTCTGACAGGGTAAGTACTTAGCATCCTATACGTCTCCTGGTACTCTCTGACAGGTGTGACGTCACGAGAGGCTACACAGCTTTCAGCGGGATTGCTCAAGTAGTGCAAGGAGACAAGGTTCAAACAAAACAAGGATTTTATTATAGGTCTTGGGAAATTAACGAAAATATAACAAAATTCTGTTCTCTTGTGGCTCTTTAAGGGTTAACAGTTCAGGGATGTCTCTTCCACATCCAGAATCATAATTCTCACTCGCTCAGATAACTTTTCCCCAGCCTTACTGTAGTCCACGTTGCAGCTAGTGGCCAACCCAGCAAAAAGTCCTTCCAAATGTCTCTCACGTATTTCCACAGGTGCATATATCCAAAGGTGAGTATTTCCCAAAGGTAAGTATCTCCAAATCCTTATATTCCTCACGGAAGTGGACGTGCAGCACTCTTGTCCTCCAGAGAGCCCAGGTTGGAGACTGTGTCTCTTCCCTTCCCAAACCTTCAGCTCATCAGCTCCTCATTTGTTTCAGCTGCGTGGGAAGATTGGCCATAGAGGGGTGGAGTTCCCGACCATACCAGCAGATGGAGCCATAGCTGTCTGGGTTTGCAGCCACCTCAGGGGGATGTAACGTCCCTCCAGGACACAGCCTCTCGTGACATCACACATCCCCCTCCTCGGGACCGACGTCCTCGTCGGGTAAAGGCAGCGAAGAAGGCATCACGCCGGGAGAGGGCGTCCGCATTGCCGTGGTGCTTGCCAGCCTGCTCTCTCTTCAACTCCTCCACCTCTAGGACCAGGGACTCAGCCTCCTGTTGTCTCTCCTTGAGTTTCTTACTGAACGCATCAGCCTTGGTTTTAGCAGAGTTTAGCTTCTGTTGAGCAGCTTTCAGTTCCTTCTCTCTCTCTGCCTCCGCATTCTTCATCTTGTTCTCCAACACCTTGTACTTCTCCTCTGCCTTCTTCTGGACCTCCTTACTACTGCGCAGGGTCTCCTCACACTCCTCGATGGTCCTGCGCAGCCTCTCCAGCTCCTCCTGTTGCTTATGGAAGGAGCTCTGTTGGAGTTTAGCCTGGAGGATATCTAACTCTTCTGTCTTCATGTCTAACTGTTGCTTTAACAAACGATACCTCTCAGCGGTCCCCTTCCAGACCAGACAGTTCTTTGTCCAGATTCTGTAGCTCCCGTCTCTGTGTCGGTCTGGGCACCTGCCATCCCTATCCGAGCCCGGGCGGGAGTGAGTAACTCGGAGGATTGCACCGGAGCCTTCCCAGGATGAGTCTTGCCTCTCCGTTTCCGAGGTACTCGGGTTATCCTCTCCTGAGACTCTCTCCAGAGTGGGTAAAAGGCTGGGCAGTCTCGTCCAATTAGGACAGGGACGGGAGGGAATCAACCACCCCCGCCGTCGTGTGTATGGTTCCCCGTGTGCTGGTCATTGTAAGTTCAGTAATGGGGTATTCTCTGGTGTCCCCATGGACACAGGAAACTGGGAGGACTTTCCCCGGGGGTCAGACACGTTGGGCCCACCAAATCCTTACGCACCAGGGTGGCCCGGCTACCAGAATCCAGTAAGGCCTCCACATCATGGTGATTCACAGTTACCGGGCAGGTGGGGGGTCGATCTGGGCCGCCATCTACGACTCCCAAGAGCGAGGCAAAACGGTGTGTGGGTGCTGAGCTGGAGGACTCCGCAGTGGGCATAGGTTCATCGGCTGGTTTCCCACACTGCCAGGAGATATGTCCCATCTCCCCCACACCGGTAACACTGTCGAGTTTCCCCCTCCTGGTGTACTCTTCTTGGACCCGCCTGGTTTCTGGCTCCCCCTGGAGCCGGGATAAAGTCCTGACGTGGCTGGGTTCGAGACCTTGGGGTCCTTTGGACGGGTTCTTCCCATTTGTGGTGGGGCCGCACTCCTGGGGTCTTTTCGGGAAGCATTCAGCATCTCCGCTGTGGCCTGGTACTTTTCCACAGCTTCCACGGTCAGATCAGCCGTGGTCAAGGCCTGTTGACTGATGAACCGTTTTGCCTCATAAGGCAGGGCGCGTAGGTAACGATCCACCACAACGGCCTCCACCACCGCCGCTGCTGTATTCCTCTGCGGATCCAGCCATTTCCTTGCGATTCGGACAAGTTCATGCATCTGCGCCCGAGGAGGTTGGTCTGGTTGGAAGGTCCAGCTGTGAAAGCGCTGGGCCATACCAAACTTTGTGAGTCCATATCTGCTGAGGATCTCAGACTTCAGGGCATCATAGTCAGTAACCTGGTCAGGGCCCAGGTCCCGGACAGCATTCAGCGATTCCCCGGTTAGAAAGGGGCTAACAGACCAACCCACTGTTGCTTGGGCCAGGCTTCCCTAGTGGCCGTGGCCTCAAATGCATGCAGGTATGCCTCAATGTCATCGGTAGCTCCCATCTTAGATATAAAGTCATTTGCCTTTATTGGGCGGGTATTTTGGACCACCCTCTGTCTCTGCAACTGCAATTCCTCTGCCTTCAGAAGGTTGGCTTTCTTTTGCTCCTCCAAGAGAGCCACGTTTGCTTGCATCTGGGCTTGCTGGCCAGCAACAAGGGCTTTCAATATGTCCTCCATTTCAGTCGGCGGGGAGCCTACGGCCAACTTGGAAAACTGGGTGATCAAACCTTCGGTATCCTCCTCTGACATGCACTATTAACGCTTGAGCGTGCCTGTATTCTCCACCATCTGTGACGTCACGAGAGGCTACACAGCTTTCAGCGGGATTGCTCAAGTAGTGCAAGGAGACAAGGTTCAAACAAAACAAGGATTTTATTATAGGTCTTGGGAAATTAACGAAAATATAACAAAATTCTGTTCTCTTGTGGCTCTTTAAGGGTTAACAGTTCAGGGATGTCTCTTCCACATCCAGAATCATAATTCTCACTCGCTCAGATAACTTTTCCCCAGCCTTACTGTAGTCCACGTTGCAGCTAGTGGCCAACCCAGCAAAAAGTCCTTCCAAATGTCTCTCACGTATTTCCACAGGTGCATATATCCAAAGGTGAGTATTTCCCAAAGGTAAGTATCTCCAAATCCTTATATTCCTCATGGAAGTGGACGTGCAGCACTCTTGTCCTCCAGAGAGCCCAGGTTGGAGACTGTGTCTCTTCCCTTCCCAAACCTTCAGCTCATCAGCTCCTCATTTGTTTCAGCTGCGTGGGAAGATTGGCCATAGAGGGGTGGAGTTCCCGACCATACCAGCAGATGGAGCCATAGCTGTCTGGGTTTGCAGCCACCTCAGGGGGATGTAACGTCCCTCCAGGACACAGCCTCTCGTGACATCACACAGGGTAAGTACTTAGTATCCTATACGTCTCCTGGTACTCTCTGACAGGGTAAGTACTTAGCATCCTATACGTCTCCTGGTACTCTCTGACAGGGTAAGTACTTAGCATCCTATACGTTCCCTGGTACTCTCTGACAGGGTAAGGACTTAGTATCCTATACTTCTCCTGGTACTCTCTGACAGGGTAAGGACTTAGTATCCTATACCTCTCCTGGTACTCTCTGACAGGGTAAGGACTTAGTATCCTATACGTCTCCTGGTACTCTCTGACAGGGTAAGGACTTAGTATCCTATACGTATCCTGGTACTCTCTGGTAGGGTAAGGACTTAGTATCCTATAGGTCTCCTGGTACTCTCTGACAGGGTAAGGACTTAGTATCCTATATGTCTCCTGGTACACTCTGACAGGGTAAGGACTTAGTATCCTATAGGTCTCCTGGTACTCTCTGACAGGGTAAGGACTTAGTATCCTATACGTATCCTGGTACTCTCTGACAGGGTAAGGACTTAGTATCCTATACGTCTCCTGGTACTCTCTGACAGGGTAAGGACTTAGTATCCTATAGGTCTCCTGGTACTCTCTGACAGGGTAATGACTTCGTATCCTTTACGTATCCTGGTACTCTCTGGCAGGGTAAGGACTTAGTATGCGATATGTCTCCTGGTACTCTCTGACAGGGTAAGGACTTAGTATCCTATAGGTCTCCTGGTATTCTCTGATAGGGTAAGGAGTTAGCAGACAGTATATGAAAGTTCTCGTATACCTTTTTGCGGCGCTCCTACGTGTTGATTATTAGTTTATGTTTCACAAAGCTGTTACCGCCGCCAGGGAAAACACGAGTCAACATGTTAATCTCTCTTCAGACGAGTCCAGACGAAACACAAAACCTCTATTGAGAGAACCTCCGCGCTGAAGCAGACCTGGGTTCAAATACTATTTGGAATCTTTCAAATACTTTCAACGTTTGCTTTAACCTGACTGAAGTGCCAGTAGGGGAATGTTTTTACTTTCAGGACTTTTCCATTGGTTCCATTGTAACATGCAAGCTCAATCAAGCACAGCTAAAGAACTTGAAATTATTTGTAATAGTACTTGAACCCAGATCTGTTCTGTAGGTGGGAGCTCTAAATGTGTTGTTTTTACGCTGCCCTCTCACTGGCAGTACAGGGTCTTTCATTCCTTAATGTCCCACAAACATTTTCCCTGTAACAGGCAACAGAAGCACAGTGTAGTGCCCTGCAACAGGGCCGTCTCTATCTCTCTCTTCTGCCAGGCGTTTGATGCCTGCACGCGCTGACATCATCCTTCCCACCGTCAGCTGGAGGGTTCTGAGAGAGAGAGAGAGAGAGAGAGAGAGAGAGAGAGAGAGAGAGAGAGAGAGAGAGAGAGAGAGAGAGAGAGAGAGAGAGAGAGACAGAGAGAGAGAGAGACAGAGAGACAGAGAGACAGAGAGACAGAGAGAGAGAGAGAGAGAGAGAGAGAGAGAGAGAGAGAGCAACTGTTATTTAATTACTCACTTTATTAAACATTTTACTTTCACATTATCATCTGGAGCTAGCTAATATCTATTTTAAAAAAAACATTAGGACATGTTAATGAGCGTGAATGTTGGCTGGGCTGAGGAGGAGGATTATGAAGGTATACTGAATGAGACAGCGATACTAATTCAAGTCATTGGTTCCAATGTTAGACTTCTGGCTTCTGTCTTGGGATGCATCCCAATGGCACCCTATTCCCTATATAGTGCACTACTTTTGAGCAGGGGTCAAAAGTAGTGCACTATATAGGGAATAGGGTGCCATTTGGGATGCAGGACCTGGCTGGTTCACTCAGGTGGTAGTGGAGGTGGAGCATGTAAACTATAAACAGCTGTTAGTGAATGGGTGTGCCTGTTATGGGTCTGCTGAGCAAACTAGCAGCACAGCAACCTGAATGGACCTCTGTTAGCACCGCTCAGCTGATGCCATGGACTCCCTCTAATGGTAGAGGAAGAAGATGGAGGAGGTGGAGGAGGGGAGGGAGGGGGAGGAGGAGGAGGAGGAGGAGGAGGGGGGAGGAGGAGGAGGAGGAGGAGGAGGAGGAGGGGGAGGTAGGGAGGAGGAGGAGGAGGGAAGGGGGAGGTAGGGAGGAGGAGGAGGAGGTGGAGGAGGGGGGAAGAGGAGGAGGAGGAGGAGGAGGGGAGGGGGGGAGGAGGAGGGAGGGGAGGGGGAGGAGGAGGAGGAGGAGGAGGAGGGGGGTAGGGAGGAGGAGGAGGAGGGGAGGGGAGGTAGAGAGGAGGAGGAGGAGGAGGTGGAGGAGGGGGGGGAGAGGAGGAGGAGGAGGAGGAGGAGGGGGGAGGTAGGGAGGAGGAGGAGGAGGAGGAGGACGAAGAGGGAGGAGGGGAGGAGGACAGAAAAGTCTCACATTTAGTTCATCTGGGATATTTCTGGAAGCTCACATGACTGACACTCTAGTCTACACAACCTTTTGGTGTGCTGTTTGGTGGGTCATGGATACAGGAAAATATCACCAGGCCTATTCTCAGGAATCATTTGCATTGTGCTGACTTTGTACCTAATTCTGTAACATCAGATCACAGAAATGACATCAGAAGTTATCATATATAATTTATATTTAAAAAAAAATGTGCAACCTGAATAGATTTCAGTTTTCTTGCATTTCTGAATAAGTGTAGTATCCGTAGGGACCTCTGTGTGTATAGAGACATGGATGGACTAACAACTTGTCACCCTGTGATCTTGATACAGTAAAGCTAGAGTCTGGGAATAAAAAAATAAAAAATAAAAAAATGTCAGCCCCGACAGCCGCCGTGTCCAAAAATGGATCAGCCTCTGATTAAAAAGGCAAGTATGGAAACCGAAGAGACAGAATCTTTAGATCATTTGTTTCGGTACTGTCCACGTGTAGCTTGTTTTTGGTCGCAGGTTCAGGAATGGCTGAAGAATCGCAACATTTACCTGGAGCTAACTCTGCCAATAGCACTGCTGGGTAATTTTGATAAGTCATAGTCAATCGATCAATAATCTAATAGTACTCTTAGCAGAGTTAGCTTCTGTTATATGTTTTATTCATGGGAGACAGGCCCAGCCAATCAGAATGAGTTTTTCCCCACAGACAGAAATACTCCTCAGATAATAATAATATGCCATTTAGCAGACGCTTTTATCCAAAGCGACATACAGTCATGCGTGCATACATTTTTGTGTATGGGTGGTCCCGGGGTTCGAACCCACTACCTTGGCGTTACAAGCACCGTGCTCTACCAGCTGAGCTACAGAGGACCACAGACGAACTTCAACGAGTACAGTCAGATCAGGGAGTGAAATATCAATGATGTAGCTGGGGGTGTTAGCTAGCACGTCTGCCTCTATGATGTCATAGCCTTCTGTATAAACTGAAGGGCTATCAACTTTTCAATACCTTGGAACACGCCAATACAAATGGATTGAGTGGTTTGTCCTGACGCAGTATGAAAAATGTATGCACTCACTAACTGTAAGTCCATCTGGATAAGAGCGTCTGCTAAATGACTAACATGTAAATGTAATGTATAGTTTGGTCATAGTGACTGAGCTCTATTTGGAAAGGATTTCAAACAAAGTGGATTAAAGTCAATCTGGAATTAGAATAAAATCTGGGAAACATTGCGCAACCACTTACAATCCGTATAAAGTATTTGTTTTTCCAACCGTTGGTTTTAATGCGTTTGTTCAGTTTTCTAATGCAAAC
Source organism: Coregonus clupeaformis (assembly GCF_020615455.1). Taxonomy (NCBI): domain Eukaryota; kingdom Metazoa; phylum Chordata; class Actinopteri; order Salmoniformes; family Salmonidae; genus Coregonus; species Coregonus clupeaformis. The sequence goes on from NW_025533618.1 coordinate 418,374, forward strand.
TCCTGTTGGTCAGGTAATCAGCCATTCCAAATATAACCCTGCAGGTCTACCATGTGCTTTATGAATGCTACTCTCCCCACACAACCCTGCAGATCTACCATGTGCTTTATGAATGCTACTCTCCCCACACAACCCTGCAGGTCTACCATGTGCTTTATGAATGCTACTCTCCCCACACAACCCTGCAGGTCTACCATGTGCTTTATGAATGCTACTCTCCCCACACAACCCTGCAGGTCTACCATGTGCTTTATGAATGCTACTCTCCCCACACAACCCTGCAGGTCTACCATGTGCTTTATGAATGCTACTCTCCCCACACAACCCTGCAGGTCTACCATGTGCTTTATGAATGCTACTCTCCCCACACAACCCTGCAGGTCTACCATGTGCTTTATGAATGCTACTCTCCCCACACAACCCTGCAGGTCTACCATGTGCTTTATGAATGCTACTCTCCCCCACACAACCCTGCAGGTCTACCATGTGCTTTATGAATGCTACTCTCCCCACACAACCCTGCAGGTCTACCATGTGCTTTATGAATGCTACTCTCCCCACACAACCCTGCAGGTCTACCATGTGCTTTATGAATGCTACTCTCCCCACACAACCCTGCAGGTCTACCATGTGCTTTATGAATGCTACTCTCCCCACACAACCCTGCAGGTCTACCATGTGCTTTATGAATGCTACTCTCCCCACACAACCCTGCAGGTCTACCATGTGCTTTATGAATGCTACTCTCCTGACACAGCGAAAGAGCGCTGCGTTAGGTCCCGTGTAGCTCAGTTGGTAGAGCGTGGCGCTTGCAACGCCAAGGTTGTGGGTTCGTTTCCCACGGGGGGCCAGTATGAAAAAAATTATGTATGCACTCGCCAACTGTAAGTCGCTCTGGATAAGAGTGTCTGCTAAATGATTAAAATGTTTTTAAAAATAGCGTTACTGGTTAGCAAACCTTTACTAACTCCTACTCTGGCTCAATCTAAAGCAACCACATCCCAGATGAAATAAAGAGCGCACATTAGCATTAGCTACTTGTATCTCTCTCTCTGCAACTGACTGAAACCCTGCCGGATATCTCCTCTTGGCTGTCCTTTCATTCCAATGAGATGTTCCATCTGTAAGTCTACATCTGTTTTTACTTTCCCTCTGCCAGAAAGACAATCAGTCACTGTTAGTCCTTCCCTTAATGCCTGTGTTTACAGAGACCAGTCTAAAAAGACATTCATCAAGACCTTTAATATGGTCGCTTTATTCTCTATGTAAATAAGTATTTAAGGACATTGCTTAAGTTCGCTGGAGAATTAGAGTCAGTCGTGGAGGTCGGATGCTCTCCATCTGTGATGCGGTGGTTGTGATGGCAACTGCTGTAGCCTGTTTTGAATAAGAAAAAATGCCTTAACGTCTGTATTTAACAACCCAGAACGAACGCCATGAGGATCCATCCATCCATTGTCCTTCCATCCATCCAGGCAGGCTGAGAGGGCACTACAGCCATGTTAATCCTATTGGAATGACTACTTACGTAGATGGAAGAACAGTTTAGTTTCAGGGCGAGGCTGATGCAGCTGTGCATCCCCCAACACTCCTAAATGAACAGAGAATGACATAAATAACGCCAGGCCAGTAGCACGCAGACACACAAAGCATCTGAGAAAGTACTTCAGTGTCCAGCTTCGGCTATAGACTTCAGATGTAAAGGATGTGAGAATGTGAGGGGAACTCCAATGAGAGGTGTTCTGTTCTCTACAGTATCTCTGAGGTACAGGATAGGTGTTCTGTTCTCTACAGCATCTCTGAGGTACAGGATAGGTGTTCTGTTCTCTACAGCATCTCTGAGGTACAGGATAGGTGTTATGTTCTCTACGGTATCTCTGAGGTACAGGATAGGTGTTCTGTTCTCTACAGCATCTCTGAGGTACAGGATAGGTGTTCTGTTCTCTACAGCATCTCTGAGGTACAGGATAGGTGTTCTGTTCTCTACAGCATCTCTGAGGTACAGGATAGGTGTTCTGTTCTCTACAGCATCTCTGAGGTACAGGATATGTGTTCTGTTCTCTACAGCATCTCTGAGGTACAGGATAGGTGTTCTGTTCTCTACAGCATCTCTGAGGTACAGGATAGGTGTTCTGTTCTCTACAGCATCTCTGAGGTACAGGATAGGTGTTCTGTTCTCTACAGTATCTCTGAGGTACAGGATAGGTGTTTTGTTCTCTACAGCATCTCTGAGGTACAGGATAGGTGTTCTGTTCTCTACAGCATCTCTGAGGCACTAAGGAGTCTAAGACACTAACCTACTGGTAATGAGTGAATGGCTGGATTTAGAGGAGCAAAACTTATTTTTGACATTGGGAGATACTGTAGATGTACAGTATATCATAGTTTGTTAAACGTTTTCCATGTTATCCAGAGGGTTCAAGTGTTCATGAATCAAAGTCAACTCAACACAGCACTTTTAGCATGTTCATTTCCTTACGTTTTGAACAATGATTTAAAACATATCGCTTAAAAGGCTCAAAGTAGTCTTAAATCACTGTGGTCTGAGGCAATTAACTGCTTCGAGGGGCTTGGCTTTTCATGTCGGATGTACAGCATAAACACTATTCCAGATGTTGTTCGGTGACAAGATAATCTCAGCAATACTATTGGGAGCAGCCAGGCAGTATTGTCCTGCTGCGAAACACGATAACACTATAAAACCAGGATAACACTATAAAACCAGGATAACACTATAAAACCACGATAACACTATAAAACCAGGATAACACTATAAAACCAGGATAACACTATAAAACCACAATAACACTATAAAACCAGGATAACACTATAAAACCAGGATAACACTATAAAACCACGATAACACTATAAAACCAGGATAACACTATAAAACCAGGATAACACTATAAAACCAGGATAACACTATAAAACCAGGATAACACTATAAAACCAGGATAACACTATAAAACCACAAGAACACTATAAAACCAGGATAACACTATAAAACCAGGATAACACTATAAAACCACGATAACACTATAAAACCAGGATAACACTATAAAACCAGGATAACACTATAAAACCAGGATAACACTATAAAACCACAATAACACTATAAAACCAGGATAACACTATAAAACCAGGATACCACTATAAAACCAGGATAACACTATAAAACCAGGATAACACTATAAAACCACGATAACACTATGAAACCACGATAACACTATATAACCAGGATAACACTATAAAACCAGGATAACACTATAAAACCAGGATAACACTATAAAACCAGGATAACACTATAAAACCACGATAACACTATAAAACCAGGATAACACTATAAAACCAGGATAACACTATAAAACCACGATAACACTATAAAACCAGGATAACACTATAAAACCAGGATAACACTATAAAACCACGATAACACTATAAAACCAGGATAACACTATAAAACCAGGATAACACTATAAAACCACAATAACACTATATAACCAGGATAACACTATAAAACTAGGATAACACTATATAACCAGGATAACACTATAAAACCAGGATAACACTATAAAACCAGGATAACACTATAAAACCACGATAACACTATACAACCACGATAACACTGTAAAACCACGATAACACTATAAAACCACGATAACACTATAAAACCAGGATAACACTATATAACCAGGATAACACTATATAACCAGGATAACACCCTCCAAGCCCTCCCACCCTGCAAACAACAAGGTCGTTTTCAGGGCTGGAAGTGGGGCTGAGGACTGACTGAAGGGGAGTGCTTTGCTTGACATGTGCAAGGAGCCCCAGTCAGGCTGCGTCCCAAATGGCACCCTATTCCTTATAAAGTGCACTACTTTAGGGCTCTGTTCATAGGACTCTAGTCAAAAGTAGTGCACTATATGGAGAATAGGGTGCCATTTGAGACGCAGCCTCCAGAATCGCAGGAAGTCCCCTTGTTTGTAAAGCATCTGGAGCCGAGCGGAATCGCAGTGTCCCTGGGCACCAGTAAATCACCAGAGCACAGCCATGTAAGAAGGGCCTGCGTTGCATCCTCAATCGAAACGGTACCAAATGGATGAATGGGAAGTTACTTTCAGACTTGAAAAGTACCGAGACATGTTTCAGATATGGTTGAAGCCTTGCATTGTCATCTCATAGCTGCTGTCACCAATGCCTGGAAAAAACACTCCTTTCCAGAGAAGATTTCCTTTTCCTTTTCGTCAGGATGGTCTGAATACTGTAGCCTGTCTGCCTGAAAACTACTTTATCATCCAATATTGGACACTAAGGCCTTTTTGAACAAGATCTTGTTTAGGGAAGAGGAAATCCCATTGCTTTTATTTATTTATTCATTGTTTGTTTTAAAGGAACTCAAGCTTAAATATGTCCTTCCTGCATTGGCGTTTCTCTTTTCTACCAGCCATTCCGGCAGTTTCCACAGCCATTTTGAGTAGAAATATATTTATTTCTTAGTCCCTTGTGATATGCCTGAGTTAAATAATGCATGACGCTCTTGGGAAAAGAAATCTCAAAGATTAAGTTCATTAATTGAAGTCCACTCCTCCTTCTTCTACATACAATCGCTGGTGAAAGTCTACACACCCCCTGCATGTTCTTCACATTTTGCCGCCTTAACCTTGTACTGCAGTGGGCTAAATCAGGGTCACACAGAGTATTTCTTGGTAGTCTTAAACAAATCTACTTTGAAACAAAAGTATACACCTCACACACATGGTTATGGGCTTCAAAAAAAGAAGACACCTGTACCATGTCAGATATAGAGTTGAAATGTATTACATTTTGAGTTTGCATCCCAATATTACACTTTATATACATCACAGAAGACTGAAATATCACAAAACCATTTGACATAGAAACACCGGATGTTCATTTTTTAAAAATTTAAATAATATTTATTAATGATGAAATGATGAATAATATTAATAACATTCCACCCATGAGGCCAGTAGGTCATTTGACTGCAGGAAAGGGCTACAATTATATCTGAAAAGGGATTCAATTGTGTGCTGTTGTTGTTTTTTACAGAACCTGCTCCACATTTTCAAAGTAAAATAAAAATTCTTGAACATTTTCCAAATAATAGTTTTATTTTTCAGCCGGACAATTACACACATTTTAATGCCAAAGACACGCCAGAATGGCTTTCCAAGCGGTGTTAAGTGTTCCTGAGGGGTCCAGTCTCAGTCCTGACTTAAATCTTCTTGAAAATGAGAGACAAGGTTTGAATATTGCTTTCCATCAATGATTTCCCTACACGTTGCCCTAAGAGTTGTGCAAATCTTATTCAAAACGATTTACAGCTGTAAAAGTGTTTCCACCCTAACCCTAACCCTAACCCTAACCATAACCCTAACCCTAACCCTAACCCTAACCCTAACCCTAAATCTGGGGTGTGAAGACATACGCAATCAAGGTATCTTTGTTTTCTATTTGTAAATAACCCCTGATAACCCCACCCAACACACAGTTTATAGTGAACCCTGATAACCCCACCCAACACACAGTTTATAGTGAACCCTGATAACCCCACCCAACACACAGTTTATAGTGAACCCTGATAACCCCACCCAACACACAGTTTATAGTGAACCCTGATAACCTCACCCAACACACAGTTTATAGTGAACCCTGATAACCCCACCCAACACACAGTTTATAGTGAACCCTGATAACCCCACCCAACACACAGTTTATAGTGAACCCTGATATCCTCACCCAACACACAGTTTATAGTGAACCCTGATAACCTCACCCAACACACAGTTTATAGTGAACCCTGATAACCCCACCCAACACACAGTTTATAGTGAACCCTGATAACCCCACTCAACACACAGTTTATAGTGAACCCTGATAACCCCACCCAACACACAGTTTATAGTGAACCCTGATAACCCCACCCAACACACAGTTTATAGTGAACCCTGATAACCCCACCCAACACACAGTTTATAGTGAACCCTGATAACCCCACCCAACACACAGTTTATAGTGAACCCTGATAACCTCACCCAACACACAGTTTATAGTGAACCCTGATAACCCCACCCAACACACAGTTTATAGTGAACCCTGATAACCTCACCCAACACACAGTTTATAGTGAACCCTGATAACCTCACCCAACACACAGTTTATAGTGAACCCTGATAACCCCACCCAACACACAGTTTATAGTGAACCCTGCCAACCCCACCCAACACACAGTTTATGACGAACCCTGAAAACCTCACCCACAGTTTATAGCGAACACTGACAACCCCACCCAACACGAGAATTACAGTGTATAGGAAAACTGTTCCAAATTGAGTACAGACAGAGAAAGACACTAGGCAACGTCTGCTGTGTTTACGGTGTTTTAAATGCGCTCTCCTTGGTGTTGTCCACAACATTCAAAACAACATTTCCCCCAATTGGCTACACACAGAGATGATAGAACAATACTTAAAGGTTCGAAGCAAGGTCAATAATAAAGGTCAATAGTTGGTTAATCTCTGGTGTGGTATCCTGTAATATATATATTACTACTATCTATAATTCATTGGACAATCATGTAGACACGAGGACATCATTGTGAATACATTCAATGAATCATCTTTGACATACTCTTGTTCCATGGCCATGTTCATCCAGACCTAATGTTGGCAGCAGCACATGAATGAAACAGCTCACAAGATGGTGTGCATTGACTTCCTGACCTCCACCCATTCATCAACAGTCAAACACGGAATTAATTACAACGTTCATTCATTTGATTTCTGGCACAATGATCTCCAATGGCCAGTATTGGCTGTAGTAAGTAAATACAGGTGGTGGCGAGACCGTCCAGACGAGACCTGCAGGGTTCAAGTACTATTTGAAATCTTTCAAATACTTGTAACGTTTGCTTTAGTCTGCCTGGAGTGCCAGATGGGTGGGCTTTGCAGTTTTGTGACTATTCCTTTAGTTCCATTGTGCCAGGCCAGCTCAATCAAGCCCAGATAAAGTATGTGAAATGATATTAACTAGTCTTTGAACCCAGGTCTGGGTCCGATCAGCCTCTGATGCTGGGTATTTTCCTCAGGGTTATGACATAATGTTTTCTTTATAAATGTGATATTATTTTCAATCAACAGAGCAGCTGATTGCTGGCAAACCCCAATGATCCGGGCTGTGGCAATCGGATATATTTTGAAAACTATCCCAAGTGGTTTACCAAATGGGAAAAGGGAAACTATCCCAAGTGGTTTACCCAATGGGAAAAGGGAAACTGCTATCTCACTACCAATATACTGTACATTTTATAAATCCTGTTTTTCAGGGTCGATCCATCATGTCAGTGTCTTGACTGTCATTTGTCATCCTGTAGGGAGCAGCCCTGTCTGCTAGTACTGATATATAACCACACTAATTGACCTGCCACTGTGGAGTCACTAATTGACCTGCCATTGTGGAGTATAAGCAAAGTGTCTTGATTCCTTCCAGCCACCACTGCCCTGGGGGCAGCCATGGTAAATCCCATTGACTTCTCCCTCACAGTGTTCCGGGTGGTCGGGCTGATCTGGCCTGGTGCTCCAGAATCAAAGCGTCCTCCATAGTGTTCCTTCCTACCCTTCTTCAGAGCATCTCCACTTCACCGCTGATTACATCATTACATCTATTCCCCAGCACTTAATGACATAATTAGATGTAGTCATCAGAACGTAATGATTTGATAACTCACTTGTGTTGCAGCCAGCCAGTGCGTCAGTATGATGGGGGACGTTGGTAAACTCCATCTGCTGCTCTACCAGAGGTTTGTGGTTGACCACCCAGGGTTCCCCCACAGAAACACCATGTCTGCGTCCCAAATAGCACCCTATTCCCTACTATGGGCCAAAGGCCCTGGTCAAAAGAAGTGCCCTATTCAGGGAATTGGGTGCCATTTGGGATGCAACACCATCAAAGTGGGGAAACCGTGGGGCGATTCTGTGTACAGTATATTCCTGTTAAAACACAATGGGTCCTTCTATGCTTGTAAACCTGATTCAGGGCAGACAAGCAGGCAGGATGGAGTCAGTCATATGGGATCCAGTCAAGACGGCTGAGTCAGTCATATGGGATCCAGTCAGGATGGCTGAGTCAGTCATATGGGATCCAGTCAGGATGGCTGAGTCAGTCATATGGGATCCAGTCAGGATGGCTGAGTCAGTCATATGGGATCCAGTCAGGATGGTTGAGTCAGTCATATGGGATCCAGTCAGGATGGCTGAGTCAGTCATATGGGATCCAGTCAGGATGGCTGAGTCAGTCATATGGGATCCAGTCAGGATGGCTGAGTCAGTCATATGGGATCCAGTCAGGATGGCTGAGTCAGTCATATGGGATCCAGTCAGGATGGTTGAGTCAGTCATATGGGATCCAGTCAGGATGGCTGAGTCAGTCATATGGGATCCAGTCAGGATGGCTGAGTCAGTCATATGGGACCAGTCAGGATGGTTGAGTCAGTCATATGGGATCCAGTCAGGATGGCTGAGTCAGTCATATGGGACCAGTCAGGATGGTTGAGTCAGTCATATGGGATCCAGTCAGGATGGCTGAGACAGTCATATGGGATCCAGTCAGGATGATTGAGTCAGTCATATGGGATCCAGTCAGGATGGCTGAGTCAGTCATATGGGAACTAGTCAGGATGGTTGAGTCCGTCATATGGGATCCAGTCAGGATGGCTGAGTCAGTCATATGGGATCCAGTCAGGATGGCTGAGGCAGTCATATGGGATCCAGTCAGGATGGTTGAATCAGTCATATGGGATCCAGTCAGGATGGCTGAGTCAGAAATATGGGATCCAGTCAGGATGGTTGAGTCAGTCATATGGGATCCAGTCAGGATGGTTGAGTAAGTCATATGGGATCCAGTCAGGATGGTTGAGTAAGTCATATGGGATCCAGTCAGGATGGTTGACTCAGTCATATGGGATCCAGTCAGGATGGTTGAGTCAGTCATATGGGATCCAGTCAGGAAGGCTGAGTCAGTCATATGGGATCCAGTCAGGATGGCTGAGTCAGTCATATGGGATCCAGTCAGGATGGTTGAGCCAGTCATATGGGATTCGGTCAGGATGGTTGAGTCAGTCATATGGGATCCAGTCAGGATGGCTGAGTCAGTCATATGGGATCCAGTCAGGATGGTTGACTCAGTCATATGGGATCCAGTCAGGATGGCTGAGTCAGTCATATGGGATCCAGTCAGGATGGCTGAGGCAGTCATATGGGATCCAGTCAGGATGGTTGAGTCAGTCATATGGGATCCAGTCAGGATGGCTGAGTCAGTCATATGGGATCCAGTCAGGATGGTTGAGTCAGTCATATGGGATCCAGTCAGGATGGTTGACTCAGTCATATGGGATCCAGTCAGGATGGTTGAGTCAGTCATATGGGATCCAGTCAGGAAGGCTGAGTCAGTCATATGGGATCTAGTCAGGATGGCTGAGTCAGTCATATGGGATCCAGTCAGGATGGTTGAGTCAGTCATATCGGATCCAGTCAGGATGGTTGAGTCAGTCATATGGGATCCAGTCAGGATGGTTGAGTCAGTCATATGGGATCCAGTCAGGATGGTTGAGTCAGTCATATGGGATCCAGTCAGGATGGCTGAGTCAGTCATATGGGATCCAGTCAGGATGGCTGAGTCAGTCATATGGGATCCAGTCTGGATGGCTGAGTCAGTCATATGGGATCTAGTCAGGATGGCTGAGTCAGTCATATGGGATCCAGTCAGGATGGTTGAGTCAGTCATATGGGTTCCAGTCAGGATGGCTGAGTCAATCATTTGGGATCCAGTCAGTATGGCTGAGTCAGTCATATGGGACCAGTCAGGATGGCTGAGTCAGTCATATGGGATCCAGTCAGGATGGCTGAGTCAGTCATATGGGATCCAGTCAGGATGGTTGAGTCAGTCATATGGGATCCAGTCAGGATGGTTGAGTCAGTGATATGGGATCCTGTCAGGATGGCTGAGTCAGTCATATGGGATCCAGTCAGGATGGCTGAGTCAGTCATATGGGATCCAGTCAGGATGGCTGAGTCAGTCATATGGGATCCAGTCAGGATGGCTGAGTCAGTCATATGGGATCCAGTCAGGATGGTTGAGTCAGTCATATGGGATCCAGTCAGGATGGCTGAGTCAGTCATATGGGATCCAGTCAGGATGGCTGAGTCAGTCATATGGGATCCAGTCAGGATGGCTGAGTCAGTCATATGGGATCCAGTCAGGATGGCTGAGTCAGTCATATGGGATCCAGTCAGGATGGTTGAGTCAGTCATATGGGATCCAGTCAGGATGGCTGAGTCAGTCATATGGGATCCAGTCAGGATGGCTGAGTCAGTCATATGGGATCCAGTCAGGATGGTTGGAGTCAGTCATATGGGATCCAGTCAGGATGGCTGAGTCAGTCATATGGGATCTAGTCAGGATGGCTGAGTCAGTCATATGGGATCCAGTCAGGATGGTTGAGCCAGTCATATGGGATTCGGTCAGGATGGTTGAGTCAGTCATATGGGATCCAGTCAGGATGGCTGAGTCAGTCATATGGGATCCAGTCAGGATGGTTGAGTCAGTCATATGGGATCCAGTCAGGATGGTTGAGTAAGTCATATGGGATCCAGTCAGGATGGTTGAGTAAGTCATATGGGATCCAGTCAGGATGGTTGACTCAGTCATATGGGATCCAGTCAGGATGGTTGAGTCAGTCATATGGGATCCAGTCAGAAAGGCTGAGTCAGTCATATGGGATCTAGTCAGGATGGCTGAGTCAGTCATATGGGATCCAGTCAGGATGGTTGAGCCAGTCATATGGGATTCGGTCAGGATGGTTGAGTCAGTCATATGGGATCCAGTCAGGATGGCTGAGTCAGTCATATGGGATCCAGTCAGGATGGTTGAGTCAGTCATATGGGATCCAGTCAGGATGGCTGAGTCAGTCATATGGGATCCAGTCAGGATGGCTGAGGCAGTCATATGGGATCCAGTCAGGATGGTTGAGTCAGTCATATGGGATCCAGTCAGGATGGCTGAGTCAGTCATATGGGATCCAGTCAGGATGGTTGAGTCAGTCATATGGGATCCAGTCAGGATGGTTGACTCAGTCATATGGGATCCAGTCAGGATGGTTGAGTCAGTCATATGGGATCCAGTCAGGAAGGCTGAGTCAGTCATATGGGATCTAGTCAGGATGGCTGAGTCAGTCATATGGGATCCAGTCAGGATGGTTGAGTCAGTCATATCGGATCCAGTCAGGATGGTTGAGTCAGTCATATGGGATCCAGTCAGGATGGCTGAGTCAGTCATATGGGATCCAGTCAGGATGGTTGAGTCAGTCATATGGGATCCAGTCAGGATGGCTGAGTCAGTCATATGGGATCCAGTCAGGATGGCTGAGTCAGTCATATGGGATCCAGTCAGGATGGCTGAGTCAGTCATATGGGATCTAGTCAGGATGGCTGAGTCAGTCATATGGGATCCAGTCAGGATGGTTGAGTCAGTCATATGGGTTCCAGTCAGGATGGCTGGAGTCAGTCATTTGGGATCCAGTCAGTATGGCTGAGTCAGTCATATGGGACCAGTCAGGATGGCTGAGTCAGTCATATGGGATCCAGTCAGGATGGCTGAGTCAGTCATATGGGATCCAGTCAGGATGGTTGAGTCAGTCATATGGGATCCAGTCAGGATGGTTGAGTCAGTGATATGGGATCCTGTCAGGATGGCTGAGTCAGTCATATGGGATCCAGTCAGGATGGAATCAGTCAAATGGGATCCAGTCAGGATGATTGAGTCAGTCATATGGGATCCAGTCAGGATGGCTGAGTCAGTCATATGGGATCCAGTCAGGATGGTTGAGTCAGTCATATGGGATCCAGTCAGGATGGCTGAGTCAGTCATATGGGATCCAGTCAGGATGGCCGAGGCAGTCATATGGGATCCAGTCAGGATGGCTGAGTCAGTCATATGGGATCCAGTCAGGATGGCTGAGTCAGTCATATGGGATCCAGTCAGGATGGTTGAGTCAGTCATATGGGATCCAGTCAGGATGGTTGAGTAAGTCATATGGGATCCAGTCAGGATGGTTGACTCAGTCATATGGGATCCAGTCAGGATGGTTGAGTCAGTCATATGGGATCCAGTCAGGATGGTTGAGTAAGTCATATGGGATCCAGTCAGGATGGTTGACTCAGTCATATGGGATCCAGTCAGGATGGTTGAGTCAGTCATATGGGATCCAGTCAGGATAGCTAAGTCAGTCAAATGGGATCCAGTCAGGATGGCTGAGTTAGTCATATGGGATCCAGTCAGGATGGTTGAGTCAGTCATATGGGATCCCGTCAGGATGGTTGAGTCAGTCATATGGGATCCAGTCAGGATGGTTGAGTCAGTCATATGGGATCCAGTCAGGATGGTTGAGTCAGTCATATGGGATCCAGTCAGGATGGCTGAGTCAGTCATATGGGATCCAGTCAGGATGGTTGAGTCAGTCATATGGGATCCAGGCAGGATGGAGTCAGTCAAATGGGATTCATTCAGGATGGTTGAGTCAGTCAAATGGGATCCAGTCAGGATGGTTGAGTCAGTCATATGGGATCCAGTCAGGATGGTTGAGTCAGTCATATGGGATCGAGTCAGACTGGCTGAGTCAGTCATATGGGATCAAGTCAGGATGGTTGAGTCAGTCATATGGGATCCAGGCAGGATGGAGTCAGTCAAATGGGATTCATTCAGGATGGTTGAGTCAGTCAAATGGGATCCAGTCAGGATGGTTGAGTCAGTCATATGGGATCCAGTCAGGATGGTTGAGTCAGTCATATGGGATCGAGTCAGACTGGCTGAGTCAGTCATATGGGATCAAGTCAGGATGGTTGAGTCAGTCATATGGGATCCAGTCAGGATGGTTGAGTCAGTCATATGGGATCGAGTCAGGATGGCTGAGTCAGTCATATGGGATCCAGTCAGGATGGCTGAGTCAGTCATATGGGATCCAGTCAGGATTGCTGAGTCGGTCATATGGGATCCAGTCAGGATGGTTGAGTCAGTCATATGGGATCCAGGCAGGATGGAGTCAGTCATATGGGATTCATTCAGGATGGTTGAGTCAGTCATATGGGATCCAGGCAGGATGGAGTCAGTCATATGGGATCCAATCAGGATGGCTGAGTCAGTCATATGGGATCCAGTCAGGATGGTGGAGTCAGTCATATGGGATCCAGTCAGGATGGTTGAGTCAGTCATATGGGATCCAGTTTGGATGGTTGAGTCAGTCATATGGGATTGAGTCAGAATGGCTGAGTCAGTCATATGGGATTGAGTCAGAATGGCTGAGTCAGTCATATGGGATCCAGTCAGGATGGTTGAGCCAGTCATATGGGATTCGGTCAGGATGGTTGAGTCAGTCATATGGGATCCAGTCAGGATGGCTGGAGTCAGTCATATGGGATCCAGTCAGGATGGTTGACTCAGTCATATGGGATCCAGTCAGGATGGCTGGAGTCAGTCATATGGGATCCAGTCAGGATGGCTGAGGCAGTCATATGGGATCCAGTCAGGATGGTTGAGTCAGTCATATGGGATCCAGTCAGGATGGCTGAGTCAGTCATATGGGATCCAGTCAGGATGGTTGAGTCAGTCATATGGGATCCAGTCAGGATGGTTGACTCAGTCATATGGGATCCAGTCAGGATGGTTGAGTCAGTCATATGGGATCCAGTCAGGATGGCTGAGTCAGTCATATGGGATCTAGTCAGGATGGCTGAGTCAGTCATATGGGATCCAGTCAGGATGGTTGAGTCAGTCATATCGGATCCAGTCAGGATGGTTGAGTCAGTCATATGGGATCCAGTCAGGATGGTTGAGTCAGTCATATGGGATCCAGTCAGGATGGTTGAGTCAGTCATATGGGATCCAGTCAGGATGGCTGAGTCAGTCATATGGGATCCAGTCAGGATGGCTGAGTCAGTCATATGGGATCCAGTCAGGATGGCTGAGTCAGTCATATGGGATCTAGTCAGGATGGCTGAGTCAGTCATATGGGATCCAGTCAGGATGGTTGAGTCAGTCATATGGGATCCAGTCAGGATGGCTGAGTCAGTCATATGGGATCCAGTCAGGATGGCTGAGTCAGTCATATGGGATCCAGTCAGGATGGCTGAGTCGGTCATATGGGATCCAGTCAGGATGGTTGAGTCAGTCATATGGGATCCAGTCAGGATGGTGAGTCAGTCATATGGGATCCAGTCAGGATGGTTGAGTCAGTCATATGGGATCCAGGCAGGATGGCTGAGTCAGTCATATGGGATCCAGTCAGGATGGCTGAGTCAGTCATATGGGATCCAGTCAGGATGGCTGGAGTCAGTCATATGGGATCCAGTCAGGATGGCTGAGTCAGTCATATGGGAACCAGTCAGGATGGTTGAGTCAGTCATATGGGATCGAGTCAGAATGGCTGAGTCAGTCATATGGGATCCAGTCAGGATGGCTGAGTCAGTCATATGGGATCCAGTCAGGATGGTTGAGTCAGTCATATGGGATCCAGGCAGGATGGTTGAGTCAGTCATATGGGATCCAGTCAGGATGGCTGAGTAAGTCATATGGGATCCAGTCAGGATGGTTGAGTCAGTCATATGGGATCCAGTCAGGATGGTTGAGTCAGTCATATGGGATCCAGTCAGGAAGGGAGTCAGTCATATGGGATCCAGTCAGGATGGCTGAGTCAGTCATATGGGATCCAGTCAGGATGGTTGAGTCAGTCATATGGGATCCAGTCAGGATGGTTGAGTCAGTCATATGGGATCCAGTCAGGATGGCTGAGTCAGTCATATGGGATCCAGTCAGGATGGTTGAGTCAGTCATATGGGATCCAGTCAGGATGGCTGAGTCAGTCATATGGGATCCAGTCAGGATGGCTGAGGCAGTCATATGGGATCCAGTCAGGATGGTTGAGTCAGTCATATGGGATCCAGTCAGGATGGCTGAGTCAGTCATATGGGATCCAGTCAGGATGGTTGAGTCAGTCATATGGGATCCAGTCAGGATGGTTGACTCAGTCATATGGGATCCAGTCAGGATGGTTGAGTCAGTCATATGGGATCCAGTCAGGAAGGCTGAGTCAGTCATATGGGATCTAGTCAGGATGGCTGAGTCAGTCATATGGGATCCAGTCAGGATGGTTGAGTCAGTCATATCGGATCCAGTCAGGATGGTTGAGTCAGTCATATGGGATCCAGTCAGGATGGCTGAGTCAGTCATATGGGATCCAGTCAGGATGGTTGAGTCAGTCATATGGGATCCAGTCAGGATGGCTGAGTCAGTCATATGGGATCCAGTCAGGATGGCTGAGTCAGTCATATGGGATCCAGTCAGGATGGCTGAGTCAGTCATATGGGATCTAGTCAGGATGGCTGAGTCAGTCATATGGGATCCAGTCAGGATGGTTGAGTCAGTCATATGGGTTCCAGTCAGGATGGCTGAGTCAGTCATTTGGGATCCAGTCAGTATGGCTGAGTCAGTCATATGGGACCAGTCAGGATGGCTGAGTCAGTCATATGGGATCCAGTCAGGATGGCTGAGTCAGTCATATGGGATCCAGTCAGGATGGTTGAGTCAGTCATATGGGATCCAGTCAGGATGGTTGAGTCAGTGATATGGGATCCTGTCAGGATGGCTGAGTCAGTCATATGGGATCCAGTCAGGATGGAATCAGTCAAATGGGATCCAGTCAGGATGATTGAGTCAGTCATATGGGATCCAGTCAGGATGGCTGAGTCAGTCATATGGGATCCAGTCAGGATGGTTGAGTCAGTCATATGGGATCCAGTCAGGATGGCTGAGTCAGTCATATGGGATCCAGTCAGGATGGCCGAGGCAGTCATATGGGATCCAGTCAGGATGGCTGAGTCAGTCATATGGGATCCAGTCAGGATGGCTGAGTCAGTCATATGGGATCCAGTCAGGATGGTTGAGTCAGTCATATGGGATCCAGTCAGGATGGTTGAGTAAGTCATATGGGATCCAGTCAGGATGGTTGACTCAGTCATATGGGATCCAGTCAGGATGGTTGAGTCAGTCATATGGGATCCAGTCAGGATGGTTGAGTAAGTCATATGGGATCCAGTCAGGATGGTTGACTCAGTCATATGGGATCCAGTCAGGATGGTTGAGTCAGTCATATGGGATCCAGTCAGGATAGCTAAGTCAGTCAAATGGGATCCAGTCAGGATGGCTGAGTTAGTCATATGGGATCCAGTCAGGATGGTTGAGTCAGTCATATGGGATCCCGTCAGGATGGTTGAGTCAGTCATATGGGATCCAGTCAGGATGGTTGAGTCAGTTATATGGGATCCAGTCAGAATGGTTGAGTCAGTCATATGGGATCCAGTCAGGATGGCTGAGTCAGTCATATGGGATCCAGTCAGGATGGTTGAGTCAGTCATATGGGATCCAGGCAGGATGGAGTCAGTCAAATGGGATTCATTCAGGATGGTTGAGTCAGTCAAATGGGATCCAGTCAGGATGGTTGAGTCAGTCATATGGGATCCAGTCAGGATGGTTGAGTCAGTCATATGGGATCGAGTCAGACTGGCTGAGTCAGTCATATGGGATCAAGTCAGGATGGTTGAGTCAGTCATATGGGATCCAGGCAGGATGGAGTCAGTCAAATGGGATTCATTCAGGATGGTTGAGTCAGTCAAATGGGATCCAGTCAGGATGGTTGAGTCAGTCATATGGGATCCAGTCAGGATGGTTGAGTCAGTCATATGGGATCGAGTCAGACTGGCTGAGTCAGTCATATGGGATCAAGTCAGGATGGTTGAGTCAGTCATATGGGAACCAGTCAGGATGGTTGAGTCAGTCATATGGGATCGAGTCAGAATGGCTGAGTCAGTCATATGGGATCCAGTCAGGATGGCTGAGTCAGTCATATGGGATCCAGTCAGGATTGCTGAGTCGGTCATATGAGATCCAGTCAGGATGGTTGAGTCAGTCATATGGGATCCAGGCAGGATGGAGTCAGTCATATGGGATTCATTCAGGATGGTTGAGTCAGTCATATGGGATCCAGGCAGGATGGAGTCAGTCATATGGGATCCAATCAGGATGGCTGAGTCAGTCATATGGGATCCAGTCAGGATGGTGGAGTCAGTCATATGGGATCCAGTCAGGATGGTTGAGTCAGTCATATGGGATCCAGTTTGGATGGTTGAGTCAGTCATATGGGATTGAGTCAGAATGGCTGAGTCAGTCATATGGGATTGAGTCAGAATGGCTGAGTCAGTCATATGGGATCCAGTCAGGATGGTTGAGTCAGTCATATGGGATCCAGGCAGGATGGTTGAGTCAGTTATATGGGATCCAGTCAGGATGGTTGAGTAAGTCATATGGGATCCAGTCAGGATGGTTGAGTCTGTCATATGGGATCCTGTCAGGATGGCTGAGTCAGTCATATGGGATCCAGTCAGGATGGAATCAGTCATATGGGATCCAGTCAGGATGATTGAGTCAGTCATATGGGATCCATTTAGGATGGCTGAGTCAGTCATATGGGATCCAGTCAGGATGGTTGAGTCAGTCATATGGGATCCAGTCAGGATGGCTGAGTCAGTCATATGGGATCCAGTCAGGATGGCTGAGTCAGTCATATGGGATCCAGTCAGGATGGTTGACTCAGTCATATGGGATCCAGTCAGGATGGTTGAGTAAGTCATATGGGATCCAGTCAGGATGGTTGACTCAGTCATATGGGATCCAGTCAGGATGGTTGAGTCAGTCATATGGGATCCAGTCAGGATGGCTGAGTCAGTCATATGGGATCCAGTAGGATGGTTGAGTCAGTCATATGGGATCCAGTCAGGATGGTTGAGTCAGTCATATGGGATCCAGGCAGGATGGAGTCAGTCAAATGGGATTCATTCAGGATGGTTGAGTCAGTCAAATGGGATCCAGTCAGGATGGTTGAGTCAGTCATATGGGATCCAGTCAGGATGGTTGAGTCAGTCATATGGGATCGAGTCAGACTGGCTGAGTCAGTCATATGGGATCAAGTCAGGATGGTTGAGTCAGTCATATGGGATCCAGTCAGGATGGTTGAGTCAGTCATATGGGATCGAGTCAGAATGGCTGAGTCAGTCATATGGGATCCAGTCAGGATGGCTGAGTCAGTCATATGGGATCCAGTCAGGATGGTTGACTCAGTCATATGGGATCCAGTCAGGATGGCTGAGTCAGTCATATGGGATCCAGTCAGGATGGCTGAGACAGTCATATGGGATCCAGTCAGGATGATTGAGTCAGTCATATGGGATCCAGTCAGGATGGCTGAGTCAGTCATATGGGAACTAGTCAGGATGGTTGAGTCCGTCATATGGGATCCAGTCAGGATGGTTGAGTCAGTCATATGGGATCCAGGCAGGATGGAGTCAGTCATATGGGATCAGTCAATCAATCAATTTTATTTTATATAGCCCTTCTTACATCAGCTAATATCTCGAAGTGCTGTACAGAAACCCAGCCTAAAACCCCAAACAGCTAGTAATGCAGGTGTAGAAGCACGGTGGCTAGGAAAAACTCCCTAGAAAGGCAAAACCTAGGAAGAAACCTAGAGAGGAACCAGGCTATGAGGGGTGGCCAGTCCTCTTCTGGCTGTGCCGGGTGGAGATTATAACAGAACCATGCCAAGATGTTCAAAAATGTTCATAAGTGACAAGCATGGTCAAATAATAATCAGGAATAAATCTCAGTTGGCTTTTCATAGCCGATCATTTAGAGTTGAAAACAGCAGGTCTGGGACAGGTAGGGGGTTTCGTAGCCGCAGGGGCAGAACAGTTGAAACTGGAATAGCAGCAAGGCCAGGCGGACTGGGGACAGCAAGGTGTCATCATGCCCGGTAGTCCTGACGTATGGTCCTAGGGCTCAGGTTCTCAGAGAGAAAGAGAGAACGAGAGAATTAGAGAGAGCATACTTAAATTCACACAGGACACTGGATAAGACAGGAGAAGTACTCCAGGTATAACCAACTAACCCCAGCCCCCGACACATAAACTACTGCAGCATAAATACTGGAGGCTGAGACAGGAGCGGTCCGGGAGACACTGTGGCCCCATCCGAAGAAACCCGGACAGGGCCAAACAGGAAGGATATAACCCCACCCACTCCGCCAAAGCACAGCCCCGCACCACTAGAGGGATATCCCCAACCACCAACTTACAATCCTGAGACAAGGCCGAGTATAGCCCACAGAGGTCTCCACCACAGCACAAACCAAGGGGGGGCGCCAACCCAGACAGGAAGATCACGTCAGTAACTCAACCCACTCAAGTGACGCACCCCCCCAGGGACGGCATGAAAGAGCACCAGCAAGCCAGTGACTCAGCCCCTGCAACAGGGTTAGAGGCAGAGAACCCCAGTGGAGAGGGGAACCGCCCGGCAGAGACAGCAAGGGCTGTTCGTTGCTCCAGCCTTTCCGTTCACCTTACACTCCTGGGCCAGACTACACTCAATCATATGACCTACTGAAGAGATAAGTCTTCAGTAAAGACTTAAAGGTTGAGACCGAGTCTGCGTCTCTCACATGGGTAGGCAGACTGTTCCATAAAAATGGAGATCTATAGGAGAAAGCCCTGCCTCCCGCTGTTTGCTTAGAAATTCTAGGGACAATTAGGAGGCCTGCGTCTTGTGACCGTAGCGTACGTATTGGTATGTACGGCAGGACCAACTCGGAAAGATAGGTAGGAGCAAGCCCATGTAACGCTTTATAGGTTAACAGTAAAACCTTGAAATCAGCCCTTGCCTTAACAGGAAGCCAGTGTAGGGAAGCTAGCACTGGAGTAATATGATCAAATTTCTTGGTTCTAGTCAGGATTCTAGCAGCCGTATTTAGCACTAACTGAAGTTTATTTAGTGCTTTATCCGGGTAGCCGGAAAATAGAGCATTGCAGTAGTCTAATCTAGAAGTAACAAATGCATGGATTAATTTTTCTGCATCATTTTGGACAGAAAATTTCTGATTTTTGCAATGTTACGTAGATGGAAAAAAGCTGTCCTTGAAACAGTCTTGATATGTTCGTCAAAAGAGAGATCAGGGTCAAGAGTAACGCCTAGGTCCTTCACAGTTTTATTTGAGACGACTTTACAACCATCAAGATGAATTGTCAGATTTAACAGAAGATCTCTTTGTTTCTTGGGACCTAGAACAAGCATCTCTGTTTTGTCCGAGTTTAAAAGTAAAAAGTTTTCAGCCATCCACTTCCTTATGTCTGAAACACAGGCTTCTAGCGAGGGCAATTTTGGGGCTTCACCATGCTTCATTGAAATGTACAGCTGTGTGTCATCCGCATAGCAGTGAAAGTTAACATTATGTTTTCGAATAACATCCCCAAGAGGTAAAATATATAGTGAAAACAATAGTGGTCCTAAAACGGAACCTTGAGGAACACCGAAATGTACAGTTGATTTGTCGGAGGACAGACCATTCACAGAGACAAACTGATATCTTTCCGACAGGTAGGATCTAAACCAGGCCAGAACTTGTCCGTGTAGACCAATTTGGGTTTCCAGTCTCTCCAAAAGAATGTGGTGATCGATGGTGTCAAAGGCAGCACTAAGGTCTAGTAGCACGAGGACAGATGCAGAGCCTCGGTCTGACGCCATTAAAAGGTCATTTACCACCTTCACAAGTGCAGTCTCAGTGCTATGATGGGGTCTAAAACCAGACTGAAGCATTTCGTATACATTGTTTGTCTTCAGAAAGGCAGTGAGTTGCTGCGCAACAGCTTTTTCTAAAATTTTTGAGAGGAATGGAAGATTCGATATAGGCCGATAGTTTTTTATATTTTCCGGGTCAAGGTTTGGCTTTTTCAAGAGAGGCTTTATCACTGCCACTTTTAGTGAGTTTGGTACACATCCGGTGGATAGAGAGCTGTTTATTATGTTCAACATAGGAGGGCCAAGCACAGGAAGCAGCTCCTTCAGCAGTTTAGTAGGAATAGGATCCAGTATGCAGCTTGAAGGTTTAGAGGCCATGATTATTTTCATCATTGTGTCAAGAGATATAGTACTAAAACACTTAAGTGTCTCTCCCGATCCCAGGCCCTCGCAGAGCGAGCAGATCCAGGACAGCTAAGCCCTGGAGGAATACGCAGATTCAAAGAGGAGTCCGTAATTTGCTTTCTAATGGTCATGATCTTTTTCCTCAAAGAAGTTCATGAATTTATCACTGCTGAAGTGAAAACCATCCTCTCTTGGGGAATGCTGCTTTTAGTTAGCTTTGCAACAGTATCAAAAAGAAATTTTGGATTGTTCTTATTTTCCTCGATTAATTTGGAAAAGTAGGATGATCGAGCAGCAGTGAGGGCTCTTCTGTACTGCACGGTACTGTCTTTCCAAGCTAGTCGGAAGACTTCCAGTTTGGTGTGGCGCCATTTCCGTTCCAATTTCTGGAAGCTTGCTTCAAAGCTCGGGTATTTTCTGTATACCAGGGAGCTAGTTTCTTATGACAAATGTTTTTTTTTTTTTTTGGTGCAACTGCATCTAGGGTATTGCGCAAGGTTAAATTGAGTTCCTCAGTTAAGTGGTTAACTGATTTTTGTCCTCTGACGTCCTTGGGTAGGCAGAAGGAGTCTGGAAGGGCATCAATGAATTTTTGTGTTGTCTGAGAATTTATAGCACGACTTTTGATGCTCCTTGGTTGGGGTCTGAGCAGATTATTTGTTGCGATTGCAAACGTAATAAAATGGTGGTCCGATAGTCCAGGATTTTGTGGAAAAACATTAAGATCTACAACATTTATTCCATGGGACAAAACTAGGTCCAGAGTATGACTGTGGCAGTGAGTAGGTCCAGAGACATGTTGGACAAAACCCACTGAGTCGATAATGGCTCCGAAAGACTTTTGGAGTGGGTCTGTGGACTTCTCCATGTGAATATTAAAATCACCAAAAATTAGAATATGATCTGCTATGACTACAAGGTCTGATAGGAATTCAGGAAACTCAGAGAGGAACGCTGTATATGGCCCAGGAGGCCTGTAAACAGTAGCTATAAAAGTGATTGAGTAGGCTGCATAGATTTCATGACTAGAAGCTCGAAAGATGAAAAACGTCATTTTTTTTTTGTAAATTGAAATTTGCTATCGTAAATGTTAGCAACACCTCCGCCTTTGCGGGATGCACGGGAATATGGTCACTAGTGTAACCAGGAGGTGAGGCCTCATTTAACACAGCAAATTCATCAGGCTTAAGCCATGTTTCAGTCAGGCCAATCACATCAAGATTATGATCAGTGATTAGTTCATTGACTATGACTGCCTTTGAAGTGAGGGATCTAACATTAAGTAACCCTATTTTGAGATGTGAGGTATCACGATCTCTTTCAATAATGGCAGGAATGGAGGAGGTCTTTATCCTAATAAGATTGCTAGGGTGAACACCACCATGTTTAGTTTTGCCCAACCTAGGTCGAGGCACAGACACAGTCTCAATGGGTATGGCTGAGCTGACTACACTGACTATGCTATTGGCAGACTCCACTAAGCTGGCAGGTTGGCTAACAGCCTGCTGCCTGGCCTGCACCCTATTTCACTGTGGGGCTAGAGGAGTTAGAGCCCTATCTATGTTGGTAGATAAGAGGAGAGCACCCCTCCAGTTAGGATGGAGTCCGTCACTCCTCAGCAGGTCAGGCTTGATCCTGTTTGTGGGTGAGTCCCAGAAAGAGGGCCAATTATCCACAAATGTTATCTTTTGGGAGGGGCAGAAAACAGTTTTCAACCAGCGATTGAGTGCTGAGACTCTGCTGTAGAGCTCGTCACTTCCCCTAACTGGGAGGGGGGCCAGAGACAATTACTCGATGCCGACACATCTTTCTAGCTGATTTACACGCTGAAGCTATGTTGCACTTGGTGACCTCTGACTGTTTCATCCTAACATCGTTGGTGCCGACGTGGATAACAATATCTCTATACTCTCTACACTCGCCAGTTTTAGCTTTAGCCAGCACCATCTTTAGATTAGCCTTAACGTCGGTAGCCCTGCCCCCTGGTAAACAGTGTATGATCGCTGGGTGATTCGTTTTAAGTCTAATACTGCGGGTAATGGAGTCGCCAATGACTAGGGTTTTCAATTTGTCAGAGCTAATGGTGGAGCCTTCGGAGTCTCAGACCCCGTAACGGGAGGAGTAGAGACTAGAGAAGACTCAGACTCAGACTCCGACTCGCTACATAATGGGGAAAACCGGTTGAAGGTTTCTGTCGGCTGAATGAGCGACACCGGTTGAGCATTCCAACAGTATTTCCCTCCAGAAGCCATGAGAAAGTTGTCCGGCTGCGGGGACTGTGCGGGGGGATTTATACTAACATTACTATCTGTACTTACTGGTGGCACAGACGCTGTTTCTTCCTTTCCTACACTGATATTACCCTTGCCTAACGATTGCGTCTGAAGCTGGGCTTGTAGCACAGCTATTCTCGCCGTAAGGCGAGAATTCTCCTGTATATTATGAGTACAGCGAGTACAGCGACTGCAATTAGAAGACATCATGTTAATGTTACTACTTAGCTTCGGCTGTTGAAGATGTTGATGAACCATGTCCAGGTAAAGCGTCCGGAGGGAAAAAGTTGAATAAGGGAAAAAAGTTGCGATGGAAAAAAGGAAAATAACGTAAAGTTGGCAGCTAAAACGCACAGGAAAATGACTCTTCTGTCTCGGGATAAACGTCCGGGGTGAAAAAAGTTTAACGAAAAAGATGAGTGAGGACAAAACTAAAAAGTTGGTAAATTTGTTGAACACAGAGATTGATTAAACGCTTATTAAAAGTAAAACGTGAATAGTTTGTTAGGTAGCCAAGTAGCAACAAACAGCAGAGCAGCACGGAGACAATGCGGAAGCGAGAC
The DNA here is from genome assembly GCF_020615455.1 of Coregonus clupeaformis. Lineage (NCBI taxonomy): Eukaryota > Metazoa > Chordata > Actinopteri > Salmoniformes > Salmonidae > Coregonus > Coregonus clupeaformis. The sequence goes on from NW_025533618.1 coordinate 442,303, forward strand.
GGAAGTCACGTGGCGAGTCAACAGCTCAGTCAGGATGGTTGAGTCAGTCATATGGGATCCAGTCAGGATGGCTGAGTCAGTCATATGGGATCCAGTCAGGATGGCTGAGTCAGTCATATGGGATCCAGTCAGGATGGCTGAGTCAGTCATATGGGATCCAGTCAGGATGGTTGAGTCAGTCATATGGGATCCAGTCAGGATGGCTGAGTCAGTCATATGGGATCCAGGCAGGATGGTGTCAGTCATATGGGATCCAGTTAGGATGGTTGAGTCAGTCATATTGGATCCAGGCAGGATGGAGTCAGTCATATGGGATCCAGCAGGCTGTTTTAACAGAGAGTGGAACGACAGCAGGATGTTTTAGCAGGGAGGGGAACGACAGCAGGATGTTTTAGCAGGGAGGGGAACGACAGCATGATGTTTTAGCAGGAAGGGGATCGACAGCAGGATGTTTTAGCAGGAAGGGGAACGACAGCAGGATGTTTTAGCATTGAGGAGAACGACAGCAGGATGTTTTAGCAAGGAGGGGAACGACAGCAGGATGTTTTAGCAGGGAGGGGAACGACAGCAGGATGTTTTAGGAGGGAGGGGAACGACAGCAGGATGTTTTAGCAGGGAGGGGAACGACAGCAGGCTGTTTTAGTCAGGATGGCTGAGTCAGTCATATGGGATCCAGTCAGGATGGTTGAGTCAGTCATATGGGATCCAGTCAGGATGGTTTAGTAAGTCATATGGGATCCAGTCAGGATGGTTGACTCAGTCATATGGGATCCAGTCAGGATGGTTGAACAGCAGGATGTTTTAGCAGTGAGGGGAACGACAGCAGGATGTTTTAGCAGTGAGGGGAACAACAGCAGGATGTTTTAGCAGGGAGGGGAATGACAGCAGGATGTTTTAGCAGGGAGGGGAACGACAGCAGGATGTTTTAGCAGGGAGGGGAACAACAGCAGGATGTTTTAGCAGTGAGGGGAACGACAGCAGGATGTTTTAGCAGGGAGGGGAACGACAGCAGGATGTTTTAACAGGGAGGGGAACGACAGCAGGATGTTTTAGCAGAGAGGGGAACGACAGCAGGATGTTTTAGCAGGGAGGGGAACAACAGCAGGCTGTTTTAGCAGGGACGGGAACGACAGCAGGATGTTTTAGCAGAGAGTGGAATGACAGCAGGCTTTGCGTTTCCTTGGTTCTAGATTCCAGTTCCATCTGTGATTTTATTAACGGCAGCGGGGTAAATATGAGAACAGACATTGAATGGTAGATGACATTAAATGGTAGATGACATTGAATGGTAGGTGACATTGACATTGAATAGTAGATGGTACAGCAGCTGACAGTTGCAGGAAGCCTAACGATTATGAGCGTTGGGCCAGTAACCAAAAGGTCGCTGGTTTGAATCCCTGAGCCGACTAGGTGAAAAATCTGTCATTGTGCACTTAACCCGAATTGCTCCTGTAAGTTGCTCTGGACAAGAGCGTCTGCTTATATCAGATTCAGAAAACGTTATTGTCCTCAGAGAGGCAATTCATCTTGCAGCAGTCATAAAACATCACATCTAAAAATAAAAAATAAATAGCAAAGGATATTTACAAGCAAATAGGCAGGTAAGTGCAGCTTCATAGTGATCATTGCAATTAGTCCAACATTTTGTTAAGTTGCAGAATTGCATTCAGAATAAAATAGTATTTGGCCCTATTTTTTTTTAAACCTTAGGTAGTCTGTACCTGCGGCCAGAGGGAAGGAGATGGAATTCAGGGTGGAGTGGATGGAAAGAGTCAACCGCTATTTTATTTGCCTTCTGGAGGGCTCTGCCCAGGTAGAGAGATGACAGTTCTTGCTGTTGCTGCCCCATGATTTTTCCGCTAGTCCTGACTATCCTGCCCAGCCTATTTTTCTGTGCAACCTTGATATTCCCAAACCAGCAGGTCAAGCAGTAGGACAGAATGCTCTCAATGAATGATTTATAAAAGAGAACCCTGATGGTTAGATCAACATTTAAAAAAGTGCAGTTTCCGTAGGAAATGCAGTCTCTGTTGGCCTTTCTTAAAAATAGCGTCAGCACACTGATCCCAGGACAGCTTGTTGTCAACGACTAGCCCAAGGTATTTTGTATACCTCCACTATTTCGATTGGTTCACCTTTTATCAGCGATGGCGTGTGCATGGACTTGTTCCTTTGAAAGTCAGTCACCATATCCTTTGTTTTTGATGTGTTTTAATTTTTAGATGGGATGACTCACACCAGACAGTACAATCATTCAGAGCCGGTCCGTGCTCCATCTCATCCCCTTTGAGAACACTGACCAAAGCAGAGTCGTCAGCATATTTGATCAGGTGGCGCCCTGGGAACCAGGCTCCAGCAGCTGTCTGTATACAATATATACAGTACTGGTGAAACAACACTGCCCTGTTGGGTTCCAACTGAAGTAATGCGCACCTCAGAGAGTGTGTTGCCAACTCGTACCTACTGAGACCTATCAGTTAGGAAGTTGGTGATCCCCATGTGATAATATGTAAATATACAAGCGTGTGAAGCAATAGTTAATGCTGAATTCAAATACAGCTATTAAGACTCAGATCTGATGGCCTTGGATAACCTTTTCTATGTGGATAGATGTCATGTATTTATTTACTTATATGCCCTCATTGAGTGTGTCTTTTGGCCTCTCAAAGCCATGAGAAACTAATAATGATATAGTAGCCAGCCACAATGGGGTGTCTTGAAGATAGAGTCCAAATCTATAAAATGTACTGTAATGCCCTCTAGATTCCTAACAATTATGCAGTGTCTCCTTCACCTACTGTAGGCTGAGTTTTTATAGCTTACCGTAACCATGCTCTAGAATCTTTCATGGCACAAATCTAATTATCTTATTAAGGCCAACAGTTGTAGTGAACATTGAAGTCACAAGTATAAACCCAACAAAGAAATGTATTCAGTGCAAATCAAACCGTTCTGCTTTTTCGTTTAACATCGCATGCCACAGTATTGTAGATTTAAGTAAGGTTGGCCTAGTGCACACTGTACAACGCTCCCTTTGACCGAATAACCTTTGACCTCGTTAACAGTTAGCTTTTATAACATAGCTTTAACATATATCATATAAATGAGAGAACAAAATGAACATACAGCCCTCCCTCTGGACAGTAGAACCATAGACATATGAAGAGTTTATATCCAAAAAGCTATATCCACCAATTTTTCACATTTCTGTTTTTTTTTTAAATCAGAAATGCATGCTTTTGGGTACCTTTATGTGTGTATACATATTACTGTCCTCAGATTTTGTAGTAATAGATTTAGATGTGTATTACAATGGGTTTAGTTGCAAAACGCTGTATATCCATTGGTTAGCTGGAATGGAAGGTTCCTATCCTGTATATCCATTGGTTAGCTGGAATGGAAGGTTCCTATCCTGTATATCCATTGGTTAGCTGGAATGGAAGGTTCCTATCCTGTATATCCATTGGTTAGCTGGAATGGAAGGTTCCTATCCATCCATTGGTTAGCTGGAATGGAAGGTTCCTATCCTGTATATCCATTGGTTAGCTGGAATGGAAGGTTCCTATCCTGTATATCCATTGGTTAGCTGGAATGGAAGGTTCCTATCCTGTATATCCATTGGTTAGCTGGAATGGAAGGTTCCTATCCTGTATATCCATTGGTTAGCTAGAATGGAAGGTTCCTATCCTGTATATCCATTGGTTAGCTGGAATGGAAGGTTCTATCCTGTATATCCATTGGTTAGCTGGAATGGAAGGTTCCTATCCTGTATATCCATTGGTTAGCTAGAATGGAAGGTTCCTATCCTGTATATCCATTGGTTAGCTGGAATGGAAGGTTCCTATCCTGTATATCCATTGGTTAGCTGGAATGGAAGGTTCCTATCCTGTATATCCATTGGTTAGCTGGAATGGAATGTTCTTATTTTAGCAGACACTCTTATCCAGAGTGACTTACAGGAGCAATTAGGGTTAAGTGCCTTGCTCAAGGGCACATCGACAGATTTTTCACCTAGTCGGCACAGGGATTAGAACCAGCGATCTTTCGGTTACTGGCACAACGCTCTTAACCACTAAGCTACCTGCCGCCCTATCCTGTATATCCATTGGTTAGCTGGAATGGAATGTTCCTATCCTGTATATTTAACATAAATTCTAGCCTCATGCTACAGTGTTTGGTTAGAGTTAGGCCTCATCCCAAATGGCACCCTATTCCCTATATAGTGCACTTCTTTCGACCAGAGCCAAGATCTCATATTATTGTATTGATGAAAACAAATTACATTTAAATATTGATGTCACAAATGTATCATTTGTACAGTTCTTTATTAAAAATGTAATTATTTGTCACATTTGACTGTGTAAAACCTTACAGAGCTACTTTTTTATTTGAAAGTGAGGCGGATATATCTTGTTTTGCAACAACATGTGATGGTTTGTCTCTCTGACATGAAACGATGTAGTGATAGGTTTCAAACACACTCATCTGTCATTCAACAACCCCATGCCATGATTAGATGGGGAAAACACCCCAATCTCTTTCATAAGTTCTTTAAACAAAAAAAGCGAATGTACAAAAAAATATATAGCGTTTTGGAATGAAGCTCTTCATATCTGTTCTATATCTACAGTATGAGTAGAGCATTCACAACAGTCAATGTGTTCTTTAGAGTCTCAATGGCTTCTAGAACTGTTTAGTCATTCAGTCCCACAGATCCTGTACTGCTAATGATTCCACTGTGCAGAGTCTGGCAGCTCTGACCAAGAACTGGAGCTCTGCATGCGGGAGAACATGACATGAGTTAAATACATTCATTCCCACAGACTGAGGGGAATAGCTGCAGCTCTGAGCGCTACTTTAATGCCTCTGGCAGAGCTGGGAATGGCACTGCTGACGCACTGCAGACCCTGGGTTCAAATACTATTCGAAATCTTTCACATACTTTGAGCATTTGCTTTATCCTGCCTGGAGTGACAGATGGGCGGGGTTCTACACTTTTGGAATGATTCCATTGGTTCCATTTCGCCAGGCAGGCTCTTTCAAACATAGATAAAGTATTTCTAATGATTTCGGATAGTATTTGAACCCAGGTGTGAATCACTGGGGGACTTGGCTCCGATGTTGCCCACATGTGCCGTTCTGGATGTATGACGTGGTCTCAGTCTGTTACTACAGCGAGGTAGCTAGACAGAGGAATCACAGCTGGCTTGGTGGCTGTGCAGTACTGAGAGAATTCACATTTACTTTTTCTTTCCATGACCCAACCAACCAGGAAGAAGCTGGAATGTTTTACCACCCGTTGAAAGTGGTATAGTACAATGTTGCGGTTCCAATTTTCCCCTTATGGTCTGAGACCAGGCAAGAGTTTGCATCCCAAATGGCACCCTATTCCCTATATCGCGTACTCCTTTTGACTAGGGCCATTTGGGACGCATGTTGGAGACTGGACAGAAATACAGCAGAACTCAGGAGAATTTTAACAGCAGGTGGTTCAACATGTTCAATCCAATGTTAGTCTAGGAGGACTAGACATGTCATATTGTGTGAGTAATAACCCAGTTCTGTACTCTGGAAGGGGCTGGCTTGAATTATAGAGTATTGAGTTAGAGTGTGAGAATTCTGATGAAAGAAAAACAGAAATCCTCCCCATTAATAATGTGTGATGTATCTCATTCAAAGTGATTTAAAGTTGGAAAGAGCCTCCTGGATGATCTGGTAAGATTAGCGAGAGTATCTTTATGGATTATGGTCAAGTCCAGATGACTGATTTCACTACTCTGCTACTTTATACTAAAACATTTGTGTGTACCATAAATAAGCTTCTCTGTCATGGCAACACTCCACCCCCCACGATACTTGTCTGGAGAAAGGCCTTCTATTCTTCAGATTAAGCTGTCTCCATTGAAACAATAAAAACACAACACCAGCCAAACAGCAACATCCACCAATGAAAGCTAGCGCTACTGTACTACTGAGAATGTCTCATTTTATGTGCAAACAATTGTGTTTTACTGACCTTCAGTGTTATAAGACATGAGGGAGTCACACACATTCATCATGACAGAAGCATTATTATAGATTAATAATGACAACATTCTAAACATAGTAAGACATTTTTTATTTTTTTTATTTTTGGCACAACACACAAAAGTGCTTCATGATAATATTACCCATGATCCCAAAGTCACGGTTCAATATTCGGTCTTCTCAATTCTAATAAAATGTAGTAAAATGTGTTCTTAAACTCTCTAAAGAGTAAATACTCTGGAATAGATAATAAAAAAAAAATTGTGCAAATGTATCTGTTGGGATTTTAATCTGATGTGGATTAGCGCATTGTTTATAACATTTTCAGAATGCATCATGTGACGCATGTCCTCATGTGAGCTCGTATGAAACCTATTTCAGGAAGTCCTATAGGAAGGCAAGGGGTGGTCAAAACCGCCTCCTGAAGAGATACTGGGTGGCAGGCTTTTGCTCCAGCCCTGCAGTAACACACCTGATCCAGCTAATCAAGGTCCTGTGGAGCAGCAGATCAATAGAATAGAGTGTATTAGAGCTAGCCTGGTCCCAGATCTATTTGTGCTGTCTTGCTAATTTAGATTTGGGACCAGGCTATGTTAAGAGTAGGGCTGGAGCAAAATCCTGCAGAACGGCTACCTCTCCAAAAGGAACTTTGGTCTCTATAAGGTCTATTATAAAATGTATATTATCAAATATATAATTATCTATAAACCACAGAATGTTCTTATAAATATTGCTGGTTTTCTGTCAATGTACATTAAAAAACACAGGTTAATCACCCTTCTTGTATTCAATAACTTATCCCTAGATTTGCATTTTATTGTTATCATTGCAGACAAAAACCCAGCTCTTAACTTCACATTGTTGATCAGATACACACGTCATTGTTATAACAGTTGAATGCACAATGCATTTTTCAATTTTTATATAAAAATGAATTAAAATAAAGTATCTTTGGTGGCTATTAAAGCAAAAATAGAATAAAAGGTCTATATAAAAAGGCATTCAAATACAATATGTAACTTACAAAGTAACAAGTCAACAGGTACAGCACGGCCAAAAGACTGAGAAATTCCAGCTTTTGACTTTCATTAAGAACTGTGTATAAAAAAAAGGACAAATATGACCAAAAAATATCATAAATTATGTTATAAACAAGAATGAGCCCTTTTCTGGGTGCATCCCGATCACTCACTCATACGATGAAAACGTAACCACTGAGGTATTTGATCTTCATATTACTCTGTCAAGCATTATGCACAATGGGAGTGAGACATAAAAGTGCATAGGACTTTTTTTTTTTAAATGCATGTCATCTCTGTGTATCTATGTGGAAAACAGGATGTCCATTTGGTGGTTTTCCATTTGGCAAAACACATCAACAACAAGTGATTTTTTTTTTTTATACCTCATCATCATAATATTTCAGAAGGAAATATCTGTAGTTTCTTGTTTCAGTCAGTCACAGCAGCAATGATATCTCTCTCCTGGCATCGTCACTTCACGTCACCTGCCCGAGAGTCCAACAATCAATGAGCAGTTTGAGATTCTTCACTTTGTAAACGTTGAGAGGGAGAATGTCTGCGTCCAAATGGCACCCTGATCTCTAAAAAGTGTCCTACTTTTGACCAGAGCGCTGTATTGGCCCTGGTCAAAAGTAGTGCACTATACAGGAAATAGGGTGCCGTTTGAGACGCAGACCAAGGAGTTTCAGGGGGAGGAGGAGGTGGAAAGGAGGGAGGTGTCATACGTCCAGCACCATATCATACTGCTGTTCTTTCTTCCTCTTGCCACATTTAGTGATCAATACTGTGTACAACGTTAAGAGCATGACCCAGTAGCTGGCGTACACTATCGCACCAACGATTAAGATTTTCTTTTCAGACTCTGGAAAATGTTTTCTGGTTTCCTGGACGACCGAATAGATAACGCCAAGGAAGAGGATGGTGAACCAGACCGATATGGGAACGAGCCCTATGAAGTTAGTCACGATCGTCTTCCTCCCCGACGTGCCCCAGCCGGCCTTGTTTATGGTGGCGATAGCGAACATCTTGGCCGGTAGCAGACTGGACATGTACAACACTGAGTAGAAGGACATGAAGACCATTACGATGTTGCCCCTCAGGCAGGAGGCGAAGGAGGACTTGATGAGGGCGACAGCCTGCACGATCAACAGGAAGAGGAGGATGTTCCAGATCCTTCCCTGGTAGAACAGCTGTATCGACGTGGCGATGAGGAAGAAGGGGAAGAATCCGGTGATGACAGCCTCGTAGGTCATCCAGAGGTGGTGCTTGTGGAACCACATGGCGTTGTAGAGCCACTCTCTGAAGTAGGACTTACTCCAGCGGGTCTGCTGGTTCAGCCAGCGCAAGTAGGTGATGGGGGTCTCGGTCAGGCACTTGGACCGGGCCGTGTACTTGGTGGCGTAGCCCAGGCTCAGTACACGGTTGGTGAGGTGGCGGTCGTCGCCGAAGCTACAGTGGCTGCCCATGAAGGTCTGGTTGTACCAATCCTCCAGGAACTCGTGGAGCAGGTTGTTCCTGTACATTCCCAGTGGTCCGCTGATGCACTGGACGCAGCCGAAGTAGGACTGACACGCTCGCTCGATGTTGAAAGCCACCCAGTAACGGACGCTGCTCAGAAACGAGATCCAGGACTCGTATTTGTTCAGGATCTGTGGAGGAAGAAAGACTCTGAGGGTCAGGGTATTTAAGTTGGTTAACAACTGCTGTAAACACATTCTCTATTATTAGCATAGCAACCAAACTGCACAATCGTAGGTAATTGGTTTAAGGACCCCTAATTAGCAAAAATGAGAGTAATCATATATACCTAAGGTATAGGCTAACTCAATTATGTCAAGGAATGTCCTGTTGTGTAGATGCATTTTTACAGTTTATATTATTTGCCAGGTTTGCTACTCAACAACTGTGTAGGCTGAACCATTACTCTTGATCTTTAAAGAAAGACTTCACAGGATCATAAAAGAAAGACCTGTAGCACTGAAGCTTACTTGTTGAAAAAAAAATCAAAATACAGAGGGTTGTCTTGATTTCTGTGTAGGCTCTAAATGCGGGTCGTAACGGCATCAACATCACTACATCAGTTAATAAACCACAGTGTGAGAAGATTCTCTCAGCCTAACCAAAGCAAATCTGAAGATTCTCTCAGCATAACCGGAGCAAATCTGAAAATTCTCTCTGCCTAACCGGAGCAAATCTGAAGATTCTCTCAGTCTGACTGTAGAAAATCTGAAGATTCTCTCAGTCTAACCGCAGCAAATCTGAAGATTCTCTCAGTCTGACCGCAGCAAATCTGAAGATTCTCTCAGCCTAACCAGAGCAAATCTGAAGATTCTCTCAGTCTGACCGCAGAAAATCTGAAGATTCTCTCAGCCTAACCAGAGCAAATCTGAAGATTCTCTCAGTCTGACCGCAGCAAATCTGAAGATTATCTCTGCCTAACCGGAGCAAATCTGAAGATTCTCTCAGCCTAACCGGAGGAAATCTGAAGATTCTCTCAGTCCTAACCGGAGCAAATCTGAAGATTCTCTCAGCCTAACCGGAGCAAATCTGAAGATTCTCTCAGTCCTAACCGGAGCAAATCAGAAGATTCTCTCAGTCTGACCGCAGTAAATCTGTAGATTCTCTCAGCCTAACCGGAGCAAACCTGAAGATTTTCTCTGCCTAACCGGATCAAATCTGAAGAATCTCTCAGCCTAACCGGAGCAAATCTGAAGATTCTCTCAGCATAACCGGAGCAAATCTGAAAATTCTCTCTGCCTAACCGGAGCAAATCTGAAGATTCTCTCAGTCTGACTGCAGCAAATCTGAAGATTCTCTCAGTCCTAACCGGAGAAAATCTGAAGATTCTCTCAGTCTAACCGCAGCAAATCTGAAGATTCTCTCAGTCTGACCGCAGCAAATCTGAAGATTCTCTCAGCCTAACCAGAGCAAATCTGAAGATTCTCTCAGTCTGACCGCAGCAAATCTGAAGATTCTCTCAGCCTAACCAGAGCAAATCTGAAGATTCTCTCAGTCTGACCGCAGCAAATCTGAAGATTCTCTCTGCCTAACCGGAGCAAATCTGAAGATTCTCTCAGCCTAACCGGAGGAAATCTGAAGATTCTCTCAGTCCTAACCGGAGCAAATCTGAAGATTCTCTCAGCCTAACCGGAGCAAATCTGAAGATTCTCTCAGTCCTAACTGGAGCAAATCAGAAGATTCTCTCAGTCTGACCGCAGCAAATCTGTAGATTCTCTCAGCCTAACCGGAGCAAATCTGAAGATTTTCTCTGCCTAACCGGATCAAATCTGAAGAATCTCTCAGCCTAACCGGAGCAAATCTGAAGATTCTCTCAGTCTGACCGGAGCAAATCTGAAGATTCTCTCAGTCCTAACCGGAGCAAATCTGAAGTGGCACCCTATTCCCTATACAGTGCACTACTGTTGGCCAGAGCCTAAATTGTACTTATGGTTCAAAAGGCTCTAGGTAAAAGTAGTGCATTCTATAGGGAATAGAGTGACATTTAGGCAGTCTAGACATGTAGACTACAGTAGTGTACTAGGTAAGGCAGGGGTCTCCAATCCCGAGTCCTGGAAAGCTACTGGGTGGTCAGGATTTTTGGTCCAGCAGTAACACACCTGAATCTGCTAATCACCAGACTGAAGATCACAATTCGTTTTTACCAGCAATGTTAGTGATGGGTTAGATACGTGGAGGCTGCTGAGGGGAGGATGGCTCATAATAATGGCCCGGAATGGAGTGAATGGAATGGTATCAAAAACATGATTTTCACGTGGTTGATACCGTTCCATTCACTCCATTCCAGCCATTATTATGAGCCGTTCTCCCCTCAGCAGCCCCCACTGTGCTGAACCCAACATCAGTCTTCTATCAACAGAAGACTGGAGCTGGTTTCAACACCTACAGTGTGGTACCAGGCTGGGAGAACACTGTCTCAGACAAACAAACAAGTAAATAACATTGGAGTCGTTACCTGCACATCTCCCCCTACTCCTCCCACCATGGGGTCTTCCTCCAGAACCTTCACCATCTCCACAGATGATGCGGGATCCAGCATAGTGTCAGAGTCACACACCTGAAACACAGGGGACACACTATCCTGTTAAATCCACAAACACTTCACCCAAAACACTTCTCACGCTCTCTCCCACAATGCAAAGTTAGAAAGTTAAACTAGGGCAGAAGATCTCGTTACACGGACAAAGAGTCCTTCATCAAGTTTTTTGGGCGGGATATGTTTGTTTTATATTGGCCAATTTGACCAATCAGCGGTGCATTAATTACACTGATTACTGATGGACAGCATTGCTTTGTGTTTCTTTGAAAAGCCACTTTCATTTTGTAATTCTTTTGGATGTCAAGTTGAAGCTTTGTTTGCAACCTGGATGTTTCCCAGAAAGCTTGTTCCAAACAAGTTAGTGTCAAGTGGGAAGGTCCGTCAGTTGGTCAACAAACATCAACCAACCGTGTGGGTAAAGTCATATTTGCATCTACAGATCTCCTTCACAGATTAGAAAGATTTCTTCAGTCACTCCTTCATTGGGTATTATTTTATTGGGTAAGTGAAGTCATTGGGGCCGGTGAAAGGAGGGCTGGGGTTTGGCTGGGAGGTTGGAAGGAAGGAAGGTTGCTGTGCTGTTTGGGACGGCTTCCTGTACTGGAAGTGATACAGTATAGTTGTGTTGTGATTGGTTGTGTTCTGACTGAGAGAGGGTTGTGTTGTGATTGGTTGTGTTCTGACTGAGAGAGGGTTGTGTTGTGATTGGTTGTGTTCTGACTGAGAGATGGTTGTGTTGTGATTGGTTGTGTTCTGACTGAGAGAGGGTTGTGTTGTGATTGGTTGTGTTCTGACTGAGAGAGGGTTGTGTTGTGATTGGTTGTGTTCTGACTGAGAGAGGGTTGTGTTGTGATTGGTTGTGTTCTGACTGAGAGATGGTTGTGTTGTGATTGGTTGTGTTCTGACTGAGAGATGGTTGTGTTGTGATTGGTTGTGTTCTGACTGAGAGAGGGTTGTGATTGGTTGTTTTCTGACTGAGAGAGGGTTGTGTTGTGATTGGTTGTGTTCTGACTGAGAGAGGGTTGTGTTGTGATTGGTTGTGTTCTGACTGAGAGAGGTGTGTTGTGATTGGTTGTGTTCTGACTGAGAGAGGGTTGTGTTGTGATTGGTTGTGTTCTGACTGAGAGAGGGTTTTGTTGTGATTGGTTGTGTTCTGACTGAGAGAGGGTTGTGTTGTGATTGTTGTGTTCTGGTGGTGGCAGAGAATTTGTTGTAGTCAAAAAGGCATCCTACAACAACCTGTAGTATAGCTATTTCAAAATAGTAATATTTAGAGAAAGATCAAGATAGTTGTTTGAATTGTTTGAAAATGAATTAATTTTGATTGTGTAGTGCTGTGAGAATTCAATTTCTATCTTTCTGCTGTAAGAGTAATGAATTAAAACACAAATGTCATGAAAGGAGGGTAACTAAAGAGAATGATATGGCCAGAAGATAATCAAAACACCTCAGGAATATACTTCTGTAACCCTAACCAGTCTATTGCTTTTGATACACAGTACATCAATACACATGCCCTTTCCCAGTGAGAACAGCTGCTCATGCAAAGTTTGGCATAGCCTGTTGGCACACCTGCAATCATTCTAATGTGCACGACATTACTCATGTTATTTTCATAATCTGTTGAGTGTTTGATTAAGTGAAGCTGCATCACTACAATAGAAATGGAATGCTATTTCTTTGATCACTTCCCCTTGGCAACCAGTCCGATAGCAACGTTAGCACCAAACCTGTTCTGATAGCCCATAAATGGCATTAATATCCACAGATCAACAACAAATCACTACAAAGACTACAGATGCTGAAAACAAAAGGGGGAAAGTCCCATTTCATCTTTCTAGTTTGACAGTAAAAGAGTAAACAGATTGCAGCTGTAACAAGCCTCAGCTTGGGGAGATAACACGAAAACCGCTAATAATCAGTCGTTCCTTCGATAAGTGGTTATCGGAAATAGCTTGTGTAAAAGTTATTCTCAGTAACACATGTTCCATCTGGCGTCAGTCGGTTGATCTGTGCCACAAATACCACAAAGGTTTGACATCGCAAAGGCTAAGGTCATAAAGTCAGCAGACGAAACGATGGATTCACTGATGTTCCAACTGGATCCATACGACACGTAGCGCATGTCCTCTGTCCGACAGACTGCGTTGTAGGCCTGTTTCTAACGCCTTAGTACGCTGGTCGCACGGCGCTAGCTCTCTAACAAACGAGGGGTTGTCTTGGGTGTCCTGGGGCCTTCCTCTCGCAGTGTGAGACTGGAATATTACTATTATATATTAGTAATATATTATATATATTATTATAATAGTATATATTATATATATTATTATAATAGTATATATATTATATAATATACTGGAATATTAGTTGACCCATAATATAGCCTGCCAACAGAATAATGACACTGCAAAGCAATGCCGGGTAACACTTTACATTAAGTTGCTCTTACGCCTGTGTAGTTAAGCGTTAACCCAATGCCACAATATCAATTTATTCACACACAGTTATGGTGAGAATAGAAGGTTTAGTTCTTTTGACACTATGGGCCCCTGGTCAAACGTAGTGCACTGTATAGGGAAAAGGGTGCTATTTGGGACGCAGCAAAGCAATGTTAGTTTATTGTGTTGATCATGCAGCAACCGGTAGCTAAATAAAGGTCACGGAAAGTTCATCCACTGATGCAACATATCTTATCAGACATAACAGGGACCGCTAAGAGGAATGCTTAAAGGGACATTTCAATGTCGTAGGCATAATTTCCAGCACCACTCCAACATCAACATCTTTGAAAATGTTTCAATGTTTTGTAGTAAAAAAATATATAAGTGTTTCCAATGACATCATCAACTAATTAGTAGACAATTAGTAGGCAATTAGTAGGTAATGCCTCCTCATTCATTGGTTAAAATCACATGATGCACACCGATGATGTCATCGATGATGTCATCGGAAACACTTACCTTCCTCTATCTATTTTACTACAAAACATAGAAACTTGCAATTTTCAACATATGTTGATGCTGGGATGGTGCTGGAGATTATGCCTACGACGCTAAACATTTTTGAAATTTCCATTTAAGCAATTTGGAGTAATTCAGTTTAAACTGGCTACCTTTGCAAGGACATAGCCGTAGAGAAAAATCTGTCATCTCTGTGTTGAACTGTTGAGGCCCTCTGCTCCACTAGCAGCTAAAGGGAATAAAGGCTTCAGGTAAGTCCTGAAGCCTTTATTCGGGTAGTCGAACCGAACGAGTGTGCTGGCATACTCCCTTAAAAGTTATTCGCTTGAAAAACGATAAAAGAGCGGCAATAGTACTGTTTGTCCATTTTGAGACGCCGTAGCCAGTATACACTTCCTCAAAATAGTCAGAATTAATCTAAGACAACTCAAGAAATCTGTAATACATTTTTTGCAGAGGAGATCTTAGTCGCACAATTTGACATCTAACTAAGATGTTTGGTGCAGTATTTTTCAATGAAAACGAGTCGTCTCTGGTTGAATGACAACAAAGACTTTATTGAAGAATCCCTACTGTTGACCAATCACCGACGAAGGGGCGTAGACTTCGGCCCCCGAACATCGGCTTGCTTCCAGAAAAAAATTTGTGTGCCCGAACAGCTGAAAAAAACCCTAACCGAAGTCCAAAACGAATACAAACATCACAAGATGTTGTTATAATATATGAACTTTCAGCTGGGAAGCATGCGGACGCCTTAAGGCTGCTTCCCAAATGACACCCTATTCCCTATATAGTGCACTACTTTTGACCGTGGCCATTTGGGACGCAACCTAAGTCTAGTAATCTGTGTGTTGCCAAGCCAAGGCTTTAACCGTCACGATCAGGTACGTTAGACAGACGACCCCACAGTGAGAATAACCACACAGGTCTGGTAGCTAATAGCTAGCTAAGACAGATATGTGAGAATGGCAACACAGTTAGCCCTACATAAGCTTTGGATCAGAGGTTAGAAATATAACTGAAACCAGCTGTTTGCGGTGGAAAGACAGCAGTGTACTAGACTGCGTCCCAAACGGAGCCCTATTGGGCCCTGGACAAAAACAGTGCACTGAATATGGAATAGGGTGCCATTTGGGATATAGCCTTTCATTGATCTCATTATTACCTGTTTATACGAACTATGGGTTCTTTTTTCACTGACAGAACAATTTTTTCTTTACCGGTACTACACTCAGAAAAATAGGTGCTATCTAGAACCTTTAATCTTCGGCTGTCCCCATAGTAGTACCGCTTGAATAACCCTTTCGGTTCCAGGTAAAACCCATTTTTCTAAGAGTGTACCGAGCTTGGAACGTGTTTGACTCGTGTATATGTTCAAGCTTTTGCCGAAAACAGATGCTAGCATCTATTGTATGGTCTCCAATATCCCACCTCAAGACTCATGACGTTCAGAGGCAGACAATCTAGTTATCCAGAGCAGTTTGGAGGACCTACACTCCAGTATTATCCAGAGCAGTTTGGAGGACCTACACTCCAGTATTATCCAGAGCAGTTTGGAGGACCTACACTCCAGTATTATCCAGAGCAGTTTGGAGGACCTATACTCCAGTATTATCCAGAGCAGTTTGGAGGACCTACACTCCAGTATTATCCAGAGCAGTTTGGAGGACCTACACTCCAGTATTATCCAGAGCAGTTTGGAGGACCTACACTCCAGTATTATCCAGAGCAGTTTGGAGGACCTACACTCCAGTATTATCCAGAGCAGTTTGGAGGACCTACACTCAAGTATTATCCAGAGCAGTTTGGAGGACCTACACTCCAGTATTATCCAGAGCAGTTTGGAGGACCTACACTCCAGTATTATCCAGAGCAGTTTGGAGGACCTACACTCCAGTATTATCCAGAGCAGTTTGGAGGACCTACACTCTAGTATTATCCAGAGCAGTTTGGAGGACCTACACTCCAGTATTATCCAGAGCAGTTTGGAGGACCTACACTCCAGTATTATCCAGAGCAGTTTGGAGGACCTACACTCCAGTATTATCCAGAGCAGTTTGGAGGACCTACACTCCAGTATTATCCAGAGCAGATTGGAGGACCTACACTCCAGTATTATCCAGAGCAGTTTGGAGGACCTACACTCCAGTATTATCCAGAGCAGTTTGGAGGACCTACACTCAAGTATTATCCAGAGCAGTTTGGAGGACCTACACTCCAGTATTATCCAGAGCAGATTGGAGGACCTACACTCCAGTATTGCTGTATAACTATTCACAATGTAGTATATACAGCACAGTTGGGAAAAATACTACTTAGTAAATGTTATTGAAGGAACTTTATACACGCCTTGGGATAGTAGCTAATGCGGATACTGTCACTTTTAAAGTTCCTCATTGAGAATACTGTGTGTTTTGACGCCATTCTATTGCAACATGATCTGACTCCAACCTATTAGCCGACAGGTCTCTCCACTTTGTCTGAGTTGGACTGAGTGCAGAGAAATATGTTAATGGCTTCACACTGAGGTCTAGCACTCTGATGAACAGCATTACCCTTACAGCCTTGAAGCTATGGTACATGCACATGGCCTCCACACCATCCTTTTTTCAGAAAGAGAGCACAAAAGCGTCTTTGTGTACCCCATATTTAGCTTGGCACAAACCGCACCGCCCCACCCTCCAACCCCTCCTCCTCCAGGACTTACCTGAACATAGTGCACACTCCTCCCCAGGGCTTTGAAGGCTGTGTACATGACTTCCCTCTTGCCTCCCCACTTCTGCATGATGCAGACACACTTATTATTGAGCACCAGGCGCAAGACGGCCTGCAGGCTCTCAGCGTACGTCTCGTCCGTCTCCTCAGGTCCCCGGTGGTGGTAGTTGTTTTTCCAGACGTAAGTGGCGGCTTTATCCCTGCCCATGATCTCCCGGAAGATCTCCATCATGTAGTTGTCGTCCTCGTTATTCCCGTCAATCACCATGACGACCTTGATGCCCGGGTAGGTCAACCTCTTGACGGATACCAAGCACTTCCTCAGGTACGCCGGGTCCTCCTGATAGGCTGCGATGCACAGGGCCAGTGATTTGGTGAGTTTGATGGGCGTCTCCAGGGATCTCCTCATGTTCCGGTGTTCTAGGAGAGCGAACAGACTCTGGATGAGGAGGTGGATGACCAGGATGGCCCCGTACAGCCCGAAGGACAAGTGGTTTCGTGCCGTGGTGAAAAACTGGTAGCCCATGATGTAGGCGGTAGAGATCCCCACGAGTAGCGAGACTCCAAACATTGTCGTCCCGATAAATCTTAGGTAGGTGAGAGCTTTGTCACATCTCATCTGGAAAAGCAACAAGAACAGAACCATTGTCAATGTCAAATGAGATGACAGTGGAGACATACAGTGGGATCAATATTGAAACGATAGTAGAGACACTGGGAGGACATTGACGTGGTAATTACTAAATGAACACAGCTGCAGATATTAATTGGTCAACTTGATAGAGATATACTGAAGACATAATGATGACAGATGTACCTAATAATCATCATTATATGATACGTCACAGTAAAAGCTCTACTCGTGTTTTACAACAACAAAAACCAGGTTCAGACAGCCGAGGAAGTTTGTCCCCCCCCTCCCTTACTCCCCTTCCATCCCTTTCTCCCTCCATCCCCCTCCCCAGAAATCCCCCTCTAAATGTCAGATGTTTCTCTATGGCCGATTGTTCCAAGTCTCTTTACTAACGCTGCGTACCATCTGCTGGGCAGACGCAAGAGCCGAGCGAGAGAGCGAGCACCACCCTCTGACATCATCTGTTTATATCTCCGTGGGAAGACAAGAGCAGTGAAATATAAAAACGCTGCCTCTCCACTAAAGACCCTTCTGTCACAGTGAAGAATATGGTGGTACATTTGGATCAGTTGAGGCAGTGTGAGGCGGTACCTCTTGTTTAAGGCTTAGACATGTGATAGCTTAAGTGACACTTCAAGGTGTCTAATGCTGTTGAAAAGCAAAGAAACACTATCATGTCTTGTTTTATTTGACTGACCGTTTTTTGGGGTCTACACTAAAGACCCTTCTGTCACAGTGAAGAATATGGTGGTACATTTGGATCAGTTGAGGCAGTGTGAGGCGGTACCTCTTGTTTAAGGCTTAGACATGTGATAGCTTAAGTGACACTTCAAGGTGTCTAATGCTGTTGAAAAGCAAAAAAACACTATCATGTCTTGTTTTATTTGACTGACCGTTTTTTGGGGTCTACACTAAAGACCCTTCTGTCACAGTGAAGCGGGAAGTAGTGCATCTTGTTACTTTGCTTTAATTAAAGATCTTAGATCTATCATAAGTGACACTTTGATGTGTCCAATGCTGACTGCATGGGTCTCTCCATTAACACTAAAGACCCATCTGTCTGAGGTCCTGGTAGGTTACATTAAAGGCTGAGGTGGTCTTGGTAGACAACATTAAAGACTGATGTCGTCTTGGCAGACTACATTAAAGGCTGAGGTCATCTTGGTAGGCTATAGTAAAGGCTGAGGTCGTCTTGGTAGACTACAGCAAAGACTGATGTCGTCTTGACAGACTATATTAAAGTCTGAGATCGTCTTGACAGACTACATTAAAGGCTGATGTCGTCTTGACAGACTATATTAAAGTCTGAGATCGTCTTGACAGACTACATTAAAGGCTGAGGTCATCTTGGTAGGCTATATTAAAGTCTGAGATTGTCTTGGTAGACTACATTAAAGACTAAGGTCGTCTTGGTAGACTACATTAAAGACTGAGGTCGTCTTGGTAGACTACATTAAAGGCTTATGTCTAGTCTAAGTGACAACTCAAGGTGTCCAATGCTGTCTAAAAGCAAAGAAACACTGACATGTCTTGTTTGACTTGAGTGCTAGTTATTTTAGTTTTTAAATCAGCCGCCTCCTTGATTTGGAATAGGGACTGGAACGGGAAGGGTGAAATATAAAATGCTCCATGCATGGGTCTCTCTCCACGTGACCTAAAGTAGCAGGCGTAAAAGAAACGCCTGAAACTAGATTCCCTACATACTGGTCTTGACGAGAAGGAAAGAAACTGACGCGGGAGGTTCTCTTCTGCACTTTTCAACCAATCCAGTAAATGTGGAGGAGGAGTTAAGATAGAGTGTCTCCTTGTTAACGTCCAAAAGTGGAAGTCACGCGAAGTCACAGGCTCTCTTTCCATTTCCCCTGAAAACTTGAACACACGGTTGTTGGGGACTCGGCAGAGGCTACTATCCATGAAAGACCCCTCTATCTGTCACAGTGAAGAAGAATGTGCTACATCTTGGCTAAAGGCTTGGATATTTGATAGCCTAAGTGACACCTTAAAGGTGTACGATGCTGTTGCGAAGCAAAGAAACCCTGACATGCCTTGTGTCTAGACTGCAGTTTAGTTTATTTTAAGTCAGCCAGCTCCTCGGCATGGAATAAGGCCTGGATCACTTGATACAGCATGAAAAGGGGGACGTAGTCTGTGTGTGAGGCGAGCTGAGCGCTGAACTGGCATGTCTCTGGGCTTTAAGTGTCATCACATTTACAAGACCTCTGACTCCATTCCCCTCCATGTGTTCCAGGTCCCCACCCTTGGCCAACTGGTTAACCTAACGCATTGGTGTTAATGTCTGTAGTGTTAACTCAGTACAAATAGTATCCCAAACCCTCCTGTTCAAGTCCCACTGTTGTAGGGTAAACTCTGTGTGAACTGTGAACCTAAACCCTCATTCAGATGGTGCTAAAACAGCCTGAGTAGCAAAACCCTGCATAACTGTGAACCTAAACCCCCATTCAAATAGTGCTATAACAGCCTGGATAGCTAAACTCTGTGTGAACTGTGAACCTAAACCCCCATTCAGATGGTGCTAAAACAGCCTGGATAGCAAAACCCTGCGGGCCAGATGCATAAGGATTAACCCCTAATCAGGGGAGAGTGTGTGTGTGTGTGTGCTTGTGTGTGTGTGTGTGTGCTTGTGTGTGTGTGTGTGTGCTTGTGTGTGTGAAATGACGTTTCCCCCCTCCTCCTCCTCCCCTTAAACCCCATTGTAGTTCCGGATCCTATGTAGATCTAAAGCCTGGTTTGATGTTGATGATGATGTGTTTTCCTGTGTGCCGAATACACCAGATATTGTTGTTGTGGGCGGAGGCAAGGGGGAGGGGCTCATTTTGCTAATTTGACGGCTACATGGAGCAGGCCTTTGCCGAGAAGCTGCTTAAGTACCAGCCCCTCGTGGCACCCTTGGACAGCCTCGGGCGGAGGTGCAAGCTGATGGCGCTGATATTCGGCAGTCTCGGCCACGTACACAGGCTTGCAGTGTGTGGCCTACAAATTGCGGGCCTGACAAAAACTAAGGCAACGCAATTGGCTAGGTACTGCTCTGTTTCAGCTGCCGTGGGCAGACTGGCTGTTTGGAGAAGGAGGTGCTTTCTGTACCCTTGAGTGCCATGCATACAGGGACCTTTGAAATGTTTGGATCCTTTTTTTTTTACATTTGATTGGTGGATTGTGTGTGTGTGTGTGTGGACATGTTTAACTATTCTTGTGGGGACCAGAAGTCCAGTAGGGGGACCAGAAGTCCCCACAAGAATAGTAAACAAACAAAAATTTGACCAACTGGTGACATTTTGTTAGTCCCGATGAGGTCTAATGCTATTACTAGGGGGTTTAGGTTTAATGTTAGAATTAGTGTTGGGGTTTCGAATTACGTTAAGGGTTAGGGTTAGGAGCTAGGATTAGTTTTAGGATTAGTGTTAGGTTTTTGGGTTAGGGTTAAAGTTAAGATTAAGGTTAGGGTTAGGTTTAGGGGTTAGGGAAAATAGGATTTTGAATGGGACTGAATTGTGTGTCCCCACAAGGTTAGCTGTACAACACTGTGTGTGTGTGTACGTGTGACATCGAGGGTGTCATCAAAGTATTGAGATGATGTCACCTCACAGTGTCATAAGGTCCTGTGTGTGTTGTCCCTGTGCTGTATGCTGGATGGGTTAGCTTGAACACTTCCAGACTGAGAATGAGTCCCAAATGGCACCCCATTCCCTATATAGTGCACTGCTTTAGACCAGAGCCATATGGGCCCTTGTTAAAAAAAAGTAGTGCACTAAATAGGGAATAGTGTGCCATTTTGGGATGCGACCTGACTGACGCACTGTATCGGCTGGGGCTGGGCAGGACACTCCCTTTGCCTGAGATAACACTGCCAACGATTGATGACAAATGATCTCAGTTGATAGTGATTAAGGCTGAGGAAGTGAAGGGTGTGTGATGGAGAGTGAAGGCTGAGGAAGTGAAGGGTGTGTGATGGAGAGTGAAGGCTGAGGAAGTGAAGGGAGGTGTTGGAGAGTGAAGGCTGAGGAAGTGAAGGGTGTGTGTTGGAGAGTGAAGGCTGAGGAAGTGAAGGGTGTGTGTTGGAGAGTGAAGGCTGAGGAAGTGAAGGGGGGTGTTGGAGAGTGAAGGCTGAGGAAGTGAAGGGGGTGTTGGAGAGTGAAGGCTGAGGAAGTGAAGGGTGTGTGATGGAGAGTGAAGGCTGAGGAAGTGAAGGGTGTGTGATGGAGAGTGAAGGCTGAGGAAGTGAAGGGTGTGTGATGGAGAGTGAAGGCTGAGGAAGTGAAGGAGGCTGTTGGAGAGTGAAGGTAACCAATAAAAACCTTGTAGCTGCAGCCAACTGCATGTCTAACACGTCATAACTACAGCTGAGGTAGAGTGAGAGAGTCTGTATGTGTGTGCGTGTGTGTGTGTGTGTGTGTGTGTGTGTGTGTGTGTGTGTGTGTGTGTGTGTGTGTGTGTGTGTGTGTGTGTGTGTGTGTGTGTGTGTGTGTGTGTGTGTGTGTGTGTGTGTGTGTGTGTGTCTGTAGGCTATAGGGTAATGTGTCTGCCATGTTGGTGAAACAGCATGGTAGCTGTTATATAAAGACTTCATATTTACACCTGTTGTCTGACTATACGTCTGAGAATACAACATGAAGGCAATTCGTTTCATTCTGCTGGAGCTGGCCCTGTTCCAGGAGAGGTTTAGAGGATAGGAGGACACAGGGAGGGGTTCCTGTGCTGAACTGGAGAGACTCAACGGAGAGTTGAATCATGCTCAGTTGGGAAAACCTAAACTCCAAGGCTTTGACGGTTTAGATGAAATACAACACTGCGGCCAGAGCAGAGCTGAGCAAAGCTGAAACTGGGCCAAGAGGACAACTGAAATATAATCGTGGCAATGAATGGAGTCAATTAACTTTACAGCTCTAAAATGAATACCTGCTGCAGTTAAAAACGCTTTATGAATCTAGTGGTCTACCGCCATGGAGGGGCAGTTCACACCTGGTCAGTGACGCGGGCTGCGTCCCAAATGGCACCCTATCCTCTATATAGTGCACTACTTTTTAAACCAGAGCCCCTATAGGCCACAGCTGTATAAAGTGCACTAGATAGGGAATAGGGTGTCATTTGGGACGCAGCCATGGCCACACTTATTGATATAACTTTAATAACACTTGTCTTGCTAACTCTTGTCTTGCTAACAGTTGTCTTGCTAACACTTGACTTGCTAACACTTGTCTTGCTAACACTTGTCTTGCTAAAAGTTGTCTTGCTAACACTTGTCTTGCTAACACTTGTCTTGCTAACACTTGTCTTGCTAATGTAGTGTATTGAGATTATGATGGTGTTAAATGTTTTTTTAAGTGGAACTGAAAGAATGTTGATTTTAGTATCAAGAGGGAATGTTTTAGTGTAACGCCACATACAACAGACAGGAAGTGTGTTGCAGACAGGGGATTGGACCGTAGAGGGAGCCACCCACATCTTGGGAATTTATATATACTGGGGGAAAAACGAAGGAGGGTCAGAAAGCATTGAGATTCATTTGGGACTGCTTCTCCAGATCTCCGCGGGTCTGTAACTTATGCTGTAACCTCGTGATTTTAATAAAAGCCTTTGAACACGGTGCAGCTTAAGCGGACTCTTTGGTTGAAAGCAATAGCCACCAGCAGCCGACGCGACACGACACTAACACTTGTCTTGCTAACACTTGACTTGCTAACACTTGTCTTGCTAACACTTGTCTTGCTAAAAGTTGTCTTGCTAACAGTTGTCTTGCTAACACTTGACTTGCTAACACTTGTCTTGCTAACACTTGACTTGCTAACACTTGTCTTGCTAACACTTGACTTGCTAACACTTGTCTTGCTAACACTTGTCTTGCTAAAAGTTGTCTTGCTAACACTTGTCTTGCTAAAACTTGTCTTGCTAACACTTGTCTTGCTAACACTTGTCTTGCTAACACTTGTCTTGCTAACACTTGTCTTGCTAAAAGTTGTCTTGCTAACACTTGTCTTGCTAAAAGTTGTCTTGCTAACACTTGTCTTGCTAACACTTGTCTTGCTAACACTTGTCTTGCTAACACTTGTCTTGCTAACACTTGTCTTGCTAACACTTGTCTTGCTAACACTTGTCTTGCTAAAAGTTGTCTTGCTAACAGTATGTGTGGAAGGAGGATGAAAGGATAGAAGGGGGGTTGTTGAATGAAAGAATAAGACGTTGAATTGATATACTGGAGATGTATGGTGAGGTGGAACTTCACGCGTGGAATAATCAATCAATCAATTCAATCAGATGGTGTACCACCACCATGGATATACGGCTTCAATGGCACTTACACCTTACAGCATGTGCAGAAGGGGGAAATATATCAGGATATAAGGGGGTTGTTGAACAAAAAAAATAAAGTTGATATACTGTATTTAATAAATGCTAAAGTGATGTCCTTGTGCAGCTGGATGGTTTTAGTGTAGCACTTACAGACTGCATGCTGAAGTGGAACCTCATGTGTAGTCATGAAGGCCAGTAAAGTTAGATCCCCCATTCCATTGTGTATGGTTTCTTAACGCATCTGTGTTACAGGCTAATACAGTAACGGTACCATAATACAGTACGTGGTTATAGTCTGCAGAGATTCCACTTCATGTCTGAGAGGCAGAGTTGCGTTAAAATGAAGATGGCCCTTAAGACTGCCATTATAAATGACGGGAAACACATGCCTCATGACAACTATTCTATAGCAGATTAAAATACAGGAATGCTAGGAGAGACCAGGGATCCTTGTAGAGGGTGTTAATTATTCAGGACTGTACTGTCTCAAAGCTTGCTAGTGTAGTTAGCAAATTGTAGTTCTTGCTAGGCTTGCTACTGTAGTTAGCTCAGATCAAACCTTCTCTTGAACTGGACTTTAAAGCAAACTCAATGAACAAAAGTCACTGAGGTTCTGAGGTTCTGAAACGTGATTAAGAGACAACTAGTGATGACCCTATGTAGTCTAAAACCTGACCCAGTGGCTGCAGTACCGGACCCTATGTAGTCTAAAACCTGACCCAGTGGCTGCAGTACCGGACCCTATTTAGTCTAAAACCTGACCCAGTGGCTGCAGAACCGGACCCTATGTAGTCTAAAACCTGACCCAGTGGCTGCAGTACCGGACCCTATGTAGTCTAAAACCTGACCCAGTGGCTGCAGTACCGGACCCTATGTAGTCTAAAACCTGACCCAGTGGCTGCAGTACCGGACCCTATGTAGTCTAAAACCTGACCCAGTGGCTGCAGTACCGGACCCTATGTAGTCTAAAACCTGACCCAGTGGCTGCAGTACCGGACCCTATGTAGTCTAAAACCTGACCCAGTGGATGCAGAACCGGACCCTATGTAGTCTAAAACCTGACCCAGTGGCTGCAGTACCGGACCCTATGTAGTCTAAAACCTGACCCAGTGGCTGCAGTACCGGACCCTATGTAGTCTAAAACCTGACCCAGTGGCTGCAGTACCGGACCCTATGTAGTCTAAAAACCTGACCCAGTGGCTGCAGTACCGGACCCTATGTAGTCTAAAACCTGACCCAGTGGCTGCAGTACCGGACCCTATGTAGTCTAAAACCTGACCCAGTGGCTGCAGTACCGGACCCTAGGTAGTCTAAAACCTGACCCAGTGGCTGCAGTACCAGACCCTATGTAGTCTAAAACCTGACCCAGTGGCTGCAGTACTCTCAATGGTGTGGGACTCATGTTGTCATTAAGTGTTCCATCATTAAATACGTCCTCCTCCTCTTCCTCTCCTGATTGGAATCAGCTGTGGTAGTTACAGTACAACACAGTCTTCCCTCATACAGCTCCCCCTCTCTTTCTGGATGGGTTTAACCTCAGGAAGAGGAGGAGGCTGTGTGTGAAGTTAAACTTGGGCGGTGGTGGCGCCTCGCCATCCCTGACTTCTGGATGCTTTCCTGATTCAGCTAGCTCTCCGACTCCTCCATCACATCTCTCCCTCCTTCCTGTCTGGTCTGGTCAGTGATCAGACATCTCCACCACTACTACTTATACTGTTCCTCCAGCTCCCTGACTTTCTGCTGCTCACCTCCTCTTTATGCCTTATCTCCTTCCCTGGTTCCCTCCTTCCCTGGTTATCTCCTTCCCTGGTTCCTTCCTTCCCTGGTTCCCTCCTTCCCTGGTTCCCTTCTTCCCTGGTTCCCTCCTTCCCTGTTTCTCTCCTTCCCTGGTTCCCTCCTTCCCTGGTTTCCTCCTTCCCTGGTTCCCTCCTTCCCTGGTTCTCTCCTTCCCTGGTTCCCTTCTTCCCTGGTTCCCTCCTTCCCTGTTTCCTCATTCCCTGGTATTCTCCTTCCCTGGTTCCTTCCTTCCCTGTTTCCCTCCTTCCCTGGTTCCCTCCTTCCCTGGTTCCCTCCTTCCCTGTTTCCCTCCTTTCCTGTTTCCCTCCTTCCCTGTTTCCCTCCTTCCCTGGTCCCTCCTTCCCTGTTTCCCTCCTTCCCTGGTTCTCTCCTTAACCTGTTTCCCTCCTTCCCTGGTCCCTCCTTCCCTGGTTTTCTCCTTCCCTGGTTCCCTCCTTCCCTTGTTCCCTCGTTCCCTGGTTCCCTCCTTCCCTGGTTCCTTCCTTCCCTGGTTTCCTCCTTCCCTGGTTCTCTCCTTCCCTGGTTTTCTCCTTCCCTGGTTCCCTTCTTCCCTGGTTCTCTCCTTCCCTGGTTCCCTCCTTCCCTGGTTCCCTCCTTCCCTGGTTCCTTCCTTCCCTGGTTTCCTCCTTCCCTGGTTCTCTCCTTCCCTGGTTTTCTCCTTCCCTGGTTCCCTTCTTCCCTGGTTCTCTCCTTCCCTGGTTCCCTCCTTCCCTGGTTCATTCCTTCCCTGGTTCCCTCCTTCCCTGGTTCCCTCCTCCTGACTTTTGACCAGTAGTGTATATTGAGTTGAGGACTACCATGTCTCAACGGGATTCGTCATGCGGTTAAAATGAATGACAGCATGTACTCTTGCAGTCATGTGGTCTTGTTCAAATCAAAGCAAATCAAATGTTATTGCGGGTGTAGTGAAATGCTTGTGCTTCTAGCGCCGACAGTGCAGTAATATCTAACAAGTAATATCTAACAATTTCACAACATATACCCAATACACACAAATCTAGTAAGGAATGGAATTTAAGAATGTATACATATATGGACAAGCAATGACAGAGCGGCATGGACTAAGATACAGTAGAATATTATAGAATAGAATACAGTATATACATATGAGGTGAGTAGTGCAAGATATGTAAACATTATTAAAGTGACTAGTGTTCCATTTCTTAAAGTGGCCAGTGATTTCAGTAGGCAGCAGCAGCCTCTAATGTGCTAGTGATGGCTATTTAACAGTCTGATGGCCTTGAGATATAAGCTGTTTTTCATTCTCTCGGTCCCAGCTTTGATGCACCTGTACTGACCCCGCCTTCTGGATGATAGCGGGGTGAACAGGCAGTGGCTCGGGTGGTTGATGTCCTTGATGATCTTTTTGGCCTTCCTGTGACATCGGGTGCTGTAGGTGTCTTGGAGGGTGGGTAGTTTGCCCCCGGTAATGCGTTCGGCAGACCGCACCACCCTCTGGAGAGCCCTGCGGTTGCGGGTGGTGCAGTTGCTCTACCAGGCAGTGATACATCCCGACAGGATGCTCTCAATTGTGCATCTGTAAAAGTTTGTGAGGGTTTTAGGTGCCAAGCCAAATTTCTTCAGCTTCCTGATGTTGAATAAGCTCTGTTGCGCCTTCTTCACCACACTGTTTCCTGAAGTCCACGATCATCTCCTTTGTTTTGTTAACGTTGAGTGAGAGGTTATTTTCCTGGCACCACACTCCCAGAGCCCTCACCTTCTCCCTGTAGGCGGTCTCGTCATTGTTGGTAATCAAGCCTACTACTGTTGTGTCGTCTGCAAACTTGATGATTGAGTTGGAGGCGTGCTTGGCCACGCAGTCATGGGTGAACAGGGAGTACAGGAGGGGGCTGAGCACGCCCCAGTGTTGAGGATCAGCGAAGTGGGGATGTTGTTTCCTACCTTCACCACCTGGGGGCGGCCTGTCAGGAAGTCCAGGACCCAGTTGCACAGGGCGGGGTTCAGACCCAGGGCCTCGAGCTTAATGATGAGCTTGGAGGGTCCTATGGTGTTGAATGCTGAGCTATAGTCAATGAACAGCATTCTTACATATGTATTCCTCTTGACCAGATGGGATAGGGCAGTGTGCAGTGTGGTGGCGATTGCATCGTCTGTGGATCTATTGGGGCGGTAAGCAAATTGAAGTGGGTCTAGGGTGACAGGTAAGGTAGAGGTGATATGATCCTTGACTAGTCTCTCAAAGCACTTCATGATGACAGAGGTGAGTGCTACGGGGCGATAGTCATTTAGTTCAGTTACCTTTGCTTTCTTGGGTACAGGAACAATGGTGGCCATCTTGAAGCATGTGGGAACAGCACACTGGGAAAGGGAGATATTGAATATGTCCGTAAACACACCAGCCAGCTGGTCTGCGCATGCTCTGAGGACGCGGCTAGGGATGCTGTCTGGGCCGGCAGTCTTGCGGGGGTTAACATGCTTAAATGTCTTACTCATGTCAGCCACAGAGAAGGAGAGGCCACAGTCCTTGGTAGTGGGTCTCATCATTGGCACTGTGTTATCCTCAAAGCGGGTGAAGAAGGTGTTTAGCATGTGGTCTTGTTTTCACATAGTTCAAAGCATGTATTTTATCACTTGTGACTTTCATTTAGCCAATTACAGTCATATCCCACTGGGCACACACTGGTTGAATCAATGTTGTTTCCACGTCATTTCAATAAAATGATGTTGAACCAACGTGGAATGAAGTTACATTGAACCAACGTGGAATAGACGTTGAATTGATGTCTGTGCCCAGTGGGATGTTTTACTTTCAGAAATGAAAATAGTCTACTGTGTAGGCCTACATCTTTAAAAAAAATCTCCCTCTAATATGATCATCCCTACACAACAGATGAGATATGATTATATCCACAAAGTATAGGCTTATCGTAAATGATCATAAAGACTGTATGGAATCAAGTCAACTCAAAATCACTAGCTAAATAAACTGCCCTGGAATTAATATTGGGCTGCTATGGGTGTTTCAAACAGCGCGCATCCACGCTGAAGGTATGAAAAAAACGCCTGAGCGGGGAAAGAAAAGGAATCTAGTTTGAAGATCGTTGTTTCCTTGAATAAGGAAGGAACTTCACCCTAATTTGCTCCAGGGGTGGCTTACTAGTATGGCTAACCCTGTAAAACACCACATTTCACTGCACCTATCCTGTGTATGTGACAATAAATACAAAATTAATAAAATACTGTATGCATTAAAAGCGGGGTGACAACCCCGTTGAGGGTACTCTGAAGGAAACCCAATACCTGCCTAGTCATTGGCTCAAGCACCCCTGCGATTCGAATTACTTATAGGCCGTGACGTCGGCATATGTTTTATTCTAACGGTATAATAAGTGATTTGGACAGTGATCGATATGCCCATCCTCGATGGAGTACCGTGTGACTCCAGCTTACTTTAAAACATGGTGTAGATTTTTCCATAGGCAGCAAGGAATAATAAAGAACTACCTTGTTTCGACTTTATTATATAGTTCCACTATTTCATTTCTCCACCGCATATTGGCTGAGATGAATGCAATACTAATGTCTATTTTAAAAAAAGAACAGTAACCAAACCACACATCAACATGTCTATTGGACTGTTCTGTATGGTATGGTAGCCCTACAGTCTATGTCCCACAATAATACCTCAATTTGACAAACATTAAATACTTCCCACACCCTGACAGATATATCATCACTTCAGAAACGATTCGCTTTAGCTCTGTTGTTAGAGCATTGCGCTTGCAACGCCAGGATTGTGGGTTCGTTTCCCACTGGGTGGCCAGTATGAAAATGTATGTACTCACTAACTGTAAGTCGTTCTGAATAAGAGCGTCTGCTAAAATGTAAAATTAAACTATGATTTGGCACCTACCGGACAATCATGACATGTCAGTTGACTTTAGTTGTCAACTTTCACCCAAAGCTCCATTAATTGAACTCAAATTATTCTAAATGAAAATGTCAAAACAAAATAAAAATGTATGCATAATGAAAGAAAACAGCTAGGTAGTCGATAACAAAGTTGTCAAAGTTAATATTGATGTGATGGTCATACCTTGAAGCAGCTGCGAGTGCCTGTGCGGTTTCTTTAAAAAGATGCAGTCAGCATAGGCTCCGTTTGCAGCGTTCAACTTGGAGAAAACTTCTCAGCGACGTCTCTTCTTGTGTCACCTTTGCAGAAACACTCATGAAGCTTAAAATGTTCTTCATAAAGAAAAAAGTTGGTGCATTTTTCCAAGTCTCCTTGCTTTGAACGGTTGAAAACATTCATTCATTCAAGTCTTGTATTTCTTCTTCTTTTAACTTCTCTCTCTGCATACATTAATTATATAATGTATACATTTTAGATGTATACAAATAAGTATAATCATCTTGTTAGTCAACTTTGGCATACGTGTCATTTATGCAATTAATTTATAAACAAAAATAAACAAAAAATAAAAATTGTCATTAAACAGTAGTCAATGTTGGTGAGAAGAGCTGTAAGTAATACAGGTTAAAGTCATGAACTGCCGAACCACGCTGTTTTTACTACTTATTCAGCGTCTAATTCCTTCCAGACGCCTTGGATTTATGCTTCCTGCATGCAGCTCCTTACATTTCAAAAGACTCTTAACTAGGGAGAGTTTTTGGACTTGTTTTAATAAGGGGGGAAGGTTTGAGGATGAGGAGGAGCGACTTATTGGGGAGAGAAGAGAAGAAAAAAAAGTTGATGCCCGAAGTAAGTAACCCATTCAAACTTCTGAGACGTGGACATGAGGATGGAGAAGTGCGTGCGCCTTAGGCTAATTAACCTGAATGTTCATGGGGGAATGCTGATTGTGATATTCGATATTATTAGATTACATTCGATTTCGAAGACATGAAATATGCTTTTGCAGTCCGCAAATAGTTTCTTTGCTACTTTGTATGAGGTTTTTCCATGACAATGTCAGAGTATAGCCTACAGGTAAAACGCATCATCCTTAAGCAAAACTCAAATAACACCGCGTTTATTCGTTTGTATATTAGCTCGGAATAATAACTATTATTCTTGCAATATAACTTGTAATATTTTCTTGCTATCTTTTCAGTGCCCGTAAAGACCGTAATTATCCATCTGGTATTCGTCTGCCATCCATCAATTGGAGCGCTGTACAAGCATTGGCCAGCAGGGAGCGCTATATAATTCTAAACCCCAGCACTGGAGCCCTTGCCATGGAATAGTCTTCTGCAGAGCCATAAATTAACATCTAAATATATGACTCTGGTCTACTGTAGATGCACAGTCATTGGATCAGGCACATTCCTCTACCTTGTGATAGAATTAAAATAGGTGTAAAAATGACAATATTAGTCATTCATTAGCTCATGTTTTCAACAGAGAAAACGTGCTTTGTACATTATTATTATTGAATGTGACGGGAATTCCAAATTAAAAGGAATTCCAAAATATATCAGATGAAAATAATATTGGTCGCTGACATGTCTTATTATCATAATCCCTGAGTTGAACAACAGTAGTATGATAGAATGACATGCCATTGAAAAACCCCATACAGCTGTGTTTGTTAATTTTTTTCTGTATGAAACATATGTCTGTTAAACTCAAATGACTTTCTCTGCCAGGGAGGGACATTGTCACGGCCAAATAGGAGTACCCTTATTTCTCCTGTCCATGTTGCCCAGCCACTATATTTGAACAAGGATACACAATGACTTCCTTTCCCTTACCCACCCCACACACACACACACACACACACTTGCATGCACACACAATCGCTTCCCATCAGTGTTTCACTGTGAGCTTTGGTGTGTGTGTATTGCCTCAGGGACATGGCAGGCAGCTCCAGCTCGGTTGTAGAGCTGCAGTCAGAACAAACTCCCTGGGAGGTGAGAGAGAGAGAGAGAGAGAGAGAGAGAGAGAGAGAGAGAGAGAGAGAGAGAGACAGAGAGAGAGAGAGAGAGAGAGAGAGAGAGAGAGAGAGAGAGAGAGAGAGAGAGAGAGAGAGAGAGAGAGAGAGAGAGAGAGAGAGAGAACATGAAGGGTTCTATGCTCTTCCATCAGCCCAGAGAGGTGCTGAGGGCTGGGGAGTGATGAGTTCAGGCCTTCACTGGTTTTCTCTGGATACGGCCCAAATGGCACCCTATTCCCTATACAGTGCACTACTTTTTGATCAGAGCCCAATGGGATTCCCTATTGGCTTTGGTCAAAAGTAGTTCACTAAATAGGGAATAGGGTGTTATTTGGGATGCTGGTTCTCCCTGACTTTGATGAACAGCAACCATATGTTTCCCAACTGAGGATTCCCAGACCAGAAGCATTGGCAGCAGGCTAGGATACAAAACGTGTATTGTTTTTAGGCCTAGCCCGTCTCGCCAACCAAGCACCAATCTAAACATCACGTTGGCGATTAAAAAATCATGACATCACATGACATGTTTCTTTTCCTTCCGAACAGTAGACTGTGCTTGATTTAACTTGAGGTGTGCACTTTTGGGACTATTCCATTGGTTCATTTGTCAATCAAGAGCAATTTAAGGATTTGAACATATCTGTATTGTCCCGGGTGAAGACATGGGCCATCAGGATTGATGCTTCTGCTAGAACCTTTTAGAGGACTTTTGCATTTTGATTGTGTAAGACGTGAGACAGATTATGATAGGATGCTGTAAACGTTTAGTGGCAGGCAGACGTTTAGGCAGGCAGACAATGTTCCCTGTCTCCTGAGTGGCGCAGTGGTCTAAGGCACTGCATGGCAGTGCCAGCTGTTCGAATCCAGGCTCTGTCGTAGCCGGCCGCGACCGGGAGACCCATGGGGCGGTGCGCAATTGGCCCAGCGTCGTCCAGGGTAGGGGAGGGAATGGCCGGCAGGGATGTAGCTCAGTTGGTAGAGCATGGCGTTTGCAACGCCAGGGTTGTGGGTTCGATTTCCCACAGGGGGTATGAAAAATAATAATGTATGCACTAACTGTAAGTCGCTCTGGATAAGAGCGTCTGCTAAATGACAAAAAAAAATTGTTTTCCCTATCCTCAGATTATTCTGATGATTTTAATCCATGTTGTCAGACTAAGCCTACAGGGTATCATAAGACAGGCCGATAACTGTTGCTAACAACACACGTTTGACCAACCAGGATTTAAACCCTGGTCTCCTGGAAGAATGTGTCGGCTCGTCAAGCTAAAGCCTAGGCATTAGCATGGAGAGCTACTTTTTCTCGTGTACAGTACTTTAGGATCATGGAATTGAGGCTTAGATTTGTGCTCTCCTCTCCAGGGCCCTCTAAAGTAATGCAGTGATTTTCTTTAATTATAGAAAATATCCTCTCCTCACCAAAACACAATCAGACCAGAGAAAAATTATATGAAGTAAATATTTCACCCTCTCATTAACATACAGTAAATATATAGAGTTAAATTCCTAGCACTCCATTATACTATAGAACGACGTCATTACATACATTACCAATACATAGACTTATTTAACCTTTATTTATAGGCTTAACGTTAATCCCAGTTTAGACCAGGGTCTCTTTTTCAATGGTGTCCAGTGTTACAACTATCAACAGTCCAAACAGCTTAAACAGATAAAACGACATATTTAAATGTTAACTAATGGTAAAGAAAGCCGTACTCCGACAGTAAACACAATAATGAATGGCCCTTTCAACTATTGCTATTTGTCCTAATGAGCATTGAGAGCCAAACTCCTTATCCCATAATTGGATAAGCATATCATTTGTTTAAAGCACGAACCTGCTGAAAAGAGCACAATTAAGAGGAACAACATGTCTTGATATTTAGCTTCCCCAGGTCCTGTTGCTAAGAAGATGACGTGGTTTAGGGATTATTTAGACAGGTTATACTGTATCACCCTCTTCCAATGTCTTGTAGGATCACTACTATGCTGTATCAAGCCCCACACCGGAGACAGTGGGAGTGGATTGTGAGTAATGGGTACTAATACCCTTTGAACTCTTCAAGGAAAGCACCTTACTATGCTTTGAGCCGGCCCGGGCCGGTCGCTCACTATCACATTTTCCACAATTCTATCCCTGGCTAGCTCCTCTCCTCCACTACAGTCACATTCTGGTCAGGGGCTTCCTTTCAACTATAATCACTCCTTTCACTGAGACTCCATTATCACTGACTAATCAGAGACGTGGGAGAGCTGCAGCACGCAGCAGAGAGAATGGATCCATTGACTAAGGGGGCAGTTAGTTACTGTGAGAGGTTGTGTTGTTGAGTTTAAGTGTCTGACTGTTTTACGTGTCCGCCGCGTCCCCAAAGAGTTATCTTCTCCAAATGA
The DNA here is from genome assembly GCF_020615455.1 of Coregonus clupeaformis. Lineage (NCBI taxonomy): Eukaryota > Metazoa > Chordata > Actinopteri > Salmoniformes > Salmonidae > Coregonus > Coregonus clupeaformis. Next base: position 476,112 of record NW_025533618.1, read on the forward strand.
AACATGTGTTCTTCAGTGTGTGGAAGAGTCATCTAGTGTACATATGAATCATTGGTTGACACCATACAATACGACTTGGCTTACTTTTGTAGTCCTGCCTTGAAGGTTTCCATTGAAGTGACTGGAGCCGTTTGAGGCATTTGAGCCATGATGGAGTAACGGTCGCATTCCGTCAGTATTGGTTCATTACTGGGCTGTAATGAAGCCGCTGAGAGGTCACAGAGTTAATCAATGCCCCTACGACGGACAGGAAGTCACAGCACTGCTCTTTACTCCTTCGCTTCCACCCCGAGTCACTCTCCTCAGCTTCAAAGACAAGCTTTATTACTACTGCAGCAGTAAGGACGCTCTACAGACTTATTGTTCATGACTGTGGTTGTTTGTCATTGACAGGACAGGACACAGTGTTATGCAACAGATTAAAGGGATGTATCAAGCAATGTTCCCCCAATAATTCTTTGGCACTGAGCAAACTTCAGGTCTTGTGAACGGAAACATTCATTTTGCAAGCATTCTGTGAAACTTCCAGCGTGTGTTAACTGTGAACACTGAGGCTGTACCTGCTTGAAGTTACAGTTTAATACAGTGGCCAATATACTATTGTGGCTATTTGAGCGACTTACAGGTAGTGCATACATTATTTTTCATACCCCCCGTGGGAATCGAACCCACAACCCTGGCGTTGCAAACGCCATGCTCTACCAACTGAGCTACATCCCTGCCGGCAATTTCCTCCCCTACTCTGGACGACACTGGGCCAATTGTGCGCCGCCCCATGGGTCTCCCGGTCGCGGCCAGCTACGACAGAGCCTGGATTCGAACCAGGATCTCTAGTGGCACAGCTAGCACTGCGATGCAGTGCCTTAGACCACTGCGCCACTCGGGAGGCCTTGGAGGCGGCGCACAATTGGAGCAAATGCCATAACATTTCCACATGGATATAGCTGTTGACTTCTATGATATCGTCTACAATAGCCAATATGTGGTGTTCAATGTAGGCCTACATTCCAAGAGACTTTTAAAAAACATTATGCATGGCTTGACATTAACCATTTTATGACTGATGTTTTACTTGTCCCAAAGCTCAAATCACTTTATAAAAATAAGAAATGATCTAAAACAATTGGCCAAATAGGTGACTGAAAATTGCATTCTATTGTGTTACATGATGCAAGACGATCCACTTTACAAAAAATGTCATTCATTGTTATCATTATTATTTCCATAAAGGGACACTGCCCCTTTAAGACAAAAAAAAACTCTAAATGACTCGCTTTTCAAAGACAGATATGTGTACCTTTTGTGCTCTTGTAGGAAGCAATCACTCCTCCATTGCTGACCAACATTTGCTAGTAACTCACTAACTAGCAAAGAACATCAACAGTGGTGGAAAAAGTACTCAATTGTCATACTTGAGTAAAAGTAAAGAAACCTTAATAGAAAATGACTCAAGTAAAAGTGAAAGTCACCCAGTAAAATACTACTTCAGTGAAAGTTTAAAAGTATTTGGTTGTAAATATACTTAAGTATCAAAAGTTAATGGAATTGCTCAAATGTACTTAAGTATCAAAAGTAAAAGTATAAACCATTTAAAATTCCTTATATTAAGCAAACCAGACGGCATAATTTTTTATTTTTTATTTTATTTTATTTTATTGACTGATAGCCAGGGTCACACTCCAACACTCACACATAATTTACAAACGAAGCATTTGTGTTTAGTGAGTCCGCCAGATCAGAGGCAGTAGGGATGACCAGGGACATCCTCTTGATAAGTGTGTGAATTGGACCATTTTCCTGTCAAAATGTACTTTTGGGTGTCAGGGAAAAAAGTATGAAGTAAAAAGTACATTATTTTCTTTAGGAATGTAGTGAAGTAAAAGTAAAAGTTGGCAAAAATATCAATAGTAAAGTACAGATACCTCCCCAAAAACTACTTAAGTAGTACTTTACACCACTGAATATCAACAAATGTGCACATGCGGCTACAAATGTGCATCTAGGCTACTCTCCGACCGCAGATGATGGAAAAAAAAACGCTGGTAAAATAGAACAAGGCTACTCCAGATGGGTTCCTACCCACAAAATCACCAACTCAACTCAGTCTTGGAGGTAGATTTGGTTTGTTGCATTGAGCGGAAATGGAGGAAAACTAGACTCCCTGCGGACCCCGTCATCTTTCACTCCCTCCTCTCTACTTTTTCTTCCTCTGTTTCTGCTGCTAAAGCCACTTTCTACCACTCTAAATTTCAAGCCTCTGCCTCTAACCCTAGGAAGCTCTTTGCCTCCTCCCCCCCTTCTCCCTCTCTGTGGATGACTTCGTCAACCATTTTGAAAAGAAGGTTGACGACATCCGATCCTCATTTATTAAGTCAAATGACACCGCTGGTCCTGCTCACACTGCCCTACCCTATGCTTTGACTTCTTTCTCCCCTCTCTCTCCAGATGAAATCTTGCGACTTGTGACGGCCGGCTGCCCAACAATCTGCCCGCTTGACCCTATCCCCTCCTCTCTTCTCCAGACCATTTCCGGAGACCTTCTCCCTTACCTCACCTCGCTCATCAACTCATCCTTGACCGCTGGCTATGTCCCTTCCGTCTTCAAGAGGGCGAGAGTTGCACCCCTCCTCAAAAAACCTACACTCGATCCCTCCGATGTCATCAACTACAGACCAGTATCCCTTCTTTCTTTTCTCTCCAAAACTCTTGAGCGTGCCATCTCTAGCCAACTCTCGTGCTATCTCTCTCAGAATGACCTTCTTGATCCTAACCAGTCAGGTTTCAAGACTGGTCATTCAACTGACACTGCTCTTCTCTGTGTCATGGAGGCTCTCCACACTGCCAAAACTAACTCTCTCTCCTCTGCTCTTATCCTTCTAGACCTATCTGCTGCCTTTGATACTGTGAACCATCAGATCCTCCTCTCCACCCTCTCCGAGTTGGGTATCTCCGGCGCTGCTCACTCTTGGATTGCGTCCTACCTGACAGGTCGCTCCTACCAGGTGGCGTGGCGAGAATCTGTCCCCGCACCACATGCTCTCACCACTGGTGTCCCCCAGGGCTCAGTTCTAGGCCCTCTCCAATTCTCTCTATACACCAAGTCACTTGGCTCTGTCATATCCTCACATGGCCTCTCCTATCATTGCTATGCAGAAGACACACAATTAATTTTCTCCTTTCCCCCTTCTGATAACCAGGTGGCGAATCACATCTCTGCATGTCTGGCAGACATATCAGTGTGGATGTCGGATCACCACCTCAAGCTGAACCTCGGCAAGACAGAGCTGCTCTTCCTCCCGGGTAAGGACTGCCCGCTCCATGATCTCACCATCACGGTTGACAACTCCATTGTGTCCTCCTCCCAGAGTGCAAAGAACCTTGGCGTGACCCTGGACAATACCCTGTCGTTCTCTGCTAACATCAAAGCAGTGACCCGATCCTGCAGGTTCATGCTCTACAACATTCGTAGAGTATGACCCTACCTTACACAGAAAGCGGCACAGGTCCTAATCCAGGCACTTGTCATCTCCCGTCTGGATTACTGCAACTCGCTGTTGGCTGGGCTCCCTGCCTGTGCCATTAAACCCCTGCAACTTATCCAGAACGCTGCAGCCCGTCTGGTGTTCAACCTTCCCAAGTTCTCTCACGTCACCCCGCTCCTCTGCACACTCCACTGGCTTCCAGTTGAAGCTTGCATCTGCTACAAGACCATGGTGCTTGCCTACGGAGCTGTGAGGGGAACGGCACCTCCTTACCTTCAGGCTCTGATCAGACCCTACACCCAAACGAGGGCACTACGTTCATCCACCTCTGGCCTGCTAGCCCCTCTACCTCTACGAAGCACAGTTCCCACTCAGCCCAGTCAAAGATATTCACTGCTCTGGCACCCCAATGGTGGAACAAGCTCCCCCACGATGCCAGGACAGTGGAGTCACTGACCACCTTCCGGAGACACTTGAAACCCTACCTTTTTAAGGAATACCTGGAATAGTATAACAGTAATCTTTCTACCCTTCCTTTACTACCACTGTCTTTTGTCTAAACTAACACCTGACTTATTTCACCTGCTAGCACTGACTTGTTTGAAGAAGTGTACTTACTGTGATCAAGATGTGGTTGTCCCACTGGCTATCCTAAGTTGAATGCACCAATTTGTAAGTCGCTCTGGATAAGAGCATCTGCTAAAATGACTTAAATGTAAATGTAATTGAAAGGGACTGTTATTATGTTAATTCAATCACAATTTCCACAGTAAAGCGAAAATTTTTATCTGTTTAAAGCCAGGAAAGATAGTGTACATTTTAGTGAAGTTCAATCTCGTGTGTCTCAGTGCTGGCTGGTAATTCTCCTGCAGGGGTCTGCTCCAGGAGCTGTGTGGCCGCATATGCGTGCAATTTAGAGGGAACATTGGTATCAATCATTTTACTGTGTTGTAAACATGATTGCATAGTTCGTTTTATGATTACTGATTGTAAATGCATTAAATTCACTCAATGACGTTTGACAAGACCAGTTTCAGCCTGCTGATAAAGTCCTTTGTGATCATCCTGTCACGACTTCCGCCGAAGCTGCCTCCCCTCTTTGTTCGGGCAGGTTTCGGCGTTCATCGTCGCCGGCTTACTGGCTACAGCAAGGGCCTGATGCCTCATAGTGGATGTCAGTATGTAATGTGACGACAGCCAGGGCCTGATGCCTCATAATGGATGTCAGTATATAATGTGATGACAGCCAGGGCCTGATGCCTCATAATGGATGTCAGTATGTAATGTGACGACAGCCAGGGCCTGATGCCTCATAATGGATGTCAGTATGTAATGTGACGACAGCCAGGGCCTGATGCCTCATAGTGGATGTCAGTATGTCATGTGATGACAGCCAGGGCCTGATGCCTCATAGTGGATGTCAGTATGTCATGTGACGACAGCCAGGGCCTGATGCCTCATAGTGGATGTCAGTATGTAATGTGACGACAGCCAAGGCCTGATGCCTCATAGTGGATGTCAGTATATAATGTGATGACAGCCAGGGCCTGATGCCTCATAGTGGATGTCAGTATGTAATGTGACGACAGCCAAGGCCTGATGCCTCATAGTGGATGTCAGTATGTAATGTGATGACAGCCAGGGCCTGATGCCTCATAGTGGATGTCAGTATGTAATGTGATGACAGCCAGGGCCTGATGCCTCATAGTGGATGTCAGGGAGACAGCTGACCAGTATGGGGGGAGAGCGAGAGGAGAGAGAGAAAGAGAGAGAGAGCGAAATTGGGACACCCCAAAACTCCTGGTCCCATATCTAACCCTAACCTTCCCACCACCCATTCTTACCCTCAACACCTACTCCCAGTCCAAGATCACTTTCCTAAAATTCCAGATTTTCCAGAAATCCTGGTTGGAAGATTCCCAGATGTCTTGCTTGTTCTATCCTGATACCAGAAATCTGGAAAACCTGTAATTTTAGGAAAGTTACCAGCATTTTGCAACCCTATCACTGGGTCAAAGCTGTGACAGAGTGGGGACAATGGCGTCGTGAACCCAACAGCCACTTCCGTCCCCCCTACTGGGGAGACGGGTTTCTGTTTCCTACTAGTAAGTACAAAGACTTAAAACTAATGTCTTGACCACTTAAAGTAGTACCAGTAAAGTGCAGATGATAAATCATGTTGATTGTGATCACTATAGGGTGAATCCTATAACTTCAACTTAAGAATTAGGCATTCATTGATATCAGTGAGAGAATATCAGTGAAAATTCGACTTGAGTGGAAGTTAATATTCTCCCCTCTGACATCATTTGATTGAATTTGTACGGTATTGTATTGTATTTGTATGGACATATGAGGAAATTGACATAAAATTGGGAAATAATGTTACGTTAAAGTTTTTTTCTTTTCTTTGTAGTGTCTTATGTTCCTGACTCAGTATCTATGATATAATATAATGTATAAAATATATTATATATATATATATATACAGTACCAGTCAAATGTTTGCTCACACCTACTCATTCCAGGGTTTTTCTTTATTTGTACTATTTACTACATTGTAGAATAATAGTGAAGACATCAAAACTATGAAATAACACATATGGAATCATGTAGTAACCAAAAAAGTGTTAAACAAATCAAAATATATGTTATATTTGAGATTCTTCAAATAGCCACCCTTTGCCTTGTTGACAGCTTTGCACACTCCAAACTTTTGACTGGTAGTGTATATATTATATAATATATCATGTAATATATCATATAATGTAATATTTAATATATATATATATATAATATGATATAATATAATATAACCTTTCATTGTGCTGAAAATGTAACGATCCCGGCAGTCTGAGTCGGGTCCTGTCTGGTGACTAGTTTTTCCTGTTCGTGATCTCCAGTTTCCCGAGGGTTCGGGAACGCTCCGGGGAGCTCTCTTGTTTTCCGCACCTGCATCCCATCAGCAATCTGCACACCTGGTCCTGATCATCACCCTTCTTAGGCTCTGGCCAAACATCCAGTTCCTGCCGGATCGTTAGCCATGAACAGTATGTTTGTCAGCGTATCAGCCTTGAGTTCTAGCGTTAGTTTTTGTTGTTTTGCACCTTGTTGAATTGCTGTGTACTCACCTCCGTTTTGTTCTGTCTGCAGTCTCTCACCCGGAACCTTCACCCAACCTCTGCCTGATGGTGGCGGCTGCCGAGCCATGTCTGGACCTACCCCTGCACCCTCAACAACCCATCCACGCCACCCGCTCTGTCCCTGGATTATTCAGCCTCACTCGGGAGTCAATTAATAAACACTCACCTTTTCCTCTAAGTACCTTGTCCTGGTCTGCTTCTGGGTTCTGGCGTAGTATACCGTGACAGAACGATCCGGCCAGTAATGAACCCAGCGGACCTGGACTCTGTTCGCCATGCCATTACCCATCAGGAGAAGATGTTGGGCCATCATAGCACGGTACTACAGGAGATCGCGTTGTCAGTTCGGAACCTTTCTACCGGTCTGACGGAGGTCCAGAACCAACGCAAGTTTCCGGTGGAGGATCCACTACCGGTTTCCCCCATCTCGCCTGCCGCTTCGGGAGCTGTGTCCTTCCGTGAGCCCGAGGTTCCGACGCCGGATAGATATGAGGGGAGCTGGGAAGATGCCGTTCCTTCCTTATGCAGTGTGGATTAGTGTTCGATCTACAGCCCTACTCTTATGCCACAGACAAGGCTAGGATAGCCTTTGTGATTGCGTTGCTGCGTGGTCGAGCGCTGGAGTGGGCTTCAGCCGTTTGGGAACGACAAGACCCCTGCATGGCTTCATACCAGGGGTTCACGGCCGAGATGAGGAAGCTCTTCGACCATTCCGTCCGAGGGGGGGACGCAGCTAGGCGCCTGTTTTCGCTTCACCAAGGAACTTCGCGGCGTGGCCGACTTCGTGATCGAGTTCAAGACGTTGGCTGTGGAGAGTGGGTGGAACGAGGAGTCTCTGCAAGCGGCCTTTTACCAGGGTCTGTCGGAGCAGCTCAAGGATGAGTTGATCTCCTATCCGGAGCCTAGTGACCTGGACAGCTTGGTAGCCTTGTCTATTCGGGTGGATAATCGAGTCCGAGAGCGAAGGAGGGAGAAGCAATGGGGTCCGTCCAATCGATCAGCTTCTCAGTTCCCAGTCGGGTCGGGTGGTGGACCAGAACACGTCGATCATTCTCCTCCACAATGGATTAGTGGAGAGGTCCTCTCTCCCGATTCTGAACCCATGCAAGTGGGGCGGCACGGGTTAACCAAGGAGGAGCGTCAACATAGACGTCAGACCAACTGCTGCCTCTACTGTGGTAGCTCGGGACATTACATCTCCACCTGTTCCCGGCGGTCGTCAAACTGCCCGGCTCGCTAAAGTTGGGAGGACTTTTAGCGAGCCAGTTTCAACCTCTCAGTACCTCTGTCAGACCCCGTTTCCGGCTACCCTTGTGAACAGGAATCAGAGCTTAGCGCTTAACGCTTTTATCGATTCAGGTGCCGATGGAAGCTTTCTTGATGCCGAGTTGGTGGAACAGCTGGGGCTTTCCAAGGAGCAATTGCCGGAAGCCATTGAAGCGACCACTCTGAACGGCAGTAGTCTGGCACGTATCACGATGAGGACTGAACCGGTTAAGATGCGGTTGTCGGGGAATCATTCTGAGATGATTTCATTCTTCATTCTGCCGTCTTCCCATGTTCCTCTGGTCCTTGGATACCCCTGGCTGAAGGAACACAATCCCACGTTCGATTGGGTGACGGGCAAGGTAACGAGTTGGAGCCTTGATTGTCATGCTAACTGTCTCAAGACTGCCTGCCCCCATTCGGTTCCCAGTCAGGTGATTGAGGCTAAACCCCAGATTTGTCCCTGGTTCCCGAGACATATCACGATTTGGGGGAAGTTTTCAGTAAGCAGAAGGCTCTGTCACTCCCTCCCCACCGACCATATGATTGTGCCATCAACCTGGTCCCTGGAGCTGTCTACCCCAAGGGAAGGTTATACAGTATCTCCCGACCTGAACGTGAGGCGTTGGAGACCTACATCAAGGAGTCCCTAGCTGCTGGTCTCGTTAAGCCCCTCGTCATCACCCCTGGGGGCAGGATTCTTCTTTGTGGGTAAGAAGGATGGCTCTCTTCGACCGTGTATTGATTATCGGGGGTTGAATGACATCACGATCAAGAACAAGTATCCCCTGCCCTTGATGAGTTCTGCCTTCGACTCCTTACAGGGTGCTACGGTGTTCACCAAGCTAGACCTACGCAATGCGTATCACCTGGTCCGGATCAGAGAGGGGGACGAGTGGTTGACGGGTTTCAATACACCGATGGGTCACTTCGAGTATCAGGTGATGCCGTTTGGACTGACCAATGCTCCAGCGGTATTCCAGAGTATGGTGAACGGCGTCCTGAGAGATATGATCGGTCTCTTTGTGTTTGTTTACCTGGATGACATTCTGATCTTCTCGAAGGAACCTTCCGACCACGTCCAGCATGTCCGGCAGGTTCTGCAGCGATTGTTGGAGAATCGCCTGTTCGTGAAGGCCGAGAAGTGCGAGTTTCACGCCCACACGACATCCTTTCTCGGGTACATCATCTCCAGGGAGAGATTAGGATGGACCAGGAGAAGGTTAGAGCGGTTCTGGAATGGGTCCAGCCCGGTACGAGATTGCAGCTCCAGAGATTTTTGGGGTTTGCGAATTTCTACCGCAGATTCATCCGGGGATTACAGCCGTGTGGCCGCTCCGTTAACTGCCTTGACTTCCAGTATCAGGACCTTCAAGTGGAATCCGGAGGCGGATCGAGCGTTTCTGGATTTGAAGAGGCGATTCACCAACGCACCGATTCTCTCTCAACCGGACACGGCCCGTCAGTTCGTCGTTGAAGTGGACGCGTCTGATGTGGGGAGTTGGCGCCATCCTGTCGCAGCGATGCTCCACGGACAGTAAACTCCATCCCTGCGCCTACTACTCTCGTCGCCTTTCGCCTGCGGAGAGGAATTACGATGTGGGTAACCGGGAGCTTCTCGCGGTGAAACTTGCCTTGGAGGAGTGGCGCCACTGGTTGGAGGGGCGGAGCAACCGTTTATTGTCTGGACTGACCACAAGAATCTTGCTTACGTGCAATCGGCTAAACGTCTCAACTCCCGTCAGGCCAGGTGGGCGTTGTTTTTCGGACGATTCAAGTTTGCCCTGACGTTCGACCTGGATCTAAGAACGGCAAGGCGGACGCCTTGTCCCGGATGTTCTCCAAGACGGAGGAGAGTGGGTCCAAGACCGAGACAATCCTCCCCGGAACTGCGTCGTGGGAGCAGTTATGTGGAAGATTGAGGAGGAGGTGCTGGCGGCCCTTCGGACTCAGCCCGGTCCCGGTAACGGTCCACCCGGTCGGTTGTTTGTGCCTGAGTCGGTTCGTCCTGCTGTCCTCAAATGGTCCCACGCCAGCAAGATGGCTTGTCACCCTGGCGTGGCTCGGACAATGGCGTTTCTTCGCAGACGTTTTTGGTGGCCTGCCATGGCCGAGGATACTCGGGGTTTTGTTGCTGCCTGTCCAGTGTGTGCGCAGAATAAGAGTACCAATCGCCCAGCTCTGGACTACTTCACCCCCTTCCTATTCCCCGGCGACCATGGTCGCATCTGGCCCTGGACTTCGTCACTGGGTTGCCCGCTTCTGAGGGGAACACGGTCGTTCTGACGATCGTGGACAGATTCAGCAAGTTCGCCCACTTTGTGCCTATTGCCAAGCTTCCCTCTGCCTCGGAGACGTCCGAGATCCTGGTTAGGGAGGTTTTCAGGGTCCACGGGTTGCCCAGTGATATCATTTCCGACCGTGGCCCTCAGTTTACCTCTGCTGTCTGGAAGTCCTTCTGTTTGGCCATTGGAGCTACAGTCAGTCTCACATCTGGTTTTCACCCCCAATCCAATGGTCAGGCGGAGAGAGCCAACCAGAAGATGGAATCCACGCTACGCTGTCTGGTCTCTTCCAACCCCACCTCCTGGGTCTCTCAGTTGCCTTGGGTTGAGTATGCCCACAATACTCTCCCTACATCTGCCACTGGGATGTCTCCCTTCCAGTGCCTGTATGGCTACCAACCTCCCTTGTTCCCTTCTCAGGAGAAGGAGCTCTCAGTGCCTTCTGTTCAGGCCCATATTCGTCGTTGCCACCGGACCTGGCATCGGGCCAGAAAGGCACTCCTTAGAGTTTCGGACCGGTATCAGCTCCAGGCGAATCGTCGCCGGATCCCCGCTCCCACCTACACCATCGGAGATAGGGTCTGGTTGGCCACACGGGATCTTCCTTTACGGACTGAGTCTAGGAAGTTGTTACCGAAGTTCATTGGTCCGTTTGTGGTGGAGAAGGTGATCAATCCAGTGGCAGTTCGACTCAAACTACCGAGGGACGCTCAGAGTCCATCCCACCTTTCATGTCTCCTGCCTCAAGCCTGTCTTCCTCAGTCCTCTGTTGCCTCCTCCGCCTCCTCCTCCTCCTCCTCGGATGATCGGAGGTGGTCCTGCCTACACGGTGCGTCGATCATGGATTCCAGACGGCGGGGCCGGGGTTTCCAGTATCTCGTGGACTGGGAGGGGTATGGTCCTGAAGAGAGGAGTTGGATTCCGCGGCGACAGGTCCTAGATGCTGACCTCATCAGTGATTTCTACCGCCTCCATCCTGGCGCTCCGGGAGGTCCGCCCGGTGGCGTTCGTCGGAGGGGGGTACTGCTAACGATCCCGGCAGTCTGAGTCGGGTCCTGTCTGGTGACTAGTTTTTCCTGTTCGTGATCTCCAGTTTCCCGAGGGTTCGGGAACGCTCCCGGGGAGCTCTCTTGTTTTCCGCACCTGCATCCCATCAGCAATCTGCACACCTGGTCCTGATCATCACCCTTCTTAGGCTCTGGCCAAACATCCAGTTCCTGCCGGATCGTTAGCCATGAACAGTATGTTTGTCAGCGTATCAGCCTTGAGTTCTAGCGTTAGTTTTTGTTGTTTTGCACCTTGTTGAATTGCTGTGTACTCACCTCCGTTTTGTTCTGTCTGCAGTCTCTCACCCGGAACCTTCACCCAACCTCTGCCTGATGGTCGGCGGCTGCCGAGCCATGTCTGGACCTACCCCTGCACCCTCAACAACCCATCCACGCCACCCGCTCTGTCCCTGGATTATTCAGCCTCACTCGGGAGTCAATTAATAAACACTCACCTTTTCCTCTAAGTACCTTGTCCTGGTCTGCTTCTGGGTTCTGGCGTAGTATACCGTGACAGAAAATGATCAAAAACCACCTAGAAATTAAACCCTGTCATTACAAATTACCGGATATTTCTAAGGATCCATTTGAATTTCTTTCTTACTCTCCATCCAGATGCACATTGTATTACCCAGCGACGTCATACTCTTGGAAATACGTAAACAGTGGAGTCGGCTGGCGCTGTGGTAACACAATTATTACACAGGGGATCTGTTGTGTGATTTCCCAACAATAAAGTATGAACATATGAGTTTTAAACCCTCGTCCAAGCATGCTGCAGTGCTCTGCTCACCCAACACAAACACAAACAGACCCAAACGGCACCCTATTCCTTATATAGTGCACTGCGTTTCACCAGAGCCCATAGGAAATATATAGGGAATAGGGTGCCGTTTGGATACAGATCTGTTTGTGTTTGTGTTCAGGCCAGGCTCAGAGCAGGGCAGACAACTCCAGTTTTGGTATTTGATATTTTATTAGGATCCCCATTAGCTGTTGCAAAAGCAGCAGCTACTCTTCCTTGTGTCCACACGAAACATGAAACGTGACATAATACAGAACATTAATAGACAAGAACAGCTCAAGGACAGAACTACATACAATTTATTTATAGGCACACGTAGCCTACATATCAATACATAGTTTGAAACACTGCAGGACCAAACCAAAAACCCGTTTGCCACAGTGAAAATAAACCTTTCCTCCACCTCTAGTTATCTCTGTAGGAAGACAGACGACCACACAGTTTACACTGGGAAGTTAAACCTTCACACGTTTAATCGTCATGTTAAACTAACTGAACTTTAGTGACCTGCGGTCATTTGTGTCAGGCTGTTTTGTAGATTTAAAACAGGATTCCCCTCAGTCTCTGACGTCAGTATATCAAGTCAATGCTATAGAGGCTTTACTATCAAGTCAATGTTATAGAGGCTTTACTATCAAGTCAATGCTATAGAGGCTTTACTTGTACTTATTTCTCAATAGAGAAGTTTCCAATTAAAACATTAGTTTTTTCAAAGTCTGACAACATACAAGAGATGAATAGTGGCTGTCCAGAGAGTTTCCAATATACACATTTTGGCTCGTTTATTGAATCAAAATGTACACACGACATATGTCGTATTCATAGATTGCATCTGCACGTTTAGTGTAGTAGTATAGGCTGTGAATCTGTGGGGGTTTAAATAAAGTGATACTTTGGGAGTCACAATACAATAATAATAATAAGCCATTTAGCAGACGCTTTTATCCAAAGCGACTTACAGTCATGCGTGCATACATTTTTGTGAATGGGTGGTCCCGGGGATCGAACCCACTACCTTGGCGTTACAAGCGCCGTGCTCTACCAGCTGAGCTACAGAGGACCACAGAAATGTTGGCAGTACATGGTGGAATACAGCAACTAACAGTGTTTTGCCAGCCAGGCCAGCATATCATTACACAAGCACAGACGGGCACGCGCACGTGCACACACACACAGCCAGCATGCCACTCTTTACCCCAGCTGGAATTGTTTAACAGCACAATCAAACAATGTCCAAGAGAGCACCTTTTTGTCTTGTACGATCGCTCCCTCCCAGGTTGGCTTTTTTTTATCTCTGTGTGTGGATGTGTGTGGCTCAATAACATGTTCTGTTTCCATGTCACTTGGGGATAAGGGATCATGCATTCTTCCCTTCCTCTTTGGACAGTTTTTCAAATGTGGTAGTGACCATACATCTTTGAGGGATGGGATGCTCATGATCATTCTCGGTAACACTGAACTGGATTCTATGTCCATTGGGGATCATTTATTATTCCTATTCATCCATTCCAAACATAGAAGTGGCCATACATCTTTCAGAGAGATGGGATCAAATAAGTACATGAATGAATGCTCAGTAGTGTCTTGTGAAATAATTCTCATTCTCATGTGCGTTGGTAACACTGGATTTACCCCAAACAATAGGTTTTGGGTTTGTCGTCAACATGTTGCAGAAATGTGTTTTGAATGTTGTGAATTATGGTTGTGCTTACTTGTAACAAAGGGGATACAGACAGCTCACATTCACTGTATTGTGTATCGCAGAAAAGACGTAGTCAGAGAACTGCATGCTGGGGTCTGCTCTGTGTCCTTTCACGTTGCTCGGTGATGGGGAACACATTTAGTCAAACTGGGTATGCGTCCCACATGGCATTTGTGGCACAACCTGGTTCCTATACACCATGGAAACATCTGGTCTCATTGATTATTGTGCTATAATGCAAAGAAAGAAGCCATTGTTTAACCCACTTAGCTATATGGCCGTGCTGCACGAGCTGCATGTCCCGAAGCAGAGGAAGCATCTGAACCAAAGTGGTGTCTCTTCCTCAAGATCGCTTTGAAATCATTCACACCGTCGGTCGGTCCCTGTCAAACCCATTACAGTACCTTCTTGCCACACGATGCAGCCTGTTCCCATTGCTGCAAGACATACTGTGTAGACTAAATTCCTTCAAGGAAGATGTGCTGTAAGTTGTTGGGGATGAGTGTTGGATTTAGAGGAAATAAAATATTGTTAGCTGTCAGTCAGTCAGTCACACATTTGCTGTATCATCATTATTCATTCAGGATGACTAAAGGGGACGCATGGATTGGGAGAAATCAACCCGACTGGGCAGTAGATCTGTTAGTAGTGTGTACAACTGTAGGAACCTGGAGTGTAGGGTTGACAGAAGGGAAAAATAGAACAATCATTGGCAGTTGCCTTCCATGTCACGCTGCCGACTACGCCAAATGTCTCACTAAGGACATGATACTGCATACTATGCCACTCCCACTTGTAGAGGAGAGAGATACTCAGATATCAGATGACTAAGGCTGGTGCTGAGTCCCAACTGGCACCCTATTTCCTATATAGTGCACTACATGACATTAGTAGGATCTGGAAATGGCTGCCATATATAACTGAAATCAGAAGAAAAAAAATCATTGTTGTTTGTAAAAACATTGCCCATGGTTTTCACTTATAGGTGTCAAAAAGACTGGTATTTCAAAAGAGATTCAAAACTGAACCCGCTGGGCACAGACGTCAGTTCAACGTCTAGTTTTGATTTACATTTGGTTGAGTTGTCAACTAACGTGAATAAAACAAATAAAAATAAAAAATTTGATTTGGGTTAAAAGTTACGTGAAAAAAATACAAAATGCCCTTACGCTGATGACTTTTTTATAATCTAATTAGTTTTCCACGTTGATTCAAATTCATCACATAGATTTATTTGGGTTGAAATGACGTGGAAAGAACGTTGATTCAACCAGTTTTTCTCCAGTGGGAAACAACACCTTTCCTCCACGACCATGGTCCTTCCACACAGCACAGTGCCTGTAAAGTTTAAACCCCTTGCCAGATCCTCCCGCCTCCAGTCTAGTAACAGTAACACCCTAACATCCAACAACAATGAGGTCTGTGTCGAGAGAGAGAGAGAGAGAGAGAGAGAGAGAGAGAGAGAGAGAGAGAGAGAGAGAGAGAGAGAGAGAGAGAGAGAGAGAGAGAGAGACTGAGACCGTGGGATTACTGCATGGCTTTGCAGGGCCAGGCACATGGAGCTCAATGATGATGTCACAGGGCATGGTGGTCTCCGGGCCAACGAGGGCGGGTCCTTCAGGAGCCGACGCCCCAGTCAGACCCAGACTAATTCAGTCAGCTGTGTGTATGTGTGTGTCTGTGTGTCTGTGTCTGTGTGTGTGTGTGTGTGTGTGTGTGTGTGTGTGTGTCGGTTACCTGTCGGCTGACACCATCCACACGTCTCCTGACATCATCAGAGCAGCTCAGAGAATAATGAAATACGGGGAACTCCCTGCAATAAGTCCAAACAATTACCCCCTTTTTATCTCTCTCCTCCCTCATTCTCTCAGTCACTTCCTCTAGGGTTTTGTGAGAAAGATACACACAGGACTTTTGGCTAGAATGAAAGGAGGAGAGGTTAGTAGCGTGTAGACGTTGGATGACAACTCAAGTTGTTTAGAACACACATACCCTGAGGTGTGTGCTGCTAGAAAGGACGACTTCAAGGCTCCGTTTCTTTAAAAATACTAATCAAACTTGTTCAACTCTCAAGAGACTATTGAATATACGCACTGAGTAAAAACATTTATATTTAAGTTGAGTGATCTTGATGGTAGGCTACCTCTTTACGTTTGTTTAAAAAAATAAAAATCACCACTTGTCATGGGTGGATACCCAGTGTCTGAGGACTAGATTGGATACCCAGTGTCTGAGGACTAGATTGGATACCCAGTGTCTGAGCACTAGATTGGATACCCAGTGTCTGAGGACTAGATTGGATACCCAGTGTCTGAGGGCTAGGTTGGATACCCAGTGTCTGAGGACTAGATTGAATACCCAGTGTCTGAGGACTAGATTGTATACCCAGTGTCTGAGGACTAGATTGGATACCCAGTGTCTGAGGACTAGATTGGATACCCAGTGTCTGAGGACTAGATTGGATACCCAGTGTCTGAGGACTAGATTGGATACCCAGTGTCTGAGGACTAGATTGGATACCCAGTGTCTGAGGACTAGATTGGATACCCAGTGTCTGAGGACTAGATTACCATGATGTATCATCTCAAAACAGAGGCTTCATTGTAGAGTAACATTTACAGCAAGTGTTAGGGTCTCTTGACAACTCAACACTGTTGTTAACTCGACCATTAATGTGACCTGTCATTATTTAACATGATCTATTGGGTGAGTGGGTGCAGAGAACAGCATATCACTTTCTGACTCAGTGCATGTCAGTAAAGACTAGTAGTACAGAGGCCAGAGTAAACATTGTCAACCCCACAGAGCATAGTATGACGCTGGTTCAGGGTGGGATCTTGTTAGCTAGCAACACTGAGCTGCTTTGGTTTGGACTCCTCAACAACCAGCCCAGCAGCAGAAGCAGAGAGAGTTGATTTGATCGTGCCGAGTGCTGTCACTGTGTTCCATTATGCCAGAACTACCTTTTATTGTTTAACAGGCCCCATGAGATCGGCAACAGGGCTGTATTTCTCTCTGAGGAGATTTTCATGGACGAACGCGCGCACACACACACACACACACACACACACACACACACACACACACACACACACACACACACACACACACACACACACACACACACACACACACACACGTGCCTTCTTGTCTGTATTGGTGAGCTCACTATGAACTGCACCCCATTTTACACTGGGCTGGAAGAGCTTGGCTATATTAAGATTTTCCAGTAGGTAGGCAGCAGGCTTACAGGCCAGGCCAGGTTTGAGAGGATTATACCTCTGGTGTGGTATTAATCTCTCATGGTTGAGCTAGGGCTCTCATGGTTGAGCTAGGGCTCTCATGGTTGAGCTAGGGCTCTCATGGTTGAGCTAGGGCGCTCATGGTTGAGCTAGGGCTCTCATGGTTGAGCTAGGGCTCTCATGGTTGAGCTAGGGTGCTCATGGTTGAGCTAGGGCCCTCATGGTTGAGCTAGGGCCCTCATGGTTGAGCTAGGGTGCTCGTGGTTGAGCTAGGGCTCTCATGGTTGAGCTAGGGTGCTCATGGTTGAGCTAGGGCTCTCATGGTTGAGCTAGGGTGCTCGTGGTTGAGCTAGGGCGCTCGTGGTTGAGCTAGGGCTCTCGTGGTTGAGCTAGGGCTCTCGTGGTTGAGCTAGGGCGCTCGTGGTTGAGCTAGGGTGCTCGTGGTTGAGCTAGGGCTCTCGTGGTTGAGCTAGGGCTCTCGTGGTTGAGCTAGGGTGCTCGTGGTTGAGCTAGGGCTCTCGTGGTTGAGCTAGGGCTCTCATGGTTGAGCTAGGGCGCTCATGGTTGAGCTAGGGCTCTCATGGTTTTCCAGAAATGTGGTTGGAGAATCCTGGATTTCCTGCTTATTAATAAGCAAACCTGTAGGATTTACACCATGGAGTCACCATGAATCAGAGTTGTTACCGTGGCGCTCACTCTATTCTCTACTGAGAGCCGTACATCTCCCTATTACCGTGACAACTGCTAACTGATTCTTTCACTTAGCATAGCATGGTCAGGCCCTGAATTCAATCAATTGAAGATATAGGGAAACAGCACTGTGGGTTCATTCAGAATTGTTATGTTTACTGTATTTTTTATGGACAGATGGGGTTTTGTGTTAATATCCAATGACGATGACAGTAGACAGTGGTAGGTCTGGGGACAGTCTACAATGGTAGGTCGATGTGGATGAGGGCGTGCTCGCCCATTGAGAGAGAGGTTGTTGTCCTGGCACCACACTGCCAGGTCACAGACCTCCTCCCTGTAGGCTGTCTCATCGTCGCCGGTGATCAAGTCTACCACTGCCGCGTCGTCAGCAAACTTGATGATGGGCTGGAGTTGTGCGTGTCCACCCAGTCGTGGGTGAACAGGGAGTACAGGAGGGGACTAAGCATGCACCCGTGTAGGGCTGCCTACCCTCACCACCTGGGGTCGGCCCATAAGGAAGTCCAGGATCCAGTTGCAGAGGGAGGTTTTCTGTCCCAGGGTCCCAAGCTTGGTGACGAGCTTGGAGGGGACTATGGTGTTGAACGCTGAGCTGTCGCCAATGAACAGCATTCTCACATAGGTATTCCTCTTATCTAGGTGGGTGAGGGCAGTGTGGAGGGCAATTGAGATTGCGTTGTCTATGGATCTTTTGGGGCGGTATGCAAATTGGGTCTAGGGTGTCTGGGATGATGAAGTTGATGTGTACCATAACCAGCCTTTCAAAGCCCTTCATGATTACAGATGTGAGTGCTGCAGGGTGGTAGTCATTATGGCAGGTAGTCTTAGAGTTTTTGGGGAACAGGAATGATGGTGGTCAGCTTGAGACGTGGGGATTACAGACTGGGACAAGGAGAGGTTGAAAATGACCATGAATATACCTGCCAGCTGTTCTGCGCATGCTCTGAGAACGCTCCCTGGAATATCGTCCAGCCCCGCGGCCTTGCAAGAGTTGACCTGATTAAAAACCTTACTCATGTTGGCCTCGGAGAGGCCCTCATGCACGGCTCGGTGGAGTTCTTTTCAAAGAGTGCATAAAATGCATTGAGTTCATCTGGTAGAGAGGCGTCGTTGGGCAGATCATGGCTGGGTCTTCCTTTGCGATCCGTAATGGACTGTAGCCCCTGCCACATGCGGCGGACGTCGGAGCCTGTATAATAGCATTCCACCTTGTTCCTATGTTGCTCCTTTTGCTTGTTTGATGGCTCTGCGGAGGTCGTAGCAGGACTTCTTGTACTTGTTCCTGTCCTCAGCCCTAGCCTCGAGGGTTAGCTGTGATAGCCCTGTGTGAGGTAGCCCTGTCCTTCAGTTTAGCGCCAACCTCGGGGTTAATCCAGGGCTTTGATTGTGGAAGCAACGAACTTTCACTGTGGGGATAACATCGACAATGTATTTCCTGTTGAAGCCGGTGACGGAGAGGGTTAACTCGTCGATGCTATCGGCGGAGTCCCGAACGTATTCTAGTCAGCTCTAGCAAAGCAGTCTTGTAGGATAGCCTCCGATTCGGAGGACTATTTCTCTATGGAGCACGTCACGGGTACTTCCTGTTTGAGCTTCTGCTTGTAGACAGGAAGCAGAAGTATAGAGTTGTAACAATCAGCTTGGATCGCAAACTATGTTACCATATAGAAGTTCAAAGAAATACAGTTTTCCTATAAGAGTGACCGGAGCCAGACAGACAAAATATTTAAAAAAAAATCCATACAAACTATCAATAACGAAATGTTAATTAAACTAAATCAGCTTTTCGGTTTTAAACAGGTCCCTGCACAAGCTCAGAAGGATCCTGGGATAGCGGGACATTTCCTGGCGAGAGTAGTCCTTGCAGTGCTTCTGCAGTTAAGTCTTGGCGGCCCAAAAACATATTGGCTGCAGATATAATGATGTCCAGCTTCCTGGACTTCTTGGACACTTATATTTTTAATTAATAACCGTGGCTATAAATGCTACAAAATCCACCTTCTTCACAATAAGTGTATCCAGATCACTTGATTGACGTATAACATTTGGTTCTGGTGCATCTGCCACCATATCTTCTTCAGAACTGTGGCCTCTTGCCCCTTCAACTCTCTTCACCGCCTCCACATAGGAGATTTGCTGTACAGCCCTGATCCTTGACACCTCAACCTCTTTCACCCTGACAGGGCACTCAGGGAATTCGGAAGTACGATCCCCACCACAGCTGCAACATTTTACATTCACATTCACAGACTCTTCAATAACATATTCCTTCCGTCTGCAAACACTTGACACATGGCCAAACTTTTTTGCACTTCTTGCATTGCATCGGGTTTTGCACGAAACGCTCTTACAGCATATCTTATATAACTTTACATAGGGTGGTAAATACTCATCAAACATCAATAATACAGATAGGCTTCGCTCCCTTTCCCCATTCTCCATACGGGTCAAGCGACACGCATGAACTACTCCTGGAATTTTGTCTAAGATATTGATTATCAATGTCCAATGGGACGCCAGAGATAACACCTTTTACCGGTGCCCTGCTCCGAAAATCAAAGCTGTCCACTTCATGCGTTGATAATTCCGCGAGCCACAATGCATCCTTCTGCTCTTTAGATACACACGATATCAACACCATACCACTCCTGGTTACTTTGACTGCGTCCACTTTTCCCAACGCCTTCTTCACCATCCTCGTGACTTCAAAAGGGTTTCCCAAATAAACATCCTTATCCAAAAAACGTACTCCAACAAGCAACGATTCATCAGACTCATTTTCCACAACAGTTTTAGCCCTTTTTTGTTCCACTGTTGGACTTCACTGTTGTCCACTCATCTTTCTCACTCTCCTCCATTTCTTCAAGACACAAGCCTTCTTAAAGGGATAACCTACCAAAATGGCAATGGCAGCCATCTTAGATTTGACAGTGAAAATAACACAGTCAGAACTGGCAGATACATAATATAACAGCATGAAAATGAAAATACACATAAAGGTTTAACCTTGCAAGTTTTTACTTTAAACAAGACATGTATTATATGTCTATGTGCCTATCACCTCACAGGCAGCGTCACAGAGTCATGATCTGATTTGCCGAAGGGGCGACGAGGGAGGGCCTTGTATTCTTGCTTGTGGGTAGAGTAACAGTGGTCTAGGACTTTATCGCCCCTAGTGGCCACGGAGACGTGTTGATGGATGTTGGGCATCACAATGAGAAAAGCAGCCTCCGGTGCATGGTTCCTGCTTGTTTATAGCCTCACACAGTTTGTTAAGTGCCAGCTTGTTGTTTTTATTGTCCCGAGGTGGAATATATACAGCAGTCATGATAACAGATGAAAACTCACTCGGGAGGTAGAAGGGTCGGCATTTGACCATCTAAGTATTCCAAGACGGGTGAACAATGGGTGGAGACTTCCACTGCGCTACAGTCAGCACACCATTTGTTGTTGATGAAGAGGCATACCCCTCCCCCTCTCGATTTCCCTGAATCAAATTCTGTCTGCTCGGTGAACGGAGATTCCATCGAGTTGGATAGCCATGGGGGGGGTATCATGTCCGAAAGCCATGTTTCAGAAAAGCAGAGAATATTGCAGTTACGAGAGTCCCATTGATAGCAAATCTGAGATCTGAGGTCATCCATCTTATTATCAAGTGACTGGCCAATAGAATGGAGGGAAGAGGTGGCCGGTTTTCCATTTGCCTTCATCTCGCCAGAACTCCCCCTCTCCTGCCTTTTTTCCCGCTGGCGTTTCCTCTTGGGTAGCCCGAAAATTGGGTCGGAATTATACAAAGAAGTCGAGATTGTAGCCGGAAGTGAGGTTAAAGCTGCGGGAGGAGTGGGGCTAGGCGGGGTGGGAAGGGGTGGGAAACATGGTTTCCGGGTGGGGAGGGAGGATGCAGGTGGGTGGATAAGGACTGAGGAGGTTGTGGGGAATGGGTTGTGGAGGGGGAACATTATCTGTTTATTTTCCTTGCATACAAAATATGACTGTTGATACTGTTCTTTGTATGCATTTCTGATTCTTGGTTTTTACAATAAAATATATACAGATATGTGAAAATATGAAATGCAAATATGATAACTGAATATATGAATACGTCTGCATTGATATGGCTTTGAATGATATACCTGTACCTGTAACCCCCTTCTGAAAAAATGAAAAACTAAAGGTTGGTTACAAAAATAAATCCAAACCACATCTCTCTGAGCACTCAGCTCTGCCAGTTTCATCAGGTTTTAGGCTTTGGTTGAATTCCAAGGGTTAATACCTCTAACCATTCATGGCAGTAGATCCCTGAGCTTGTCAGAGTTTGGATCATTTTTCATCCAACAGTATGTTACTCACTTTTCACCCACATGTAAGCCTTTTCCTGGCTCCCAATGTCTGGTGAAAGCTGTCTTCCTGGGAGGCCAGCTCAGTTTGAATCAAGAGATTACTTACCCCCTGCATCGACATCTGCCTCTAGCTACCACCACCACACACTGTTTCTACACACTCTCTCTCTCTTGTTCTCTCTCTTGTTCTCTCTCTCTCTCTCTCTCTCTCTCTCTCTCTCTCTCTCTCTCTCTCTCTCTCTCTCTCTCTCTCTCCCCCTCTCTTGCTCTCTCTTTCTCTCTATCACTCTCTTTCTCTCTCTCTCTCTCTCTCTCTCCCGTCTCTCTCTCTCTCCCCCTCTCTCTCTCTCTCTCTCTCTCTCTCTCTCCCCTCTCTCTCTCTCTCTCCCCCCTCTCTTTCTTTCTCTGTCTCTGTCTCTGTCTCTCTCTCTCTCTCTCTCTCTCTCTCTCTCTCTCTCTCTCTCTCTCTCTCTCTCTCTCTCTCTCTCTCTCTCTCTCTCTCTCTCTCTCTCTCTCTCTCTCTCTCTTTCTCTTTCTCTCTCTGTCTCTGTCTCTCCTCTGTCAGTCGGGGCTGCTGGGGGAGCAAGCAGCCTAGAGGGGTAAAAGTCGTTATAAGAGATCGGCATTGCACAACAATATTCACTTTTCCTCCACAGTTTGCTGCTCTCTAGCTTTGATATTCTCAACAGGCCTGGTAGGGGGTTTACTGGCATGGCAGGAGGGTCACAGGGCAGCAGTTGGTACAAGGGTGCCTGTCAGAATCATTGTGGGTGCATCCCCAAATGCCACCCCTATTCTGACGACAACGATCGTTAAAATCTGTCTATGAAAAGCTGTATTGTATTGTTTATTGTATATTGTATATTGTGTTGTATTGTCTGTTGTTACCGTAACTGGAGCTAGTGAGAGCCATGGAGACCTAACAGAGCTGGTGTGTCCCAATAGAAGGGTTCATGTATCTTTGTCTATGATCCAAGAAGTTGTAGCGGTGTTAAGCTTAATTGATCAGCAGTGATTCTTTTCATATTTAGCCTATTGTAGGCTTCTGCTCTTCAACGAAACCACCTCAAAAATGTACTGCAGTCCCATAGTTACTTTTAGGGTAACAGTTTAGCCTCATTTTAGCTTTTGCTTTGATCAATCACTTGTTCATTTCTCTGAGATGATGGTTGAGTTGAGGGGAGGGAGGTGTGAGAGGTGTGAGGGGTTGCAAGGTTGGAGGATGCGGGTGGGTGGATGGGGACTGAGGAGGTTGGGGGGAATGGTTTGTGGAGGGGGAACCTTTTCTGGTTGGCCACTGGGTCTCTAGAAGGCTTTTCCTCTCAGGGCACTGTCTCAGCCTCCAAAGGTTGATCCTTTTTCTATCAGATTCATTCAAGAATGTAATAGAGAAACATGCATACAGGCAGGCTTTATTCATCTGTGCCCTGCCCTACACCAACACAAATACATTGTGTGTGGGTACAGTTTGCTACCTTTTCTGTTATTGTTAATATTGAGCAATATCGCCCCAAAATGTCAAGTGGCTCCATGACCCTGAGCTTTTGAGCTATCTAAATTAAATCTTACATATTAACCTACAAAAATGCAATTCAAATGTCTAGAGATAATAATCAAATAAATCATGGTTGTCTTCAATTGCGTTCTTTGTCTTCGAGCGATTGGAGAGAAATACTTTCTTACGTGATCTAATACAGAGTATTTAAATGCTGTCTTTAAAAGTCTGGACAAATATATGTTTTGGCAACGTAGCCCTTAACAGGCCATGTGATCATATGTCACCCAGTTCAGGGTCTGACAGTCTGATGTTTGTTGACACCCAGTTCAGTGTCCAGAGGAACAGCATGCAGGGCCTGACAGTCTGATGTTTGTTGACACAGTCAGATTGTTGAATCCTTTTTACCACCCAATGAAACACTTCCACCTCCCCCCAACACACTGAGTAGGGCATGCATCTGTAGGCTATGTTAAATCATGCTCATTTGACTGTTTCTCTTCAGACAAATATAATGTACATTTCTAATGTTAGAACTTTGACTTGGTTTACATCTAGTGGTTTACATCTAGTGGTTTACATTTACATTTTAGTCGTTTACATCTAGGTTTACATCTAGTGGTTTACATCTAGTGGTTTACATCTAGTGGTTTACATCTAGGTTTACATCTAGTGGTTTACATCTAGGTTTACATCTAGTGGTTTACGTCTAGTGGTTTACGTCTAGTGGTTTACATCTAGTGGTTTACGTCTAGTGGTTTACATCTAGTGGTTTACGTCTAGTGGTTTACATATAGGGGTTTACATCTAGTGGTTTACATCTAGTGATTTACATCTAGTGGTTTACATCTAGTGGTTTACATCTAGGTTTACATCTAGTGGTTTACATCCAAGTTAACACAGCTAGCTGATTATCTCCTGTTTTGCTCTCTCTCATAATCCTTCAACATCTTTTCTACACTCTCAGATAAAAGGTGATATCTAGAACCAAAAAGGTTTATTCGGTTGTCCCCGTAGGAGAACACTTTGAAGACCCCTTTCGGTTCCAGGTAGAACCCTTCTGGGTTCCATGTAGAACCATTTCCACAGAGGGTTCTACATGGAACCCAAAAGAGTTCTACCTGGAACCAAAAAGGGTTCTACCTGGAACCAAAAAGGGTTCTACCTGGAACCAAAAAGGGTTATTCTATAGGGGCCAGCAGCAGAACTCTTTTGGAACCCTTTTTTTCTCAGTGTACAGTAAATTAAAGAGAGTGATCGTCTATAACCTCAGTGTAATATATTTTGCCTCAAACTCACATTTTACAGAAAACGTGATTAATTCATGATTAACCTCCTTGGTATCATGTTATTAATAAAGTATGTCCATCACTTCCTCAGTCTTCCTACGTCTTATTTGGGTTGGATGTGAGCTCCGTGTCTTGCGCGTATGGATATTCATCCAGGACATTCCTGTGTGATGACATGTGATGGGGTGATGTGGTGCGCTCTTACATCACTTCTTCAACTACAGCTGCTGTACCAACGTTACTTGGGCAAAACGATCAATTGATTCACCAAAACTGAACTGCCTCACACCGAGCAACTGTTGCTCTTTAGACCGTTTAAGTACGGTGGTAATAGTCCAGTAATTGCGTTTCAATGCGGTAGTTGGCTGGAAGTGTTGTACATTACAGAACGACGTATAACGTTGAGGGACGAAGTGGGGAAAATGTGACATGGTGTTTGGAGGGTTGAGACATGCAGCCTATAGCTCCACACACACCATGTTATCACATTCTTTGTCAATCGTGGGCTTTTCTAATGTTGACAGAATATGTTTTGTGAACTGGTCCAGATTCCGTATGCTCCTTAGGCCCTAGGTCTGTGTCCCAAATAGGCACCCTATTCCCTATATAGTGCACTACTTTTGGCCAGGGCTACTCAAAAGTAGTCCATTACATAAGGGCAAAAGGTTGCTATTTGGGATACAGCCCTTACTGTTTTATATCCTGAGAAGTGACTGCTCACGCATGATGAGAGGACAGCTTTAGCTGGGGTTTACTGTTTGTCTTGGAACTCCACCATGGTCACGCTCCGTTTCACACCTGTGGAAATAACATGGTTTCATGACCGCGCCATTACTCTTCACCAATCACCATAGTAACCCCCCCCCCACAGGATATCACACAATAAAACATGACATGTATGTTACCCTACAAATCACAGATCTAACTGGATATTGTTGAGATTAACAAAAAGTTGGGTAAACATATGATGGTAGCTGGAGACAGATGCAAGGGAAATAAAACCACAAAGATTGTGTGGTAGTGGTAGAGATATGAAGCTGTGTGGTAGTGGTAGAGATATGAAGCTGTGTGGTAGTGGTAGAGATATGAAGCTGTGTGGTAGTGGTAGAGATATGAAGCTGTGTGGTAGTGGTAGAGATATGAAGCTGTGTGGTAGTGGTAGAGATATGAAGCTGTGTGGTAGAGGTAGAGATATGAAGCTGTGTGGTAGTGGTAGAGATATGAAGCTGTGTGGTAGTGGGAGAGATATAAAGCTGTGTGGTAGTGGGAGAGATATGAAGCTGTGTGGTAGTGGTAGAGATATGAAGCTGTGTGGTAGTGGTAGAGATATGAAGCTGTGTGGTAGTGGTAGAGATATGAAGCTGTGTGGTAGTGGTAGAGATATGAAGCTGTGTGGTAGTGGTAGAGATATGAAGCTGTGTGGTAGTGGTAGAGATATGAAGCTGTGTGGTAGTGGTAGAGATATGAAGCTGTGTGGTAGTGGTAGAGATATGAAGCTGTGTGGTAGTGGTAGAGATATGAAGCTGTGTGGTAGTGGTAGAGATATGAAGCTGTGTGGTAGTGGTAGAGATATGAAGCTGTGTGGTAGTGGTAGAGATATGAAGCTGTGTGGTAGTGGTAGAGATATGAAGCTGTGTGGTAGAGGTAGAGATATGAAGCTGTGTGGTAGTGGTAGAGATATGAAGCTGTGTGGTAGAGGTAGAGATATGAAGCTGTGTGGTAGAGGTAGAGATATGAAGCTGTGTGGTAGTGGTAGAGATATGAAGCTGTGTGGTAGTGGTAGAGATATGAACATATTTTACATTTTAGTCATTTAGCAGACGCTCTTATCCAGAGTGACTTACAGTTAATGAATGCATACATTTTCTTTACTGTTAATGCTTGTGTTCCTAGCTCCAACAGGGCAGTAGTATCTAACAATTCACAACAATACACAAATCTAAAAGTTCAAGAATGGAATTAAGAAATATATAAATATTAGGACGAGCAATGTCGGAGTGGCATTGACTAAAATACAGTAGAATACAATACAGTATATACATATGAGATGAGTAAAGCAGTATGTAACATTATTAAAGTGACTAGTGTTCCATTATTAAAGTGGCCAGAGATTCCATGTGTATGTATATAGGGCAGCAGCCTCTAAGGTGCAGGGTTGAGTAACCGGGTGGTAGCTGCCGGGTGTGCTGATCGACCCCAGTGACTATCTCCCAACCCCCACCAACCCAACCCCCACCACCCCCAACCTCAACCATCACCACCTCCTAGGGTCTGGCTAGCTATGACCTCAACCCCCCCAACCTCCTAACAGCCTCCAGCTAGCCAAAGTAAACACACCCAGCTGTGAGCAGGGAGCAGCCTGGGAGCCTGCATCAGCCTGGGAGCCTGGGTGGCAGGCAGGGAGTTCAGAGCTCCAGCTCTGACATGACAGCACCTCATAGAAAGAGGATGGAAACCAGGAGCAGACCTTGCCTTAATGGGACCTGCATCAGATACACAGAATAGCCTCTTCATTACTTATGTTCAAAGCTCAACTTGGGTCTATGAATTGTCCAAAAGAAAAAAATGACAAAATAGTTGCCCGTCCCTGAAATAGACGCAGGAGGAAACTTAGTGGGTGATCGTGTTGTTTCAGTCTTGTACAAACCCATCACAATAAACAGGCTAAGATTGACATCCGACATGCCCTCAATCAGTGCCTTTTTGGTCCTCCAGGAAAGCGGCACACAAACACACACACACAGGGCTGGCCCTGGGCGGGGGGTGGAGGGGGGGGGGTCCATCGGGGTCTCAGCTTACTGTTGATCTTTAGAATAGTAGAATACACAAGGTGCAATTTCAAAATGGGGTTGTGCACCAGCAGTTGTTCTCTTGTTATGTCAGTCACTTTTTTATGTCAGTAATTTTTTTAGATTGTTAAATGAGTCTAGGCAGCTTTCTAAACTTGTAGTAATCATGTACCGACCCGGGCACGGAGGCCACATCCATGCCCAGGGGCACTGACCTCCAGGGGGCCCCCATTGATTTTGTTAGTCACTCTCACTCAGATATGATATTAACACGGCATAATGTGTGTAGAGTGTGTAGAATTGCAGGAAATTACCTGTAAAACTGAAAATGTTTAGTAGAGTTGCATGAAAATGTGTTATAAAATTGTAAAATGTTCTATGCACTCCATGGCAAAATGTTTAGAATTGCAGAAACTTGTTTTAAAACTGCAACATTTTCGCTACAACCCATGGCAAAATATTTTTATTTGCAGGAAATTAACTTTAAAACATAATTTTTTCTCTCTGCCGTCAATAGGGAAATGTTTTGCCCGCGAGGGGGTGGGGCCTCCAACCAAATCTCGCTTAGGGCCCCCAAAAGGCTAGGGCCGACTCTGGACACACACACACACACACACACACACACACACACACACACACACACACACACACACACACACACACACACAAACACATACACACACACAGGCTATTTTTTACTAGATGTCCTTGACTGAGGGAGGTGAGACTAAACTAAACAGTCTTCTCAGCAGCAGGCTCCACCAGGTATCTGTGCCAAACACACACACACACACACACACACACACACACACACACACACACACACACACACACACACACACACACACACACACACACACACACACACACACACACACACACACACACACACACACACACACACACACACACACACACACACACACACACACACACACACACACACACACACACACACACACACACACACACACACACACACACACACACACACACACAGGTGTCTGTGCCAGGCTATTTTCACTAGGCATTTAGTTGAGAAATGATCTCTACCCAGTCTATCTGCACGTCACTGGACCCTGGCTGCCTAGACCCATGTCACACGTCTTATCACCAGAGAACTAGCGCCTGGATCCTGGTCTGTCAAGGCAGTGCTGCTAATGCTAAAAACAAACACAGACCCCACAATTACTGTACTGTGACCAACTACAAATACAAACCAAGAGTACGGGGTGAAACGGTGGCTTTTCCACTGGTCAACTATAGCAGCAAAGCTTTTTCCCAAACGCATTGAAATTAGTCCCAGTCTTTAGTTTTTAATGTAAACATTTGTATTAGATGCTGTCGGTGGCTATAAGGGGGAATACCAGGGGACTTGTTGATGAATGGATGGAAGTTAATGTGAGAGGATGGTTGCCATGCGTAAAGCGTTGGCTTTAGGAGGCGTGCCTGGAGTGATGATGCCTTTCTCTCACCCAGACTCAATCTTTGCCTTCTCAAAACGGTACTCTGTTCAGTTGTCTCAGTTATATTATGTATGAAGAATGACACCCACTTCCCACTGTGAGTGTTATGACTGGCTTGTTCTGTAAAAAAAAAAAAAAAAGCAAAATTCTTACTTAGCAGTTACATCACCCCTATTCTAGTAGTTAGTTGTACTTGCCCAACACCCCTTATTTTCTCATTAGTGGTACCTACAAGTCACCCCACTTGTATCAGCCAATCACAGTCTGCCATTCCCCGTGCACCTCACTGAACCCCTCCCCTTGTCTTCAGAGTGAGATCGCGGTCTGAAGAGAATGGACTGGTTGTACTGTTCCCCTGTGATAAACACTATTATTGTACACAGAGTGAGTCCATGCAACTTATTATGTGACATGTTATGCGAATGTTTACTCCTGAACTTATTTAGGTGTGCCATAACAAAGATGTTGAATACTTATTGACTCAAGACATTTCAGATTTTCATTTTTTAAAATTAATTTGTAAGAATTTCTAAAAACATAATTCCACTTTAACATTATGGGGTATGCTGTGTAGGCCAGTGACACAACATCTCAATTTAACCCATTTTAAATTCAGACTGTAACACAACAAAATGTGGAAAAAGGGTGTAAATACTTTCTGAAGGCCATGTATAGCTCTGTACTAGTGCCCGTTCTACATGGTCCTCCCAGATCAGCCTTTAGTATTTTTCATGAAGAATAAAACAGATAAAACATTTTACAGAGAAGAGAGAAATAAGATTTTCTTCAGAAGGGAGAAATAAGATCTGATATTGTTGAAATTAAGAAACAGCAGGAGTCCTGCTGCAGGTCACTTGAAATGTTTAATACATTTTTTACTCAGGAGACAATCGCAGCGATCCATTTAAGAGAAACAAAAATGCAAAATAATACAGTTAACAAATACCAGTTAGTATGTTTATTATTATAGCAATATTCCAGTTAAGAAACTATACGACTGCCAATGCACGTTTCATTTTTCATATTTCAAAATTACATGCAACCTCTCGAACAAATAATAGGGAATAAGGCTGTTAAATCAAATTAAATACAGTGTTATACACTAAGACTGTCAGCTTAGCTGCCAAGTAGGACTCAGTCAGTTCAGCCACAGAGCTCATGTTAAGAGACAGCCACAGAGCTCATGTTGAGAGACAGCCACAGAGCTCATGTTGAGAGACAGCCACAGAGCTCATGTTGAGAGACAGCCACAGAGCTCATGTTGAGAGACAGCCACAGAGCTCATTTTGAGAGACAGCCACAGAGATCATGTTGAGAGACAGCCACATACCACATGTTGAGAGACAGCCACAGAGCTCATGTTGAGAGACAGCCAAAGAGCTCATGTTGAGAGACAGCCACGTACCTCATGTTGAGAGACAGCCACAGAGCTCATGTTGAGAGACAGCCACAGAGCTCATGTTGAGAGACAGCCACAGAGCTCATGTTGAGAGACAGCCACAGAGCTCATGTTGAGAGACAGCCACCGAGCTCATGTTGAGAGACAGCCACAGAGCTCATGTTGAGAGACAGCCACATACCTCATGTTGAGAGACAGCCACAGAGCTCATGTTGAGAGACAGCCACAGAGCTCATGTTGAGAGACAGCCACAGAGCTCATGTTGAGAGACAGCCACAGAGCTCATGTTGAGAGACAGCCACCGAGCTCATGTTGAGAGACAGCCACAGAGCTCATGTTGAGAGACAGCCACAGAGCTCATGTTGAGAGACAGCCACATACCTCATGTTGAGAGACAGCCACCGAGCTCATGTTGAGAGACAGCCACAGAGCTCATGTTGAGGGACACTCACAGAGCTCATGTTGAGAGACAGCCACAGAGCTCATGTTGAGAGACAGCCACAGAGCTCATGTTGAGAGACAGCCACAGAGCTCATGTTGAGAGACAGCCACATAGCTCATGTTGAGAGAGCCACAGAGCTCATGTTGAGAGACAGCCACAGAGCTCATGTTGAGAGACAGCCACAGAGCTCATGTTGAGAGACAGCCACAGAGCTCATGTTGAGAGACAGCCACAGAGCTCATGTTGAGAGACAGCCACAGAGCTCATGTTGAGAGACAGCCACAGAGCTCATGTTGAGAGACAGCCACATAGCTCATGTTGAGAGAGCCACAGAGCTCATGTTGAGAGACAGCCACAGAGCTCATGTTGAGAGACAGCCACAGAGCTCATGTTGAGAGACAGCCACAGAGCTCATGTTAAGAGACAGCCACAGAGCTCATGTTGAGAGACAGCCACAGAGCTCATGTTGAGAGACAGCCACATACCTCATGTTAAGAGACAGCCACAGAGCTCATGTTGAGAGACCGACATAATAACTAATACCTCATCATCACAACCAACCCACTGTGGCTAGACTGTGGACAGTCACATCTGTCATAGCTATAATCAAGATCTGTAATGGATCTCTAGCAAGAAATATCTGTTCAAGTGACAGGCCAGAATCAGATGATGTAGTACTGTTTTTATGATCCATCCCCATTTCCCTCTCTGATGTTCCTCCAAGTGTCATTGTGGTGACAAACAGATCAGGGATGGGATCCCAACTCTTTTCTATGGGGGTTGCAGTCCTAATCCATGCGATTGACTACTCAGACAGTGTAAACCTACACACCTGGTTTGTCAGGAGAGAAGAATGACATCCAGAATAAACATACAGCCCCCCGTCCCTGAAATAGTTGCCCGTCCCTGAAATAGTTGCCCGTCCCTGAAATAGTTGCCCGTCCCTGAAATAGTTGCCCTTCTCTGAAATAATTGCTTGTCCCTGAAATAATTGCCCATTCCTGAAAGAATTGCCCTTCCCTGAAATAGTTGCTTGTCCCTAAAATAGAAGCAGGATGAAACTTGGTGGGTGACCATGTTGTTTCAAAGTCTTGTAAATAAACATCCCATCACAATAAACACACCCCCATGCTGAGATTGACATCTGACATCACCTCAGGCAGGGCCTTTTGGTCCTCCAGGAAAGCTCCAGACACACACACACACACACACACACACACACACACACACACACACACACACACACACACACACACACACACACACACACACACACACACACACACACACACACACACTCTCCTTTCCTGTAGAAAAATAACCCCTACAGTCCCTCTCCTCTACTACCGCTGGAGCGGCTGTACTAACACGCTGCTCAACACCATAGTGCCCTCCAAGCTCATCACTAAGCTAAGGTCCCTGGGACTGAACACCTCCCTCTGCAACTGGATCCTGGACTTCCTGACGGGGCCACCCCCAGGTGGTGAGGGTAGGCAACAACACATCCGCCACGCTGACCCTAAACACGGGAGCCCCTGACGGGTGAGTACTTAGTCCCCTGCTGTACTCCCTGTTCACCCACAACTGCGTGGCCGCGTACGACTCCAACACCATCATCAAGTTTGCCGATGACAGAATGGTGATGGCCAAACACACCGACACAGTCGTGAAGAGGGCACGACAACACCTCTGCCCCCTCAGGAGGCTGAAAAGATTTGGCATGGGCCCTCAGATCCTCAAAAAGTTATACAGCTGCACCATTGAGAGCATCTTGACTGGCTGCATCGCCGGTTGGTATGGCAACTGCTTGGCATCCGACCGCTAGGTGCTACAGAGGGTAGTGCGTACGGTCCAGTACATCACTGGGGCCAAGCTTCCTGCCATCCAGGACCTCTATACCAGGCGGTGTCAGAGGAAGGCCCTAAAAATGTTCAAAGACTCCAGCCACCCAAGTCATAGACTGTTTTCTCTGCTACCGCACGGCAAACGGTACCGGAGCGCTAAGTCTGGGACCAAAAGGCTCCAGAACAGCGTCTACCCCCAAGCCATAAGACTGCTAAATATTTAACCATATAGCTACCCGGACTATCTCCATTGACCCTTTTTGCACTCTTTTTGACTCTATAGACACACACTGGACTCTACCCACACACTCACACATGCTTACACTGACACTCCAACATATACACACACACACACACACACACACACACACTCATTCACACACAACACGTACACACAGGCACACATTCGCCACACACACACTTCTACACTTCCACACTCATCCCATAGACTCGGTACTGGTACCCCTTGTATATAGCCAAGTTATCATTGACTCAGTACTGGTACCCCGTGTATACAGCCAAGCTATCATTGACTCAGTACTGGTACCCCGTGTATACAGCCAAGCTATCATTGACTCAGTACTGGTACCCCGTGTATACAGCCAAGCTATCATTGACTCAGTACTGGTACCCCGTGTATACAGCCAAGCTATCATTGACTCAGTACTGGTACCCCGTGTATACAGCCAAGCTATCATTGACTCAGTACTGGTACCCTGTGTATATAGCCAAGCTATCATTGACTCAGTACTGGTACCCCGTGTATACAGCCAAGCTATCATTGACTCAGTACTGGTACCCCGTGTATACAGCCAAGTTATCATTGACTCAGTACTGGTACCTCGTGTATATAGCCAAGCTATCATTGACTCAGTACTGGTACCCCGTGTATATAGCCAAGCTATCATTGACTCAGTACTGGTACCCCGTGTATATAGCCAAGCTATCATTGACTCAGTACTGGTACCCCGTGTATACAGCCAAGCTATCATTGACTCAGTACTGGTACCCCGTGTATACAGCCAAGCTATCATTGACTCAGTACTGGTACCCCGTGTATACAGCCAAGTTATCATTGACTCAGTACTGGTACCTCGTGTATATAGCCAAGCTATCATTGACTCAGTACTGGTACGTCGTGTATATAGCCAAGCTATCATTGACTCAGTACTGGTACCCCGTG
Organism: Coregonus clupeaformis; assembly: GCF_020615455.1. Lineage (NCBI taxonomy): Eukaryota > Metazoa > Chordata > Actinopteri > Salmoniformes > Salmonidae > Coregonus > Coregonus clupeaformis. The sequence continues at coordinate 510,038 of NW_025533618.1, forward strand.
TATATAGCCAAGCTATCATTGACTCAGTACTGGTACCCCGTGTATATAGCCAAGCTATCATTGACTCAGTACTGGTACCCTGTGTATACAGCCAAGCTATCATTGACTCAGTGTGGATGTATTCGTTGTGTTACAGTTTTGTTTTCTATTATTAATATTATTGTAATATAATGTTTTTATTTTTGTATTCTGTGTTGTTGGGAAGCAAAGCATTTCACCGTTAGTCTACACCTGTTGTTTACGAAGCATGTGACAATTAAAATGTGATTTTGATCTGGCCCGGTCTCGTCACATGACACACCGTGGTTACTACCTTTAATTGCCCAGTTTCTGACAAGCAGAGTGCCTCAGCACAGCTGTGGATTAGCGTTACATCACAGAGCACAGCACAGACCTGGACCAAGTCTGAGTCCAAGTTTGCGTCCCAAATGACACCCTATTCCCTATATAGTGCGCTACTTTTGACCAGAGCCCTGTGCACTATAAAGTAGTGCACTATAAAGGGAAAAGGGTGCCATTTGGCTCACAGCCCAAGTCTCAGCCCTCACTGGTCTCAGCTCAGACACTCTATTAGAGAGGAGCTGGGGAGATGGAGCTGAATGTGTTGGTTTCAGTTGAAGCCAGGCATAAACTAGAAAAGGAAAAACCTCTCTATTTCTCTTTATCTTTATATTTCATTGTTTATAACCTTACAACTATTCACCCAAATACCTTTTTACAAGGAATATTACGTTGACCATGTCAAGTCTAGATTATCCCAGTAAACTTAAGAGCACCACTTTTTTTCCTGAACAGTTTCTTTAAAGACCTCAGACTGGTGACACGTTATCGATGTCCTGTTACAGGCATTTGGAGCAGGTGTACCCTCTGTTCCCATGAGACAGACTCCTGGTAGAAAGATTCCGGTCAAGTCAAGCAAATGGCAGAAATGCATATAAACGTTTGACCCTAACGTCCGTCGTAGTTTCACTGCTGTGTCTAGACGGGAGCAATCGTTTCCCAGTTCCCACAATTTGCTTTGACAAAACATCTTCTGGATTCTGAATTGGTCCAGTCTATTTAAAAAAACACCAGGTTCCAGTGAGGATGTCATCGTCCCCTCTTGCTTTCCAGCAATCTTTATTTTTATTGAGTCTCCTTCCCTAGTCCCTGCATCACAATCAACCTGATTGAATAGTCCCAAATGGCACCCTATTCCATATATAGTGCACTACTTTTGACCAGAGTCCTATGGGTGCAATTTGCGACACAGCCAAGTGACTGGGAGCCAGACATATGGCACTAATAAATATGTCTAGTTCTACAGTGTGCTGTAGTACATAGAGAAGATGTAGCCTAACGTGATGGGATGGCAGAGGTTGTGGTGCCGACCGTAATACAAAATGTTTATGACTCGTCAAGGCAGGCACTCCGCCCCGCTCTGCTCTGTGTAACATATGGTGGGACTATTAAAGCAGATGACAGAATTAGGTCAGGTACAGAAGGAAGCAGGCAGGCTCTCTGCTCTGAATGGGACTTATCCTGTCCAAGAAAAGCCAAACCTGCAAAATTGTTCAACTCCGGTGTAGGTCCCAAATGGCACCCTATTCCCTATATAGTGCACTACTTTTGATCAGAGCCCATAGAGCCCTGTGGGCTGTAGTCAAAAGTAGTGCACTGTATAGGGAAAAGGGTGCCATTTGGGTCGCAACCTTGTCCTTTGAAGCTGCAGCCAGAATAGGGCTGTCTGTGTTTCATGAGATGACATCACTTTGTTCGTAATCGTTCACGCTCCTGTTGGACTTTCTGGAGTTGGTCCGTGATCCATGTCTGGGATTGGGATGTCTGGTATTCATGGGATTAGGATCCGTGTCTGGTATTAGGATCCGTGTCTGGTATTGGGATCCATGTCTGGTATTGGGATCCATGTCTGGGATTGGGATGTCTGGTATTCGGATCCATGTCTGGTATTGGGATCCATGTCTGGTTTTGGTATTCATGCTTGGTATTAGGATCCGTGTCTGGTATTGGGATCCGTGTCTGGTATTGGGATCCATGTCTGGTATTGGGATCCGTGTCTGGTATTGGGATCCATGTCTGGTATTGGGATCCATGTCTGGTATTGGGATCCATGTGTGGTATTGGGATCCATGTCTGGTATTGGGATCCATGTCTGGTATTGGGATCCATGTCTGGTATTGGGATTCATGTCTGGTATTCATGTCTGGTATTGGGATCCATGTCTGGTATTGGGATCCATGTGTGGTATTGGGATCCATGTCTGGTATTGGGATCCATGTGTGGTATTGGGAACTATGTCTGGTTTTGGTATTCAAGTCTGGTATTGAGATCCATGTCTGGTTTTGGTATTCATGTCTGGTATTGGGATCCATGTCTGGTATTGGGATCCATGTCTGGTATTGGTATTCATGTCTGGTATTGGGATCCATGTCTGGTATTGGGATCCATGTCTGGTATTGGGATCCATGTCTGGTATTGGGATCCATGTCTGGTATTGGGATCCATGTCTGGTATTGGGATCCATGTCTGGTATTGGGATCCATGTCTGGTTTTGGTATTCATGTCTGGTATTGGGATCCATGTCTGGTATTGGGATCCATGTCTGGTATTGGGATCCATGTCTGGTATTGGGATCCATGTCTGGTATTGGGATCCATGTCTGGTTTTGGTATTCATGTCTGGTATTAGGATCCGTGTCTGGTATTGGGATCCGTGTCTGGTATTGGGATCCATGTCTGGTATTGGGATCCGTGTCTGGTATTGGGATCCATGTCTGGTATTGGGATCCACGTCTGGTATTGGGATCCGTGTCTGGTATTAGGATCCATGTCTGGTATTGGGATCCATGTCTGGTATTGGGATCCATGTGTGGTATTGGGATCCATGTCTGGTATTGGGATCCATGTCTGGTATTGGGATCCATGTCTGGGATTGGGATGTCTGGTATTGGGATCCATGTCTGGTATTGGGATCCATGTCTGGTATTGGGATCCATGTGTGGTATTGGGATCCATGTCTGGTATTGGGATCCATGTCTGGTATTGGGATTCATGTCTGGTATTGCGATCCATGTCTGGTATTGGGATCCATGTTTGGTATTGGGATCCATGTCTGGTATTGGGATCCATGTCTGGTTTTGGTATTCATGTCTGGTATTGGGATCCATGTCTGGTATTGGGATCCATGTCTGGTATTGGGATCCATGTGTGGTATTGGGATCCATGTCTGGTATTGGGATCCATGTCTGGTATTGGGATCCATGTCTGGTATTGGGATCCATGTCTGGTATTGGGATTCATGTCTGGTATTGGGATTCATGTCTGGTATTGGGATCCATGTCTGGTATTGGGATTCATGTCTGGTATTGGGATTCATGTCTGGTATTGGGATTCATGTCTGGTATTGGGATCCATGTGTGGTATTGGGATCCATGTCTGGTATTGGGATTCATGTCTGGTATTGGGATCCATGTCTGGTATTGGGATTCATGTCTGGTATTGGGATCCATGTCTGGTATTGGGATTCATGTCTGGTATTGGGATCCATGTCTGGTATTGGGATTCATGTCTGGTATTGGGATTCATGTCTGGTATTCATGTCTGGTATTGGGATCCATGTCTGGTATTGGGATCCATGTCTGGTATTGGGATCCATGTCTGGTATTGGGATCCATGTCTGGTATTGGGATCCATGTGTGGTATTGGGATCCATGTTTGGTATTGGGATCCATGTCTGGTATTGGGATCAATGTCTGGTTTTGGTATTCATGTCTGGTATTGGGATCCATGTCTGGTATTGGGATCCATGTCTGGTATTGGGATCCATGTGTGGTATTGGGATCCATGTCTGGTATTGGGATCCATGTCTGGTATTGGGATCCATGTCTGGTATTGGGATTCATGTCTGGTATTGAGATCCATGTCTGGTATTGGGATCCATGTTTGGTATTGGGATCCATGTCTGGTATTGGGATCCATGTCTGGTATTGGGATCCATGTCTGGTATTGGGATTCATGTCTGGTATTGGGATTCATGTCTGGTATTGGGATCCATGTCTGGTATTGGGATTCATGTCTGGTATTGGGATTCATGTCTGCATTCTAGCTGCGTTCTAGCTGCCTTCTAGCTGCGTTCTAGCTGCCTTCTAGCTGCGTTCTAGCTGCATTCTAGCTGCGTTCTAGCAGCCTTCTAGCTGCGTTCTAGCAGCCTTCTAGCTGCGTTCTAGCAGCCTTCTAGCAGCCTTCTAGCTGCGTTCTAGCAGCCTTCTAGCTGCGTTCTAGCAGCCTTCTAGCTGCCTTCTAGCTGCGTTCTAGCTGCCTTCTAGCTGCGTTCTAGCTGCCTTCTAGCTGCGTTCTAGCAGCCTTCTAGCTGCGTTCTAGCAGCCTTCTAGCTGCGTTCTAGCAGCCTTCTAGCTGCGTTCTAGCAGCCTTCTAGCTGCCTTCTAGCTGCGTTCTAGCTGCCTTCTAGCAGCGTTTTGGCCGGCCTCGCAGGCCAGTGATTTAATGAAGCTCCACATGAACATGTCTTTAGGCCTAATAAAGTTACAGAAACGTGTGCGCTTAGCTTTCATGTGTGAAATGGGATACATGGAAATAGATGGGCTATACTGTACTGTCTGTGATCACTAGTTTATCCCTAGCCTGGTCCCAGCCTGGTCTTGTCAACAATACCGACCATAGGAATTGACTATATACACCCAGCACACAAACAGCTCAGGGACCAGGCTAGTTTAGCCATGTGCTGCAGTGGGTGGACTATAAGGATAGGATGGCTAAGGTACTAATTACAGTAAGGCGAAACTGTAAATGTTAGTGTGCAGTGGAGGCTTGTTCTGCATTTGGGTGTCATTGTGTGTTTCTAGCGTTGTTTTTGTCGTTTTCTTGTGCAGTGTCCTTATGCAGTTTCTTTGTGCAGTTTCCTTGAGTAGTTTCCTTGTGTAGTTTCCTTGTGTAGTTTCAGTGTAGTTTCCCTGTGTAGTTTCAGTGTAGTTTCCCTGTGTAGTTTCCTGGTGTAGTTTCCTTGTGTAGTTTCCATGTGTAGTTTCCTTGTGTAGTTTCCTTGTGTAGTTTCCTTGTGTAGTTTTATTGTGTAGTTTCAGTGTAGTTTCCTGGTGTAGTTTCCTTGTGTAGTTTTATTGTGTAGTTTCAGTGTAGTTTCAGTGTAGTTTCCCTGTGTAGTTTCCTGGTGTAGTTTCCTTGTGTAGTTTCCTTATGTAGTTTTCTTGTGTAGTTTCCTTATGCAGTTTCCTTGTGTAGTTTCCTTGTGTAGTTTCCTTATGTAGTTTCCTTGTGTAGTTTCCATGTGTAGTTTCCTTGTGTAGTTTCCTTGTGTAGTTTCCTTGTGTAGTTTCAGTGTAATTTCAGTGTAGTTTCCTTGTGTAGTTTCCTTGTGTAGTTTCCTTGTGTAGTTTTATTGTGTAGTTTCAGTGTAGTTTCCTTGTGTAGTTTCAGTGTAATTTCAGTGTAGTTTCCTTGTGTAGTTTCCTTGTGTAGTTTCCTTGTGTAGTTTCCTTGTGTAGTTTCCTTGTGTAGTTTCCTTGTGTAGTTTTATTGTGTAGTTTCAGTGTAGTTTCCCTAGTTAGTTAGTATGAAGCAGCTAGAAGACTCACTCTCAAGCTAGCTTCTAACATGACACTGCCCCAAGCGATTAATAACATTATCTTCTGTAATGCTTCCATCTGGTGTCTCCACCCTAACCCTTTCTTTTCACTTCACTCATAACAACCCTACTGAGCATGACATTTGTCTTCACACTGCTTTAGGAGCCTCAGCTGACCTACAGGGTCCCGGTCTGTTCAGCAGCTGATCTACAGGGTCCTGGTCTGGCCAGCAGCTGATCTACAGGGTCCTGGTCTGGTCAGCAGCTGATCTACAGGGTCCTGGTCTGGCCAGCAGCTGATCTACAGGGTCCTGGTCTGGTCAGCAGCTGATCTACAGGGTCCTGGTCTGGCCAGCAGCTGATCTACAGGGTCCTGGTCTGTTCAGCAGCTGATCTACAGGGTCCTGGTCTGGTCAGCAGCTGATCTACAGGGTCCTGGTCTAGTCAGCAGCTGATCTACAGGGTCCTGGTCTAGTCAACAGCTGATCTACAGGGTCCTGGTCTGTTCAGCAGCTGATCTACAGGGTCCTGGTCTAGTCAGCAGCTGATCTACAGGGTCCTGGTCTGTTCAGCAGCTGATCTACAGGGTCCTGGTCTGTTCATCAGCTGATCTACAAGGTCCTGGTCAGCAGCTGATCTACAGGGTCCTGGTCTGTTCAGCAGCTGATCTACAGGGTCCTGGTCTGGTCAGCAGCTGATCTACAGGGTCCTGGTCTGGCCAGCAGCTGATCTACAGGGTCCTGGTCTGGTCAGCAGCTGATCTACAGGGTCCTGGTCTGGCCAGCAGCTGATCTACAGGGTCCTGGTCTGTTCAGCAGCTGATCTACAGGGTCCTGGTCAGCAGCTGATCTACAGGGTCCTGGTCAGCAGCTGATCTACAGGGTCCTGGTCTGGCCAGCAGCTGATCTACAGGGTCCTGGTCTGGCCAGCAGCTGATCTACAGGGTCCTGGTCTGGCCAGCAGCTGATCTACAGGGTCCTGGTCTGTTCAGCAGCTGATCTACAGGATCCTGGCCAGCAGCTGATCTACAGGGTCCTGGTCTGTTCAGCAGCTGATCTACAGGGTCCTGGTCAGCAGCTGACCTACAGGATCCTGGCCAGCAGCTGATCTACAGGGTCCTTGCCAGCAGCTGACCTACAGGATCATATTTCCCAACAGCCTCTGTCCATATTGTTTAAGAATGGAGGGTCTGAATGCTAGAGCCTTTATATATTAAGAGGATTTAAAACGGACTCTCAGTTTACACGGCCAGGGCTGTTGACTCTCAGTTTACAAGCCATCTGTTGTAAGACCAGCTAAAATCAGCACTGAACTAAAGTCCAAGATGTAACAAGATCGGTGGTGAGATCATGAAGCAAAATCTGTCAAAATAGACAGTGTTTCCCAACTATGTTTAGTGCTCAGTCAGAAAATATATATTGCATGACAGTTCTTAAAACCGTAGCCTGTTGAAATCGGTCTTTCTCAATGTTTCGCTCACAATGTTGCCAAGTAATTGGGGATGGAGCTCAGAGGGACATGGTGTGGCGTCTGGTTACTAGTGTAGTTACTAGTGTGGTTACTAGTGGGGTTACTAGTGGAAGCCACAATGTCAGTGGTCTACCTCTTCTCTTGTGTCACTATAAGACTCCCTCTACTTGCGACACTGGCTGTGGGTTTGTGTGTGTGTGCATGCTTGAGTGCGTGTGTGTGTGCGTGTGTGTGTATGTGCGTGCGTCCGCCACGTGTGTGTATTTGTGTGGGTGTGTGTGCATGTGTGTGGTGTGTGTGTGTGTGTTCTGTCACTTAGCAAGTCTTCCTTCCTGTATTTGCAACGCGTCATCAGCTTGTTTTAATGGTCACGCTGCACCCTTCCATCTGTACACCATGAACCTAGAGAGTGGTCACGCTGCACCCTTCCATCAGTACACCATGAACCCTGAGGCTGGTCACGCTGCACCCTTCCATCAGTACACCATGAACCCTGAGGCTGGTCACGCTGCACCCTTCCATCAGTACACCATGAACCCTGAGGCTGGTCACGCTGCACCCTTCCATCAGTACACCATGAACCAAAGAGTGGAAAGAATGTGTCTTTTAACTGTAAATGTGTCCATGAAATTACAAGGCTTCCTTCCCAACATTTCATTGGAGATATTATTTCAACAAGCCACAGAGAAATTACGAGTACTTATGAAGGAGTACAAATCTACGATTTGGGTATTTTGTCAAGCAGAGAGCGATTAAACAGCTTAATTTATTGTGACATGTACAAGACCCAAATCAATTCCTGTCCCTGTTTCTAAAAGTTGAAGTTGTTTTTGTAGACAGATTCGTTTTTTCACAGGCGTTTTCTTTATTTCATTTCCCATGTTGATCTTTAACTAAATATTATTGTGAATTCAACCCTTTTTATTGACGATAACCAATTACTTGAATGTAACTAAGTGATCATCTTTGTGGTGTTATTGCTGCTTATTGACCGCTACGCTCATTTGGGGGTGTTTATATTTGTCCTGTTACACACAAGTGTGTAATGGAAATGTGTATTTTTGCATATCCCAACTCCCCCTGAGACACCCGCAGGGAGTGGGGTCACAGCCAGGGTCACCATTGGACAGCGCCCCTGGAGCAATTAGGGTTAAGTGCCTTGCTCAAGGGCACAGTAACATATTTTTTTACCTTGCCAGCTCAGGTATTCAAACCAGCAACCTTTCAGTTACTGGACCAATGCTGTAACCTCGAGGATAGCTGGCTACCTGCTGCAATCAGACTTACATGTGGAGCGCAGATACAGCACTGCTCTCTCTTTCTCTCTCTCTCTCTCTCTCTCTCTCTCTCTCTCTCTCTCTCTCTCTCTCTCTCTCTCTCTCTCTCTCTCTCTCTCTCTCTCTCTCTCTTTCTCTCCCTTTCTCTCTCTCTCTCTCTCTCTCTCTCTCTCTCTCTCTCTCTCTCTCTCTCTCTCTCTTTCTCTCTCTCTCTCTCTCTCTCTCTCTCTCTCTCTCTCTCTCTCTCTCTCTCTCTCTCTCTCTCTCTCTCTCTCTCTCTCTCTCTCTCTCTCTCTCTCTCTCTCTCTCTCTCTCTTTCTCGCTCAGTGTGTTAGAATGAGATAATCTCAGACCAGCTCAGCTCAGTCTGAAAGAGATCTGTACCCCCATGTAATATGTTTGTTGCTGTCGCATTAATTGACATTGATTAAACATACTTTTTATTTCGTAAAATAACTGTGTATGAATTACCTGTAATTTCCTCAGCTTCCTCGACATTAGGTTGGGGTCAAGGGAAGGCCAAGCTACACATAGTAAAAGGAGGATGCCATTTCTTCTTCTGAGGCATAATGGGGTGTTTGTGTGTTTGCGTGTGCGTGTGCGTGTGTGTGTAATGGGGAACAGTCCTTGTATAAATTGGCACCTGTTAGGTATTACGCTCACCACATAAAGTGAGAACTAGGGAGAGCTTAGTGACCCTGCAGAGCATCAGTGACCATATGTAACGTTTTCAACTCATGTGCTTTTACAGCCATAAAGCACACGTTTCCTTCCTCATTCTGCATTTACATGCTAATTAGCTGTAAGCAAAAGTCTCGTTTGTGAGAATATCATGTGAAATGGACCATTTGCACAGACCTTGTCATGACAATCCTCTATAGAACCAATGTATGGTCGAGTGCATGCAAATGTTCTGCAACTAATTAACTGAACTTTGGCCTTGCAACATCATCTCCTGATGGTTATTATCAGCCTGTTTCCCCGACACAGATGAAGCCTAATCTTGGAGTAAGAAGCACGTTCATTGAACACGTTCATCTAGGACTAAGCTTAATCTGTGTCTGGGAAACTGTCCCCTGTAAGAGCTATTTCAGCGTGGCATTTGTAATTTTTTAGAGACTTAGTCCTTTACATTGAGCATACGTTATATTTTATAGACCTAGTCCTATACATTGAGCATACGTTATATTTTATACACCTAATCCTATACATTGAGCATACGTTATCTTCTGGGTGTTATGTTATTTCAGGCAGCCAGGAGGGAGTTGGGCTTTGTTGTCTGTTCTCAGGTTCTGCTTTTAGTTCAAGTCTCCTACAGATGTCAGATGGGGAGGCAGGTAGCTTAGTGGTTAAGAGCGTTGTGCCAGTAACCGAAAGGTTGCTGGTTCTAATCCCCGAGCTGACTAGGTGAAAAATCTGTCAATGTGCCCTTGAGCAAGGCACTTAACCCTAATTGCTCCTGTAAGTCGCTCTGGATAAGAGCGTCTAGTAAATGTAAAGATGCCAGTTTAAGGATCCTCTGACTGTAACCATTTCATAAGAGTGGCATACATTATGTCATATGCATTCTACATACATTATCATTGTCTTTTAGTGTTACCAATGTTATTTCAGGCAGGAGGGAACTGTAATGATAGTGTCCTCTGAGTTTCAGCATCTCTCTCTCTCTCTCGTTCTCTCTCTTTCTCTCTTTTTCTCTCTTATCTCTCTCTCTCTCTCTCTCTCTCTCTCTCTCTCTCTCTCTCTCTCTCTCTCTCTCTCTCTCTCTCTCTCTCTCTCTCTCTCTCTCTCTCTCTCTCTCTCTCTCTCTCTCTCTCTCTCTCTCTGTCTCTCTCTCTCTCTCTCTCTCTCTGTCTCTCTCTCTCTCTCTCTCTCTCTGTCTCTCTGTCTCTCTCTCTCTCTCTCTCTCCCCCTCTCTCTCTCTCTCTCTCTCTCTCTCTCTCTCTCTCTCTCTCTCTCTCTCTCTCTCTCTGTCTCTCTCTCTCTCTCTCTCTCTCTCTCTCTCTCTCTCTCTCTCTCTCTCTCCCTCTCTCTCTCTCTCTCTCTGTCTCTCTCTCTCTCTCTCTCTCTCTCTCTCTCTCTCTCTCTCTGTCTCTCTCTCTCTCTCTCTCTCTCTCTCTCTCTCTCTCTCTCTCTCTCTCTCTCTCTCTCTCTCTCTCTCTCTCTCTCTCTCTCTCTCTCTCTCTCTCTCTCTCTCTCTCTCTCTCTCTCTCTCTCTCTCTCTCTCTCTCTCTGTCTCTCTCTCTCTCTCTCTCTCTCTCTCTCTCTCTCTCTCTCTCTCTCTCTCTCTCTCTCTCTCTCTCTCTCTCTCTCTCTCTCTCTCTCTCTCTCTCTCTCTCTCTCTCTATTCTCTCTCTCTCAGTTTCAGCTTGTTTGTAAAATGTTTTCCTACCTTATCAAAAAGCTGTATAAACACTTGGGTGTAGACCTAACTGTCAGATGTGTTTTCACAGTATACATATGTCAAATTGATATTTGCGGTTAGTTTCCCCACAAAACATTGAGTTTTGCATACGTTTCCATAAGTCATCTGATATCAACGCTGATGGATAGGTTATGTTTTCCTCTCAGCAGATGTAATAATGTTATGAATGCCAAATAATCATGGAGGTAACCATCAGTTGCTATGTACAGTTATTAGAATACGGGATTTCCCTCTTCTGCCTGTCCTGACTGGGGGAGGACTGAGGGAGGACAGGGTGTGGTGGGGGGAGGACTGAGCGAGGACAGGGTGTGGTGGAGGACTGAGGGAGGACAGGGTGTGGTGGAGGAATGAGGGTGGACAGGGTGTGGTGGAGGACTGAGGGAGGACAGTGTGTGGTGGAGGACTGAGGGAGGACAGGGTGTGGTGGAGGACAGAGGAAGGACAGGGTGTGGTGGAGGACTGAGAGGGACAGTGTATGGTGGGGGGAGGACTGAGGGAGGACAGGGTGTGGTGGAGGACTGAGGGAGGACAGGGTGTGGTGGAGGACTGAGGGAGGACAGGGTGTGGTGTAGGACTGAAGGACAGGGTGTGGTGGGGAGGACTGAGGAGGACAGGGTGTGGTGGAGGACTGAGGAAGGACAGGGTGTGGTGGAGGACTGAGGGAGGACAGGGTGTGGTGGAGGACTGAGGATGTAGATGTCTTGGCCTGTATTTGTGTCCTCAGCTTTGGGCTCTGTTTCTCTTCCTCTCTCCTCAGAGGCCCCCTGTGGGAAGACCAAACAGGAGTCTGCTGTGTCTCCAGTTGGTCAGAGCAGTAGGTGACTACCTCACACAGTGGTGCTGGCCTGGCCTCCAGGTGTCTGCCACTCACAGTGGGGATGGCCTCCAGGTGACTACCACACACAGTGGTGATGGCCTCCAGGTGACTACCACACACAGTGGTGCTGGCATCCAGGTGACTACCACACACAGTGGTGCTGGCATCCAGGTGTCTAACACACACAGTGGTGATGGCCTCCAGGTGACTACCACACACAGTGGTGCTGGCATCCAGGTGACTACCACACACAGTGGTGCTGGCATCCAGGTGTCTAACACACACAGTGGTGATGGCCTCCAGGTGACTACCACACACAGTGGTGCTGGCCTGGCCTCCAGGTGACTACCACACACAGTGGTGCCGACTGGCCTCCAGGTGACTACCACACACAGTGATGCTGGCCTCCAGGTGACTATCACACACAGTGGTGATGGCCTCCAGGTGACTACCACACACAGTGGTGCTGGCCTGGCCTCCAGGTGACTATCACACACAGTGGTGCTGGCCTGGCTTCCAGGTGACAACCACACACAGTGGTGCTGGCCTGGCTTCCAGGTGACTACCACACACAGTGGTGCTGGCCTGGCTTCCAGGTGACTACCACACACAGTGGTGCTGGCCTGGCCTCCAGGTGACTACCACACACAGTGATGATGGCCTCCAGGTGACTACCACACACAGTGGTGCTGGCCTCCAGGTGACTACCACACACAGTGATGATGGCCTCCAGGTGACTACCACACACAGTGGTGCTGGCCTCCAGGTGACTACCACACACAGTGGTGCTGGCCTCCAGGTGACTACCACACACAGTGATGATGGCCTCCAGGTGACTACCACACACAGTGGTGCTGGCCTCCAGGTGACTACCACACACAGTGGTGCTGGCCTCCAGGTGACTACCACACACAGTGATGATGGCCTCCAGGTGACTACCACACACAGTGGTGCTGGCCTCCAGGTGACTACCACACACAGTGATGATGGCCTCCAGGTGACTACCACACACAGTGGTGCTGGCCTCCAGGTGACTACCACACACAGTGATGATGGCCTCCAGGTGACTACCACACACAGTGGTGCTGTCCTCCAGGTGACTACCACACACAGTGGTGCTGGCCTCCAGGTGACTACCACACACAGTGATGATGGCCTCCAGGTGACTACCACACACAGTGGTGCTGGCCTCCAGGTGACTACCACACACAGTGATGATGGCCTCCAGGTGACTACCACACACAGTGGTGCTGGCCTCCAGGTGACTACCACACACAGTGATGATGGCCTCCAGGTGACTACCACACAGAGTGGTGCTGGCCTCCAGGTGACTACCACACACAGTGATGATGGCCTCCAGGTGACTACCACACACAGTGGTGCTGGCCTCCAGGTGACTACCACACACAGTGGTGCTGGCCTCCAGGTATCTAACACACACAGTGGTGATGGCCTGGCCTCCAGGTTTGGGGATAAATCAATTTCAATTCCAGTCAATTCAGGAAAGTTGACTGCCCTCAAGGAAATTGGTTTGGCCAAATTCATATGTTTAAGGTACATTCATTCACACAATGATGTCTCTCAATGAAAATATTGTGCAGTGAAATATTGTCCAATACAGTGAGGGAAAAAAGTATTTGATCCCCTGCTGATTTTGTACGTTTGCCCACTGACAAAGAAATGATCAGTCTACAATTTTAATGGTAGGTTTATTTGAACAGTGAGAGACAGAATAACAACAAAATAATCCAGAAAAACGCATGTCAAAAATGTTGTAAATTGATTTGCATTTTAATTAGGTAAATAAGTATTTGACCCCTCTCAATCAGAAAGATTTCTGGCTCCCAGGTGTCTTTTATACAGGTAACGAGCTGAGATTAGGAGCACTCCCTTTAAGAGTGTGCTCCTAATCTCAGCTTGTTACCTGTATAAAAGACACCTGTCCACAGAAGCAATCAATCAATCAGATTCCAAACTCTCCACCATGGCCAAGACCAAAGAGCTCTCCAAGGATGTCAGGGACAAGATTGTAGACTTACACAAGGCTGGAATGGGCTACAAGACCATCGCCAAGCAGCTTGGTAAGAAGGTGACAACAGTTGGTGCGATTATTCGCAAATGGAAGAAACACAAAATAACTGTCAATCTCCAACGGCCTGGGGCTTCATGCAAGATCTCACCTTGTGGAGTTGCAATGATCATGAGAACAGTGAGGAATCAGCCCAGAACTACACGGGAGGATCTTGTCAATGATCTCAAGGCAGCTGGGACCATAGTCACTAAGAAAACAATTGGTAAGGACGGAAATCCTGCAGCGCCCGCAAGGTCCCCCTGCTCAAGAAAGCACATATACAGGGCCGTCTGAAGTTTGCCAATGAACATCTGAATGATTCAGAGGAGAACTGGGTGAAAGTGTTGTGGTCAGATGAGACCAAAATGGAGCTCTTTGGCATCAACTCAACTCGCCGTGTTTGGAGGAGGAGGAATGCTGCCTATGACCCCAAGAACACCACCCCCACCGTCAAACATGGAGGTGGAAACATTATGCTTTGGGGGTGTTTTTCTGCCAAGGGGACAGGACAACTTCATCGCATCAAAGGGACGATGGACGGGGCCATGTACCGTCAACTCTTGGGTGAGAACCTCCTTCCCTCAGCCAGGGAATTGAAAATGGGTTGTGGATGGGTATTCCAGAACACACGGCCAAGGCAACAAAGGACTGGCTCAAGAAGAAGCACATTAAGGTCCTGGAGTGGCCTAGCCGGTCTCCAGACCTTAATCCCATAGAAAATCTGTGTAGGGAGCTGAAGGTTCGAGTTGCCAAACGTCAGCCTCGAAACCTTAATGACTTGGAGAAGATCTGCAAAGAGGAGTGGAACAAAATCCCTCCTGAGATGTGTGCAAACCTGGTGGCCAACTACAAGAAACATCTGACCTCTGTGATTGCCAACAAGGGTTTTGCCACCAAGTACTAAGTCATGTTTTGCAATAGGGGTCAAATACTTATTTCCCTCATTAAAATGCAAATCAATTTATAACATTTTTGACATGCGTTTTTCTGGATTTTTGTTGTTGTTATTCTGTCTCTCACCGTTCAAATAAACCTACCATTAAAATTATAGACTGATCATGTCTTTGTCAGTGGGCAAACATACAAAATCAGCAGGCGATCAAATACTTTTTTCCCTCACTGAATGTTGAATGTAACACAGCCTTTAATATTTATCATTCATCACAACCTTATGGAGATCATTTCTGAGTTAGTTTCCATTTCCAACAGATACACATGTTGTTGCTTTCTCTCTTCTGGGTCTCATTTTCCACGAACACAGAACACAAATTACCATCTGCTAAATGACTAAAATATAAATGTACTCAGTTAACACACACATTCACACACACACACACACACACACACACACACACACACAGCGGAGAACAGAACGCGGCGAGCCAAAGCCAACAGACAGGCTGCTAGTGTGTGAGTGTTTATAAGTGTTCATAAAAATGGCAGCTTTTCAAAACTCTCCAAATATAAAGCATTACTGATGCACCCTGGGATTTATTGACCCCTTTCTCTTTTTTCGCTGTGTGTTTTCTAGCATTGGCGAGTCATTAGAGACGAGCACAGCTTGACATCTGTAAAACCACTGTATGTGGATATAGTTTGGAAGGAGCTCAACTCTCTGTACTACTTCACATCGCATTATCCTTACCTTTAAATTACTGTTGGAATCGCCAAGTTTACAAACCAGTTTTTGCAACTCAACAATGAAGTCCGTGTTTTTCTTTTTCTTTAGGTGATACTTTAACTGCTGAAAATCGTTCACAATCCCAGAGGCATAACTGTCACAGTGACACGTGTATACATTAGAATTACCTGAAATATCTAATTCCATTATTGTACAACCCCTTGACGACGCTGTAACAAAACAATGGCTACAGCGTGTTTATTTCCACACAGTGTTGACTCAGACCCTGTCTTTTCATCGAGTGTCCCACAGAGAATATGGGATGGTTGTTGTTGGAAGGCATGGGTTCTGTGGGTGTGTCCCAAATGGGACCATATTCCCTATCACAGGACTACTTTTAACCAGAGGCCTATGGGCCCTTGTCAAAAGTAGTGCACAAAGGGAATAGTCTGTCATTTGGGACGCATTCCTTGACTGTAGGGTTTTATAATTGAGTTTGTTCACTCTTTGGTGGGTTGATTTAACACGTGCTTAAAGCCCAGCTTGCCATGATGGAGCGCTGGCTAATTTTTCTACTCACTGTAGATATATAACCTCTCCCTCAACGTCAACAAAATGAAGGAGCTGATCGTGGACTTCAGGAAACAGCAGAGGGAGCACGCCCCTATCCACATCAACGGGACCGCAGTAGAGAAGGTGGAAAGCTTCAAGTTCCTCTGTGGTACACATCACTGATGATCTGAAATGGTCCACCCACACAGACAGTGTGGTGAAGAAGGCGCAACAGTGCCTCTTCAACCTCAGGAGGCTGAAGAAATTTGGCTTGGCCCCTAAGACCCTCAGAAACGTTACAGATGCACAATTGAGAGCATCCTGCCGGCTGTATCACCGCCTGGTACGGCAACTAAATCGCCCGCAACCGCAGGTCTCTCCAGAGGGTGGTATGGTCTGCCCAATGCATCACCGGGAGCACACTGCCTGCCCCTCTAGGACACCTACAGCACCCAATGTCACAGGAAGGCCAAAAAGATCATCAAGGACATCAACCACCCGAGCCATGGCCTGTTCACCCCGCTATCATCCAGAAGGTGAGGTCAGTACAGGTGCATCAAAGCTGGGACCGAGAGACTGAAAAATAGCTTCTATCTCAAGGCCATCAGACTGTTAAATAGCCATCACTAGCACATTAGAGGCTGCTGCTGCTTATTGAAATCACTGGCCACTTTAAGAAATTGAAAACTAGTCACTTTAATAATGTTTACATATCTTGCATTACTCATCTCATATGTATATACTGTATTCTATAATATTCTACTGTATCTTAGTCCATGCCAGACGGTGATACAGCCCGACAGGATGCTCTCAAATGTGCATCTGTAAAAGTTAGTGAGGGTTTTAGGTGCCAAGACAAATTTCTTCAGCCTCCTGAGGTTGAAGAGGCTCTGTTGCGCCTTCTTCACCACACTGTCTGCGTGGGTGGACCATTTAAGTTTGTTAGTGATGTGTACGCCAAGGAACTTGAAGCTTTCCACCTTCTCAACTGCAGTCCCGTCGATGTGGATAGGGGGTTGTTTCCTGAAGTCCACGATGATCTCCTTTGTTTTGTTGATGTTGAGTGAGAGGTTATTGTCCTGGCACCACACTCCCAGAGCCCTCACCTCCTCCCTGTAGGCTGTCTTGTCATTGTTGGTAATCAAGCCTACTACTGTTGTGTCGTCTGCAAACTTGATGATTGAACTGGAGGCGTGCTTGACTACGCAGTCATGGGTGAACAGGGAGTACAGGAGGAGGCTGAGCACGCACCCTTGTGGGGCCCAAGTGTTGAGGATCAGCGAAGTGGAGATGTTGTTTCCTACCCTCACCACCTGGGGGCGGCCCGTCAGGAAGTCCAGGACCCAGTTGCACAGGGAGGGGTTCAGACCCAAGGCCTCGAGCTTAATGATGAGCTTGGAGGGTACTGTGGTGTTGAATGCTGAGCTATAGTCAATGAACAGCATTCTTACATGGATATTCCTCTTGTCCAGATGGGATAGGGCAGTGTGCAGTGTGATAGCGGCTGCATCCTCTGTGGATCTATTGCGGCGGTAAGCAAATTGAAGTGGGTCTAGGGTGACAGGTAAGGTAGAGGTGATATGATCCTTGACTAGTCTCTCAAAGCACTTCATGATGACAGAGGTGAGTGCTACGGGGCGATAGCCATTTAGTTCAGTTACCTTTGCTTTCTTAGGTACAGGAACAATGGTGGCCATCTTGAAGCATGTGGGGACAGCAGACTGGGATAGGGAGAGATAGAATATGTCCGTAAACACACCAGCCAGCTGGTCTGCGCATGCTCTGAGGACGTGACTAATCTTGGCCGGCAGCCTTGCATGGGTTAACATGCTTAAATGTCTTACTCACGTCGGCTACGGAGAAAGAGAGCCCACAGTCCTTGGTAGTGGGCCGCGTCGGTGGCACTGTGTTATCCTCAAAGCGGACAAAGAAGGTGTTTAGCTTGTCTGGAAGCGAGACATCGGTGTCGGCGACGTGGCTGGTTTTCCTTTTGTAGTCCGTGATTGTCTGTAGACCCTGCCACATACGTCTCGTGTCTGAGCTGTTTGAATTGCGACTTCACTTTGTCTCTATACTGATGTTTTGTCCGTTTAATTGCCTTGCGGAGTGATTAGCTACACTGTTTGTATTCTGCCATATTCCCAGTCACCTTGCCATGGTTAAATGCGATGGTTCGCGCTTTCAATTTTGTGCGAATGCTGCCGTCTATCCACGGTTTCTGGTTAGGGTAGGTGTTAATAGTCACAGTGGGCACAACATCTCCTATAGGTATAGTGTATTCGTCTAAATTATTTTCGCAAGCTACCCGGAACATATCCTAGTCCACGTGATCAAAACAATCTTGAAGCGTGGATTCCGATTGGTCAGACCAGCGTTGAATAGTCCTTAGCACGGGTACTTCCTGTTTGAGTTTCTGCCTACAAGAAGGGAGTAACAAAATGGAGTCGTGGTCAGATTTGCCGAAAGGAGGGCGGGGGAGAGCCTTGTAGCCACCCCAGAAGTTCGAATATCAATGGTCGAGGATTTTAGCAGCCCGAGTAGAACAGTTGATATGTTGATAGAACCGGCAGCCTAGTCCTCAAATATTCTTTGTTAAAATCCCCGGCTACAATAAATGCAGCCTCAGGATATGTAGTTTCCAGTTTGCATAAAGTCCAGTGAAGTTCTTTGAGGGCCGTCGTGGTATCGGCTTGAGGGGGGATATACACGGCCGTGACTATAACCGAAGAAAATTATCTTGGGAGATAATACGTTCGGCATTTGATTGTGAGATATTCTAGGTCGAGTGAACAAAACGACTTGAGTTCCTGTATGTTACTACAATTACACCATGAGTCGTTAATCATGAAACACACACCTCCACCCTTCTGCTTCCCGGAGAGATATTTATTTCTGTCTGCACGATGAACTGAGCACCTCTGGGTGTTAGCAAGTCCTCATAGATGGGTAGGTTGGTTCTGATGCGACGTCACATCAACATTTGTGCAGGTGAAAGTCTGTTCTGCAGCGGTGCGCTGCGGTAGATCGTCAGACTTTTTAGGAAGTCCTTCTTTCCATCATGTGCCTTTTTCATCAGACCTTTGACAATTTTGACTGAACTTCCTGTTAAGCCGTTGGACCTTGGGTAGTTGGGGCTGGAGGTGTTGTGTCGGAATCCCCAGTCATTAGCGAAGGATCGGAATTCAGAACTTGAGAACTGCGGGCCTTTGTCCGAGTACAGTTCAGACGCAACCCCATGTCTTGCGAAGACTGATTTCAGGTAGGTGATTACAGCTTTGCTGGAGGTAGTTGGCAGTGTTGCTACTTCAGGGTAGTTTGAGCAGTAGTCGGTAACAACAATGTGACTTTTGCCATTGCAGTCAAAAGGTCAACTCCAACTTTGTAGTAGGGTCGGTTGGGTACTGGATGAGGCATTAGCAGTTCTGCTTGCTGCTTTGGCCTGTAGGTCAAACACAGTTCACATGAAGCAGTTGTCTGGCTGATTTCCTCATTCATTCTTGGCCAGTACATTACTTCTCGTGCTCGTCATTTGCATTTTTCCTCACCCAAGTGGCCCTAATGTATTTTCTGTAGCATTTCTTTGCGTAGTGTCATGGGAATGACAATCTTGTTGCCTTTGAACACTATGTCATCCACAACGGTGAGCTCTGCTCTAAACATCCAGTAATCCTGTATTCTCCTTGGACAGTTGTTTTTCTGTGCAGGCCATCCTATCAGTAATGTTTTCTTTCAACTCTGTCATTGTTTGGTCAGCTTCGGCATCTCTTTTGATCTGCGCCATTCTCTCAGAAGACACAGGAAGTGATGCTACGGATCATGTCGACGTAGGCCTGAATCTCAGTGTTTTTCTGTGTGTCGGCGCTCTCTTTCTTGTCGACTGCTCGAGAAAGAGTGTCGGCGGCGAACATGAACTTTTCCCAGGGTGTAGATCATCTTCACATCATACTATTGCAGTCTGATCAACATTCTCTGGATTCTCATTGGACAATCATTCAGTGGCTTAGACATGATTGACACCAATGGTTTGTGGTCGGTTTCCACTTGGAAGGCTTGTCCGTAGACGTATGTGCTCGCCAGTAGTACTTTCTCTATTGGTGCGTACCTTGTTTCTGCGCCTGTCAAGGTTCTGGATGCATAAGCGAAGGGTTGCCATGTGTCGTCATGCTGTTGCAGAAGAACTGCTCCCAGGCCAAACTGTGACGCATCTGAAGAAATCCTTGTGCTTTTCTCTGGATCATAGAACCTGAGCACTGGCTCTTCCGTGATTTTCTTTAGGTTTTTGAAGCAGTTTTCCTGCTCATGGGACCATTCCCATTCGTTCTTCTGTTCCAGAAGACATCTGATTGGAGCAGACTGTGCTGACAGTTGAGGTATGAACTTTGCAAGGTAGGTGATCATGCCCATGAAGCGTCTCACGTCGTCCTTGTTCTTTGGGCGCTCCATGTAGTTATTATTATTTTTTTTTTTATTGTTCATACTATTTCCATTAACAAGTAGGTTTGTCGATGGCTGATGACTTTGTGAGGAGAAAATACTATGGGAATTGTTGGTGACAAAACTTACATTTACATTTACGTCATTTAGCAGACGCTCTTATCCAGAGCGACTTACAAATTGGTGCATTCACCTTATAGCCAGTGGCATAACCACTTTACAATATTTTTTATTTTTTTATTTTTTTTGGGGGGTAGAAGGATTACTTTGTCCTATCCCAGGTATTCCTTAAAGAGGTGGGGTTTCAAATGTCTCCGGAAGGTGGTGAGTGACTCCGCTGTCCTGGCGTCGTGAGGGAGCTTGTTCCACCATTGGGGTGCCAGAGCAGCGAACAGTTTTGACTGGGCTTAGCGGGAACTATGCTTCCGCAGAGGAAGGTGAGCCAGCAGGCCAGAGGTGGATGAACGCAATGCCCTCGTTTGGGTGTAGGGACTGATCAGAGCCTGAAGGTACGGAGGTGCCGCTCCCCTCACAGCTCCATAGGCAAGCACCATGGTCTTGTAACAGATGCGAGCTTCAACTGGAAGCCAGTGGAGTGTGCGGAGGAGCGGGGTGACGTGAGAGAACTTGGGAAGGTTGAACACCAGACGGGCTGCGGCATTCTGGATGAGTTGTAGGGGTTTAATGGCACAGGCAGGGAGCCCAGCCAACAGCGAGTTGCAGTAATCCAGACGGGAGATGACAAGTGCCTGGATTAGGACCTGTGCCGCTTCCTGTGTAAGGCAGGGTCGTACTCTCCGAATGTTGTAGAGCATGAACCTACAGGATCGGGTCACCGCCTTGATGTTAGCGGAGAACGACAGGGTGTTGTCCAGGGTCATGCCAAGGCTCTTCGCACTCTGGGAGGAGGACACAACGGAGTTGTCAACCGTGATGGCGAGATCATGGAACGGGCAGTCCTTCCCCGGGAGGAAGAGCAGCTCCGTCTTGCCAAGGTTCAGCTTGAGGTGGTGATCCGTCATCCATACTGATATGTCTGCCAGACATGCAGAGATGCGATTCGCCACCTGGTTATCAGAAGGGGGAAAGGAGAAGATTAGTTGTGTATCGTCAGCGTAGCAATGATAGGAGAGGCCATGTGAGGATATGACAGAGCCAAGTGACTTGGTGTATAGCGAGAATAGGAGAGGGCCTAGAACTGAGCCCTGGGGGACACCAGTGGTGAGAGCACGTGGTGCGGAGACAGCTTCTCGCCACGCCACTTGGTAGGAGCGACCGGTCAGGTAGGACGCAATCCAAGAGTGAGCCGCGCCGGAGATGCCCAGCTCGGAGAGGGTGGAGAGGAGGATCTGATGGTTCACAGTATCAAAGGCAGCAGACAGGTCTAGAAGGACAAGAGCAGAGGAGAGAGAGTTAGCTTTAGCAGTGCGGAGAGCCTCCGTGACACAGAGAAGAGCAGTCTCAGTTGAATGACCAGTCTTGAAACCTGACTGGTTTGGATCAAGAAGGTCATTCTGAGAGAGATAGCAAGAGAGTTGGCTAAAGACGGCACGCTCAATAGTTTTGGTAAGAAAAGAAAGAAGGGATACTGGTCTGTAGTTGTTGACATCAGAGGGATCGAGTGTTGGTTTTTTGAGAAGGGGTGCAACTCTCGCTCTCTTGAAGACGGAAGGGACATAGCCAGCGGTCAAGGATGAGTTGATCAGCGAGGTGAGGTAGGGGAGAAGGTCACCGGAGATGGTCTCGAGAAGAGAGGAGGGGATAGGGTCAAGCGGGCAGGTTGTTGGGCGTCCTGCAGTCACAAGTCGCAAGATTTTATCTGGAGAGAGAGGGGAGAAAGAAGTCAAAGCATAGGGTAGGGCAGTGTGAGCAGGACCAGTAGTGTCATTTGTCTTAACAAACGAGGATCGGATGTCGTCAACCTTCTTTTCAAAGTGGTTGACGAAGTCATCCACAGAGAGGGAGGAGGGGGGGGGGAGGAGGATTCAGCAGGGAGGAGAATTTGGCAAAGAGCTTCCTAGGGTTAGAGGCAGATGCTTGGAATTTAGAGTGGTAGAAAGTGGCCTTAGCAGCAGAAACAGATGAAGAAAATGTAGAGAGGAGTGAGTGAAAAGATGCCAGGTCCGCAGGGAGTCTAGTTTTCTTCCATTTCCGCTCAGCTGCCCGGAGCTCTGTTCTGTGAGCTCGCAATGAGTCATCAAGCCACGGAGCTGGAGGGGAGGACCGAGCCGGCTGGGAGGATAGGGGACATAGAGAGTCAAAGGATGCAGAAAGGGGAGGAGAGGAGGGTTGAGGAGGCAGAATCAGGAGATTGGAGGGAGAAGGATTGAGCAGAGGGAAGAGATGATAGGATGGAAGAGGAGAGAGTAGCGGGAGAGAGAGAGCGAAGGTTGCGGCGGCGCATTACCATCTGTGTAGGGGCAGAGTGAGTAGTGTTGGAGGAGAGCGAGAGAGAAAAGGATACAAAGTAGTGGTCGGAGACATGGAGGGGAGTTGCAGTGAGATTAGTAGAAGAACAGCATCTAGTAAAGATGAGGTAAAGCGTATTGCCTGCCTTGTGAGTAGGGGGGGACGGTGAGAGGGTGCAGTCAAAAGAGGAGAGGAGTGGAAAGAAGGAGGCAGAGAGAAATGAGTCAAATGTAGACGTAGGGAGGTTGAAATCCCCCAGAACTGTGAGGGGTGAGCCATCCTCAGGAAAGGAACTTATCAAGGCGTCAAGCTCATTGATGAACTCTCCAGGAACCTGGAGGGCGATAGATGACAAGGATATTAAGCTTAAATGGGCTAGTGACTGTGACAGCATGGAATTCAAATGAGGAGATAGACAGATGGGTTAGGGGAAAAATTGAGAATGTCCACTTGGAAGAGATGAGGATTCCTGTGCCACCACCCCGCTGACCAGATGCTCTCGGGGTATGCGAGAACACATGGTCAGACGAGGAGAGAGCAGTAGGAGTAGCAGTGTTTTCAGTGGTAATCCATGTTTCCGTCAGCGCCAAGAAGTCGAGGGACTGGAGGGTAGCATAGGCTGGGATGAAGTCTGCCTTGTTGGCAGCAGAACGGCAGTTCCAGAGGCTGCCTGAGACCTGGAACTCCAGGTGGGTGGTGCGTGCAGGGACCACCAGGTTAGAGAGGCAGCAGCCACGCGGTGTGAGGCGTTTGTGTAGCCTGTGCGGAGAGGAGAGAACAGGGATAGGCAGAGGCATAGTTGACAGGCTGCAGCAAATGGCTACAATAATGCAGAGGAGATCGGAATGAAATGAACTAAACATCTGGGAAAGGAGAGAGCGGGGCCTCCCTCACCACAACTCCCAAATATAACTCTCCCAACTTCCACCTCAGAAACTATAATTGTTTCACTGAAACACCCGAATATAACTCTCCCAACTTCCACTTTAGAAATTATAATTGTTGTAAACTACAGCGGTTCAATGTTTCTAGGAATAGACTCTAACTTACTTTATTCAGCTAGCTAACTTGGTACAGTATTCTTCCATGAAAAACCGCCCAGGGCACCGTATCCTATGACGCCATAGCTAACTAGCATGCTAGCATCCAATAACACACGGTTTAGCACCAATACTTGGTTACAACAAACTACCAATAGTGTGTTAACACACTAAACAGATAATTCGTGTCCGTGTCTAGTTCCTTTCATAACGCAGCAATAATTAAACGTTGGCTAGCTAGCACAAAGTCAGTCATGCTAGCTACACAAGTGGACTACACATCTCGAATGTTCAGAAAGGGAAGCTTTATGTTGCAAAATTCTCATTGACTAAAATTATATTATATTTAGCTGCTACAGTACTGCTAGCTGGTAGTGTTGGCTAGCTAGCAATGGCTGTGGTG
Source organism: Coregonus clupeaformis (assembly GCF_020615455.1). Taxonomy (NCBI): domain Eukaryota; kingdom Metazoa; phylum Chordata; class Actinopteri; order Salmoniformes; family Salmonidae; genus Coregonus; species Coregonus clupeaformis. The sequence continues at coordinate 534,155 of NW_025533618.1, forward strand.
TTGACTTTGTTTGAAAAACGGCGTCGCTGCGAACGAATGTAGCTGGCTAAAATGATATTGTATTTAGTTGCTACAGTACTGCTAGCTGGTAGTGTTGGCTAGCTAGCAATGGCTGCTGTGTTGACTTTGTTTGAAAAACGGCGTCGCTGCGAACGAATGTAACTGGCTAAAATTATATTGTATTTAGTTGCTACAGTACTGCTAGCTGGTAGCGTTGGCTAGCTAGCTAGCAATGGCTGCGGTGTTGACTTTGTTTGAAAAACGGCGTCGCTGCGAACGAATGTAGCTGGCTAAAAGGATATTGTATTTAGTTGCTACAGTACTGCTAGCTGGTAGTGTTGGCTAGCTAGCAATGGCTGCGGTGTTGACTTTGTTTGAAAAATGGCGTCGCTGCGAACGAATGTAGCTGGCTAGCTAACCTCGATAGTTTCTCTATACTACACCTTTATCTTTGATACAAATACAACTATGTAGCTAGCTAACATTACACATGGGGAGGAAACAACATTGTATCAAAGAGACTTTTGGGAGACTTCTGGTGCATGAACTGAGCCCTACCTTCTGTCTCTCCATGACCACAGACTGGGGCAGGGAGTCGTAGCTGCCCTCCTGGTAGACATAGCGCTCCAGGTCATCCAGCTGGGTCTTCAGCTGGACAACAACTTAAAGTTGTTTGGTTGCTTCTGTGTTTAGCCCCCCGACCTACAGCCTAGGCATTTGTGATCAACTGCGTTCGAACCCAGGGACCCACGAGACTTTGTTAGTCCGCGGAGCTAAACACTTAGGCATTTGTTTGGGGAGGTAACGCAAGTCTTCAGGTCTCAGACAAGGTAAATCAACAAGTTT